>NC_009357.1:600000-982987 GCF_000092065.1 Ostreococcus lucimarinus CCE9901
ACTCTCCATCATAGCGAACCCAGTGCCGATGCACACGCGAGGGCCGCCTCCAAACGGGAAGTATGCGTCATTTGGTCCGAGATTTTTCAACGCATCGCGCGCCAACGTTCCTTCCGAATACGGACTTTTCACCAACCATCGTTCGGGTTTGAACGCTTTGGGGTCGTTCCAATACTGCGAATCTCTTTGAATCAGATACGGAGCGATCAGAACAGTGGTTCCTTTCGTAATGAACACATCAGATCGAAGCTCCACATCTCTCGCGGCGCATCGACCCACCATGTAAGCTGGCGGGCGAATGCGAAGCGTCTCAAGGATACACGCTTCGGTGTACGGAAGTTTCGAGAAATCACTCGCATCGAGCGACGAGCCAGCATTTTCCTTGGTTTTCAAGTGTTGTCGGACCTCGGTGGCTATCTTATCGCCCACATATGGCCTTTCAGCGATGAGCGCGCACGCCCATGACAACAAAATTGCGCTTGTCTCTTGTCCCGCAACCATGAGTGTCATGAGCTCATCGCGAAGGGCTTTGTCCGACATCCCCGTTGCGTCGTTGCCGTCACCCTCGTTCTCATCCTTTTCAAGCAACAAACGATCGAGCAAGTCCAATTCATTATTTTGTTCTCCACTCGCCATGGCTCGACGACGTTTGGCAATGATACTGTACACCTCCTCATCGAGTCTTTTGACCGCATCGTTGTACCGCACGTTATCAAAAGTCGGCGCCCACTCGGGAATAATCATTCCCGTCGCCGCTCGCCGACCAAAAAATTCAAAGCTATCCTTAATCGCACCATTAATCTTACTCGCTCTCGCACCGACGACGTCTGCCCCGAACAACGCACTCGCCACAATTTCCAACGTTGCATCGTTAAAATCCGCGTACACGTCCCGCCTTCCCCGCCTCGACCACGTCTTATTCACTAACCTCTCACCTACCTCAATCATGCACCGCGCGTACGTCTCGACCGCCGCCTTGCGAAACGCCGGATTACTCAACCGTCGCTGTCGAGCCCACGTCTCGCCGTCGCTCACCAATAACCCATTCCCCGCCAACGACGATCCAGGAAAGAACGCCGTGCCATCTTTTTGAAAACATTCGCTCTGATCCACCAAAACCGCTCTCGCCAGCGCCGGCGAGCTGACGAGGACGACGTTTTCTCCCGCGAGCGTCAGCCCGACTGCGTCGCCGTGCGCCTCTCTCGCGCGTTCCAAAAACTTTAACGGATCGTACACCAACTCCAGCGCCACGTCCTCGCGCGGTCCTCGCGGAAATCGCGCTGGCTTTACGTTCGCGTTTCCCGCGACGTCGCGCGCGACGCCACCGAGCGCGCGAAGCGTCGCGACGGCGACCGCGTCCAGCGTCCCTCGAAGCGCATCGTCTTCCCCAGCCTTCGTCGCCCCCGACCGTCGCGCGCGCCCGGACGCGCGCGCGCGACGCCCCGAGCATCGCCCCGCGCGCGCCACGCGCGCGCCGCCGCGCGTCGCCGTCGACATCGCGCGCGCCGTCGCGCAGTGTCGAGCGCCACTCGTCGACGTGCAGTGTCGAGCGCCACTCGTCGACGATCGCCGCGCGCGCTTCGATCGACCTCCGCGTCGCCGGCGACCGGGCGACGAACGGCGCGCGCGTCACCACATGGGCGTCCTCGCGAACCTGTTCGGCGGCTCGAAGTCGTCGAAAACGACGCCCAAGGCGCCGCAAACGCCGCACGCGAGTTGCGCGCAATCGAGCGGTGGCGGCGCGCGCGGCGCGTGCGGAAGCGCGGGGAGCGCGTGCCCGTGGAGGGATTGCCGGTGCGGAGCGAATTGTAAGTGCGGAGCGAATTGTAAGTGCGGGAGCGTGCGACGGTAGACGGGCGAGCGCGCGATCGGGATCGCGGGTGGATAACGCGGCGCGAACGGGACGGGCGAGAGGGGACGCGCGGCGAGGATTGGACGAACGTGATGGCGGAAAACGTCGGAATGAACCGAAGAGTACGCGCGCGGACGTGCGCGCGACGGTGCGTGGGGAAACTGAACCTGCCGGTGGTGCTGGTGCTCGGGATGTACTCTTACGTGTACGAGACGACGAAGACGTACGCGTTTCACGAAGGACGCGCGGGAGGGCTGGCGGAGCTCGTCTTCGCGCTCACCGCGGGGCTGGGGATGGTTATGTATGCGTGCACGGTGTTGAGAGATCCGGGGAGGGTTCCGGGGGATTACGTGCCCAAGGTTGAGGAGGGAGACGCGCTTGTGGAGGCGAAACGGAAAGGCGGGGGATTTCGATTTTGTCAAAAGTGCGAACGGCACAAACCGCCGCGGACGCATCACTGTCGCGTGTGTAAGCGGTGCGTGTTGCGCATGGATCATCACTGTGTTTGGGTGAATAACTGCGTGGGGCACTATAATTACAAGAGTTTCTTCTTGTTTTTGTTTTACGCCACGATTTCGCTGTGCCAAGCGGCGTACCATCTCGGAAATTTTGCGGCGAGTGAAATCTTCAACCCGCGCGGGTCCAAGTTTGACGACTACAAAGCTTCCTCGCTCGTCATCGGATGTTTGGTGGTAACGTGCACGCTCACGATCGCCCTCGCCGCACTCTTCGTGTGGCACGTGCGACTCGTGGTGAACAACAAGACGACCATCGAGCACTACGAAGGCGTGCGTTCGAGATACAACAACATCCCCACCGTCGTCGAGCATCCATACTCGCTCGGTTTGCTCGCCAACTTGCGAGAGATACTAGGTAGAAATGTTTTGTTCTGGTTCACCCCGGGTTGCAAAATTAGCGGCGACGGCACGCGGTATCCGAATGTTTTGGAAATGTCGCGAGAGCGATGGGACCGAACCGTTCGCACCAAGGAGCGCGAGCTCACGGTGCTCTAATCTTTTCGCCCCGCCGCGGCGTTGAATTAATAATGACACACACAAGCTATATTCATCACGCTTCATCGCGACGATGACACGCGTCGGAGTCTCGCGTCGAACGTTCCGTCGTCCGCGGCGTCACTTCGCGCCTCGCCATGGTGATTGCCCAGCGCAGCCTCCGCGTCGTCCTCGCGTGCGCGCTCGCGCTTCTCGCGCTCGCCTGCACCGCGCGCGCGCACGCACCGGTGCTGCCGAACCTCCCGAACCTCCCTCCGAACCTGCACGCCGCGCTGTCGACCGTGGACGTGTCGAAATGTCCCGAGCACAAGAGCGGACATCGTCGCGCCAACACCGCCGGGAACGCGCACCTGAAGCGCGGCGCGCACGACACCGCGCTCGCGTGCTACGTCGCCGCGCTGTCGTCCAAGATGAATTTCCCGCCCGCGCTGTACGGAGTGGGAGAGACGTTCGCGAGGCGCGCGCCGGGCGGATTTGAGCTCGCGCGAGAGAGTTTCGAGCTCGCGCTTCGACACTGGCCAGAATACGCGGACGCGGCGATCGCGCTTGGTGATCTGTGGAGCGCGGTTCGGGGAGATCGAGCGCGAGCGGAGACGTATTACGCGCGCGCGACAAAGGCGAAACCGGGAGATGCGCTGTCGTGGGAAGCGTTGGCGTCGAATCAATACGAGGATGGACGATTGGACGACGCGTTGGCGTCGTACAACGAGGCGTTGAATGCGGTTCGACAAGCGCCTGGATTGTATTTTAGTCGAGGAAAGGTGCATCGCGCGAAGAAGGATTACGGCGCGTGCGTCGAGGACGCGCAACAGGCGCTGAAGCTAGCGGAGAACTTTGGACAGGCGTATCATTTATTGGCAACGTGCGAGGAAAAGTTGCTCGGCGCCGCGGCACTTGAAGTGGATGCGCACTACCGCGCGGCGATCGAACACGAACCCGAATTCGCGGACCACTTTTTGGACTTTGTGCATTTCATTTATCGCAACGACGAATCGCGCCTGAAGGAGGCGCGAGAAATCTTGAGCAAAGCGCACGCGTCGATGGAGGACAACGGCGAACGCGCCAAGCTCGAGCGAGGCACGCGAGAGTTTGAAGAATTTGCGTCGCGCAGGGCGCACGATAACAGCGAGCTTTAATTCACAATTACATGCACAGCGTAATAATACGTTTTCATCCTAATCTGTCCGCCATCGCTCCCCAGGTATCGTTGAGGCGACTGTACGGTTTTCTGTCGTCGCGGCGCGGACCTCCTCCACGACTCGGTCCTCCTCGCCCTCTATCGCCTCCTCGCCCTCTATCGCCTCCTCGCGATGGACCCGGCGGGCCGGGTGGAACGATGTGCGCCCACTTGCAGCTATTACCGCGTCGGCATCGACCGACGCTAAAGTCGTAGCACCGTTGCTGGCCGCCGTTCCCGCCGTTCGCCGATACTCGATGGCCGTTCAAGACGTCGCGCATGGCGTCTCTAGCCCGCCCACGCGCGCCCTTATCGTGACTGAAAATGAGCACTAGTTCTTTCTCTGGCTCATCATCCGGATCGGGTATGTTGAAGCAAAACGTTCCAGTGTTTTGTTCGATGAGCCGGAGCGTGGCGCCGCCTGTGCCGTAGATACGGCTGATGCCGCCGAAGCCAGATTTACACGGGAAAACGGTGACATCGTTGCGATCTTTAAACGAAATATCCGTTCCTAACGTCCCTTTCTGTTGCTTCAACAACCATCGAATGTAGTCCCAACATCTCGCGCGTTCGTCGCGATCGCCAGTCATGATGCCGAGCATGCCGACGTACTCAAACGAGCACCCGGACGCCTTCGCGATTTTCCTTCGCGTCGATCCCTGCATCGAAAAATATACACTCAGTCAGTTTCCGTTCATAGCGCAGTTTGATGAGAAGATAAAACGAAAAAGAGTGGTTGATGAATGTACGGGTAGACATGAAAGCGTTCACTCGCTGGACGGCATACTGGCCCACAGCGGCGAGACAGAAAACACCCGCATATTTCAGACAGAATTTATTCTTCGCACGAAAGAGAGCTCGAGTGATCTAACGTCCGACATGGTTTTGCCCCGGACGGATCTACTCGTCGTGCGTAAAATCAACAAAGAAGTACGAGAAAACGAATCGCGCGCGCGCGCGATCGAGACGACCTACCTCACGCCCCACCGCGAAACTCAACTCTTCCTCGTTCGCGAACGGCCACACGTCGAAACCCCAGCCGTCTCCCAAACCGTCTCCCGGCTGCTCAAACCTAATCTTCAGCTTCTTCTCCTCGTCCACGAACGTCCCAGGAATCTTACGCTCGATAGAACTCATCACTTGAAGTTCGCTTCCTCGCCTGCCTTTCCTATCCCCGCATATAATCAACTTCTCCGGCGCGTCCTCGGGATCCGTCGTCGGCTTGCCAAAGAACAGCAGCGTCCCGTTGTCGGCTTCAATCCTTCGCAAACCTTGACCCGCCTTCCCCGTGACGTACGCCGTGCAATCCCCGGGCACTTCCATCACGCTCACATCCTCCATCACCGTCGACGTATCGACGATTATCTTCCCCACTCGCTGTCGCAGCACCCACTCCACGTATCGCTTCGCCTTCGCGCGCGCCTCGGCGCTCCCCGAAATGTCCAGTCTCTGCCCCTCCGCGGCGTCGCCCTCGATCGCGGTGATCTCCAGCCGCGCGCCGGAGACGCGCATGAGCTTACGCTTCGTCGCGCCCTTGGCGCCGATCAAGAAACGGGCGTCATCGGTGGTTATCGTCGTCGAATCGACCTCGTCGGCGGGTCGCGGCGGCGCCGTCGACGACGGGTCGCGCGGCGCGTTCGCGTCGACGGGGGCGTCCCGGACGTCGACGTCGGGTTCGGGGGAGCGCTGGCGACCACCCTCATCGTCGTACGTCGGGACGTCCGCGTCCATGACCGCGACGAGGCGCGGAGAGCGCGACAATGGCGATCGATCGAGATCCACGGGGACGCCGCGAAGGCGGTCGCGGCGCGGCGCGGCGCGATTCGTGGGAATCGTGGTAATGTACAGCGCGCTCGCGAAGCTATGGGCTAATGAACTAGAAAAAAAAGAAAACGAAACGGCGACGCGGCGCTCAGCCGGTGAAGTAAAAGTCCATCTCCTCGGTGGTCTTGTTGAGCTCGTGAACGTTGACCTCGTCCCAGGGGACGAAGACGAGCGTGGAGAGACCTCGGTTGGCGACGCGAACCTCCGCGGTGCCGTCGAACTTTTGGGCGCAGATGCCGAGACCTCGACGGTAGAGCGCCTCTTCGTCGTCGACGGCGCGCCATTCTTCGTCTGTGGGCGTGGGGGGGTCGTTATCGCCGTCAACCATGGCTATCTTGACGACGTCCAGTCGGTTCGACGCGCCGGGCTTGTTCTGCCGAAGGCGAACCCAAAAATAAGTCGCGCTCCACTCGCCGTTCGATTTCGGTCGAATCGCCTCGCAGCGCACTCGATCTTCACCGTCGATCGTGTATCCTCCGTGGCAGACCTCGTTCGAGCGCGCGCACGCCGCTCGATCCTTGAGAAGCTTGGCTTCATCGCGCAGCCGCCGCGGCGACGTCTTGCACACGAACTCGCCCGTGCGGTAGAATCTAAAGTACCTATAATACGCCACCAAGTGGCAGCACTTCGCGTTCTCCATAGTCTTCGCCCCGGGCTTGATGTAGGTGTTCCTGCTGACGTACAGCCCGTCCGTGCGCAAGCGCAAGCGTTGCTGGAACATGGCGCGATAGCTCCCGTGTCTGCTTTTGCGCGCCGCCGTCTCCGCGGCGCTCTCTCGGTGCGCGAACGCGTCCACGCAGAAACCGCGCCAGACATCGATGTCGTGCGCGTACACAAAGTCTCGAAACGCCGCGCACGTCGTGGCGAGTCGAGCGAACGCGCGCGGGCCGAGGCGCGAGGCGATTTCACAGAGCGAGTTTTCATCCAGCGCGCGCAGGATGGCGGGGACGTCCGCAGCGCACGGCGGTGGTCTCGCGCGACGGTCGTAGAAGGCGAGCCATGGACGGTTGAACATACTTCCGTCGTCGGCGGCGCGTGAGCGCGCCATGACGTCGGACGCCATGGACGCGGGCGCGCGAGGGCGCTCGAAGGGCACTTCGAGATGTGCGGACGACGTCGCCGGCGCGGTCGGGAATCGGACGCGCGCTCTGCGTGACTAACTAACTGTTCCACTACAAATCAAAAACACTCCTCCTAGTTATCCCTGCTTCATCGGGTCGAACGAATCGAACGCTTCGACGAAGGCGGTCGTGCGCTCGGTTTCCTTCGCTTCGTCCTCCATGCAACTTTGCCAGTTCGCGCGCTCGGGAGCCTTGATGAGGTGAGAGATGACTTCGCGACCGAGCTGCATCCAGTGTTTCTCACCTCTCTCGATGGAGCGGATCAGGATGCAACCGTCTGGAAGATGCACGGCGTAGTATTCGCCGTCGCCAGCGACGGATTTGATGGCGGCTTGCGCGTCGGCGGCGTTCGCCGGAGGTTCGAGCTTCGTCCACGAAAAGTCTAAACGTTTCGCCGCTTGCTTGAATATCTTCTCCGAGAGCACAGCGCGATCGGCTTCGACGGGCACACAGTTCATGTGGCAGTGATTTCCACCTTTGCTTAGCAACTCGAGATAACGCTCGAAAATCACGAGCTTGTGACTCTTTGACTCGGCGTAACGACGCAACGCGCCAATGTAATTCCACATTTCAGTCGCCGTGCTCTCGGGTACGTTTGCAAAACACGGCAAGTGCTCGACGGGAACTATTTGACAGTGCTCATGCGTGAGACCACCCTTGTCCATGCTCACGAAACACTCGGAGCCTATGCTCGCTACCAAGTGCAAATCCTTCTCGTTTGACAAGCAGAACCAGCATCCGCCCGGGGCGACGCCCGGGGTCGGCCGACGCGGCTGTCGTTCCGATGGTGCATTTGCCATCTCCACCGTGATATCTCTGCCGAAGAATGACGCTTGATTGCGCTCGAGTGCGGCTTGCGCTCCCTCCACAGTGGTGAATGAAATCCAACCGTAACCGCGACTTCGGTTGTTGTCTCGGTTGCGCGCCAATCTGAGGTCCACCAATTCGCCGCACTCACCAAAATACTCCGCGATGGCGCCTTCTTCGGCGTCCCACGACAAGTTTCGGACGTAGATAGTCTTGTCTAAATCGCCCTTGATGTCTCGTGCGTCGCGGTTTCCGCCGCGAGCATCCGTTTTCGGTTTCTTTGCTCCGTCGCGCCAGTCCGGCTGTAAATCCGCCGCTCGACGCTTCTGTCCTGGAGCGCCTAAATACGGGTTCGGGCCAGTATCTGGTGGAATCTTGCACAACAGCGCGCGATCCATCGCTGACCCGGGTTCAATCTTCAACGCATGCATCCATTTCTCGCCGTCGGCGTTGCTGCAGTACGCAATGTTAATGAATCGCGTCACCCACGACTGAGCCGATGCTGGATCACTCGAGCCCGTTTTTACGTTAATGTATGGCTCACGCTCGAAGAAGAACGGATGCGAGCCCGCGAAGTGATACCTCGGCGCGAGCGTCAGCGCCAACGCCCGAGACACTGGACTGCCAGTCGAACTCGCGCTCTTTGCCTCGCTCCCAACCTCGCGTCCGTGCACGTCAAGCGTACCCGCGGGCCAATCGCGCGTGAGCAACACATCCACGACATCATTCTTTGGCAATTCATCAAAACTCGCCTTCATGGACGTCACGTCATCCTCCGTCGTCTCGCCGTTTCGCTTCGCCGTCGATTTCCCAATAGCGCTCGCGTCCTCGTACGAAAGCACATCGAACCTTCCCGGCACCGACGCCACTTTCAACCCACGACAAAGTTCGTACACTCGCGATTCGCTCATAAAATACACATTCGGCGCGATCTCGAGCAATCCTTTCTCCTTCGATCCATCCTTTGTCTCGCTCGCGCGTTTCGCCGCCGCCGAGCGCGCGAATTCCAAACCCTTCTCTCCATCGGGATCGACAAAGTACACCGGCACCTCGCACGACTTCGTGCCGTCCTGGTACCCTCGCATCGTCTCCTCCGCTGCGTCGCCGTCGTAGATCCTTCCCGCGACGAGGACGGCGTCGAAAGGTCCGGCTTTGGGATTGGCGTGCACGGTGTGCACGCGCGCGACGAGGTCGTCGAACGTCGCGCGCGCGTCCCCGGCGACGATGACGCGTTTGGCGGCATCGGCAGACGCCGCGGCGGACATGGAGGCGCGGTCGATCGCGCGCGATCGCAGAGGTGCGGTCGCGCGCGGGATTCTGGCGAATGGTTCGTCCCTGGCGGCGCTTTTTGGCTGTTTTTGGCAGGAGGAGACGCCGCGGAGATTGGAGGGAGAAGATATGTTACACGCCCGAGTGGAGCTGGGAAATATTACGCGAGTCTCGGCGCGAGCCATCCGAGGGCGGCATCGATCCACTCGCCCTCGTGATGAATGTCGACGCTCTCGAAACCTTCGATGACGTCGTGCGCGACGCCGGCGGCTTCGAGTTGGCGAGCAAAGTCGCCGAGCTCGTTCGCAGTTTTGCTCCCGGGGATGAGAGCGATTCTAGACAATTCAGTGGCGTTGAGATGGTCGCGAACCCACGCGTCGCGTGCGATGGTGGTGACGTCGTACGGGGTCCAGTCGTCGTCTTGCGGGAACGCCTCGTTCCACGACCCCCAGTTCGCCTCGCGCTCGAGATCTTCGCGTCCCCACGCTCGCTCTATCATCTTAAACCCACCTAAGATCGGTACATCAGCGGCGATAACGGCGTGAAATGCCGTTGGACGTCGCATGAGCAAACTCAGCGCCCCGTACGCGCCTGAACCAAAGCCAAGAAGCGACATCTTGCCCACGTTGTGCGCCGCCAAGAAGTGCGGCAACACCACCTTGAGCAAATAGCTCTCGTGGTTCATCGACGCCGAATCGTTCAGCCACGTCGGCGTGTTAAACGCCAACTCAACCAAAATTACATCCTTCGCGTCGTTCCACTTCTTCTTTGCCACGCTCGACGTCAAAGATACCTTCCCCTCCCTCGGCCCGAATCCCGCCTCTCCCGGCACGCAAATCAACGCGTCGTACGGCTCTTTCCTGTTCCCATCGTACCCTTTCGGCAACTTCACTCGATACCGCGTGGGTGTCGCCACCTTTGTCTTGACGTCGTAATCGTAATTCGCGTTCGGAAAGTGCACCCTGTGCGGTTGTAACGCATCAAAACTGCGCGCCGGCGCCGCGTCGGCGTCCCGGTCAGTCTCGCATTCAGCCGCTCATCCCCTCTCGCGTCGTTTCCGCGTCGTTTCCGCGTCGTCGTGGTTCCGCGCGCGGTCGACTCACCTCGAGTATTCGTGTTCAGCGCCGTACTCGTGCGCTTCGCGCAGCGTCGCGTTCCCCGGGACGTACGTCGTCGTCGCGTCCGCCGCGCCGTCCGCCGCCGCCGCGCGTGACGACGACGACGCGCGTCGTTTCGTCGCGCGGGCGTCGACGATGAGGCGCGAAAGAGCGCACTGCGGTCGTACGCTCGTCATCGCGCGCGCGGTCGACGCTCGGTCGCGCGCGGGCGAATGACGGTGGCGAATTCGGCGAAAAGAGGTTTTCGCACTCCAAAGGCTACGGCTGCGCGGGCTCGCGTCGGCTAGTTACTTTGACGAGGAGAATAGGCGTCGGCGCTTCTTAGCGCCGGTGTACGCACCGTGCTTGGCGATGGCGGTGTCGTCTTTGCTAGCGATGACGATCGTGGCGTTGGCGCCATCGTCGGTGGCGTTGACGGCGGCGACGACGAAGACGCCGTCGGGCGACGCGACGACGCGGTCGACGCCGGCGAGGGCGGAGGATCGAGCCTTTTCCAACACGACTGGTACGTTCGGGTCGGTGATGTCGACGACGACGATGGCACCGATACTTTTGGCGGCGACGTACGCGGTGGTGCCGTGGACGCTAACGTCGCGCGCGCCCGATAAATCTCGGTTCGCCGCCGGCGCTAACTCAAAGCCATCCGACGGTTCGTTCGGCGCGAGTCGCCCCGCGTGCACCCCGTTCAAATACTCGGGCGCGCCGTACGTCGAGCTGTTAAATATCGAAAACGTCCCCCCATTCAACGTCGGCGTCACCACGTACGTGTACGCGCGTTCGCCGCCCCCCACCCCCACGCACGCGCCGCTCGCGCTCTCCAACCGACTATCCTTGACGCTCCCGACGAGTTGCATCGTCCCCGCCGAGGTGTACTTTAACGTCGTCACTCTCCGCGTCATCCCGCTCATCGTCCGCAGCGTTTGCCTATCATACGGTCCTAACTGTATTTTATCGATTCCCGAGAGCTGATACGTCGATCCCGTGATCGTCGGCGCGTCGTTTTCGTTCGGATCCAACTTCACGAAGACCACCCGCGCGTGCGCTCGGCTCGCCACGAACGCCAGCGTCCCGTTCACCACCACCACATCCGTCGGCTCCGCGATTCTCGTCGCGTTCTTCACCGCGTGTATCTGTCTCGCTTTCGTCGCTCGCGTTCCATCGCCATCGACGCCGTATATCAACAACGAATTCGTTCCCGCGCACGTCACCGCCAGGCGCGCTCGATTTCCCGCCGCGACGCCGTCCCGCGCGCTCTCGTACGCGAACAGCCCTTCGCACGGCGTCGCGTCCTCGTCGAGCGTCGCGATCGTCGTCAGCGTCACCGGCGACGTCGTGAGCGTCAGCGCGCTGATCGTTCGCGCGCCGAGGACGTACGCGATCGTCGACAGCGCCGACGGCGCGGACGACGCGTGCGCCGCGGGGGTGATGAATTCGACGGTTCGCGCGTCGACGTCGGCGAACGGAGACGCGATCTGCGTCAAATTCGCCGCGCGCGCGACGGCGCAGAGCGATGCGATGACGACGCCGCGCGCGACGCGGGCGAGGCGCGGACGCGCCGACGCGCGAGGCGCCATGTGACGCGCGACGACGACGGCGAGGCGAGACGCGACGCGCGAATCAAACGAAACGCGACGCGACGAACGATCGTCGCGCGAACGTCTCCGACGCGATCGAAAAGATGGGATGAAATAAGATGGGATGAATGAATGACGGGGGTCGAAGGTCACGGTCGACGCATCTTGCGAACGAGGTCGGGCTCGAGGTAGTCGACGCGCGGAATCGAACGCGCGACGCGCCGGCGAATCGGCGAAGACGGCGGTTCGATTCTGGGGACGTCGGCGATGACGTCGAGCGGAGATCTCGCGGGTGGACTGGCGTGCGTTTTGATGGTGGACGCTGGCGCCGGTGATGCGTCGCGAGGCGGTGGGGGAGAATTTTCCGGCGACGGCGGCGGCGCGAGCGGGCGCGGCGGCGAAAGCGCGAGCGGGCCGACGACTTTGCGTTCTTCGATCTCGTCGAACCCGCTCGGACGTCGAAGCTTCGTCTTCAAGCTCGGCTCGGCGTAATTCAATACTTTCATGGCGTGTCTCGCGCGCAGGGCGCGTCGAGCCGTCTCTCCCACGGGTGTCGTCTGCTTGGGCTCTTTCGTTTTCGCCGTGGACTTGCCGATCGGTTTCTTCGCCTTGGCGCGCTTCTTCGGCGTCTGCTTCTTTATGACTCTACGCTCGATCGCCGCATCGCAGAGCGCGAGAGACAACTCACGCAACGTTTCCGCCGCTTCCGTCAACGACAAGCTTTCACTCTCACCACGCGCGTCGGAATCGGACGACGATGCGTCTTCGTCGCTCTCTTCGTCCGCGTAAACGTCGATCGATTTAGAAGCCTCGCGCCTCCCTCCACTCATTTTCGCCTTCTCCTTCGCGTGCGCGAGCTCGATTCTCAACCGACACACATCATCCCGCGCCGCGCGAAGCTCTTCGATCCACCGTCGCTTCTCCTCTTCCACAGTCGTTCGGACCATTCGCAACGCAGTCGTCAACGTACGCTGGCTCGCCTCGGACGCTTCGGCGCGTTCCCGCGCCTCCGTCGTCTGCGCTCTCAGCTGCGCGAAACCGACCCGAACGCTTCCCGTCAATCACGAGCACGCACGTCTATCCCTGCATTCCGTTTTCTTCCCCCCTTTCGCCGTCTCGAGCGCGAGAGCCCTCTCGCGTCGCGCGCGCCGATTCCAAAAATGATTCCAAAAATCCAGGCACTCTCGGGCTGTCTCGGACGCACCTTGGCGTTCGCGCGCGCGAGCTCGCCGTTCGCGCGCGCGAACTTGGCGCACAGCGACGACGCGCTGCGAGGATTTCCCGCGTCCCGTCCCATCGTTTCGGCGTTCGATCGAGGCGCGCGGCGCGATCAACGCGAATCATTCATCGTCGTTCGCGCGCGCGCGAGTGACGAACGCGACGCCCGCATTCGCGATCTCGCGATCGATCGCGACACACCGCGGCGTCGGTGACGCGAGCGACGCGCGCGAACGCGAACGAATCGCGCGCGATCGATTCGGCTCGCGCGCGACGCGCGCGGCGGTCGACGACGGCGAGGCCGCGACGCGATGGCGATGACGACGATGGCGTCGACGACGACGATGCCGACCGTCGCGCGACGCGGTCGCGGACGGGACGCGCGCGCGAGAGGCGCCGCGATGGGATGCGCGCACCGTCGACGCGTCGTGACGCTCGCGGGAGGGAAACGCGGCGACGACGGGGAGGAGAAGGCGCAAGATGTGGACGAGCGGAGAGGGATGGATTGGGACGGGGCGTGGCGCGCGTTCAAGCGCGATTTCGTCGGCGACGACGCGAAGATGCCCGGAGATTTGGTGGAGAAGAAGTATCAAAATAATAGGTGCGCGCGCGCTCGCGAGGGAGGACTCGGAAGGATCGAACGCGCGACGCGGGCGACTGACGAAGGACGCGTTTCGCCCGACGCAGACGCGCCCCGGACGCCGAGGCTAAACAGCAAATCTACGACGACGAGGATCGCGTGTTAAACTTCGCGACGTCGCAAAAGGTGACGTTGGTGAGTTTAATCGCCGTCGCCGCGCTTTTATTCGTATTCATCGTCGTCATCGGACCGCCGCCGTCGGACGGGCGCTGCACGCTGCCGTGGTGCGGCTAGCGCGTCGCGTCTGCCGTCCTGGACGCGCGTCGACGCCGCGTCCCGCGCTCGCGCGCGTAGACGTTGTCATCGCAGCGCGCCCATCGCTCGCCGCGTCCTCGTCCGCGCCCTCGCGCCGTCGTCGCGTCTCGCGCGCGCGCCTCGCGCGCGCGTGAGATTTTTCTTCGCATACTTAACTTCAAAAACGCCCATCAATGGTGATCACCACCGGACCCATCGCGCCGTCCGCGTCAGCATCTTCGCGCGCGCGCGTCGGTTGCTCCGTCCCCCGCCGCAATCTTCCCCGCACACGCCGACGTCCGCGACGCGCGCGCGCCGATCGCGCGACGAACCGCTCGCGCTCGCGTTCGTTCACGCGCCCGAATCTCGCGCGCGCGCAAAACCGCGCGCGCGCGGACGCGAGACGCGGAAATCTCGACGATTGCGCGCGCCGACCCTCGCGCGCTTTTGAGTGTTCGCGCGACGTCGACGGGACGCCGCGACGCGCGCGCGCGATCGATCGCGAAGGAAACGCGAGGGAAGAAGAACGCGAGCGCGTGAACGCGCGGTGCGCGGCATGGGGGCGTACACGTACGATAGCGCCACGCACGGGCCGCCGATCGGGGTCCCGAGGACGATTGGCAAGGCGCGGACGACGGCGCGCGGGGACGACGCGGAGGGCGATTCCGGTTCCGGACGCTCGAGCGATGCCCCGCTGTCGGTGAATGTTTTTGGAGGTGGGACACAGTTCGCGAGGTCGAGTCCGAGCGAGTCCGAGGTCGGCACGCCGGGTCGAGGGATGGAAGCTCCTCGAAACGGGACGGCGACGGCGAGGCCGCGCGGGCGCGCGTCGTCGGGTTCAAAGTCGCCGACGGATCTCAGCGAGACTGATTCAGAGCAAAGTAACACGGGGAAGGGTGATGGTGCGAACAAATTGGTGCATAAAGATTTGGTGACAAACTTGAAGGCGCAAGCGCGCAGACACGATTCGAGAACGTCGCTCTACAGAGGGGTTTCTCTGTTGCGGCAAACCGGCAAGTACCACGCGCAAATCAACGTGCAGCGGAAACAGTTGCATCTTGGTTTCTTTTTCAGCGAAGAAGAGGCCGCGCGGGCGTACGATCGGGCGGCAATATTCAAGGCTTCGGTAGAAGGCGGCACCATCTGTACAAATATGGACATCAACGATTACAAGGATGAAATTCCCACCTTGCAGGCGATGACGCAGCCCGAACTGTTACAAATGTTGCACGAGATGAAGCTGAAGAGTAACGAGAGTTCGGCGCCAAATTCGCCGCGAAAAGGAATTAAACCGCGCACAAGCACCAATTCCAAGCAAATGGCTCGCGAAAATCGATTGGATCGTAGTAACAGCGGCAGCATTGAGCACGTGATCATCAAGGCGAACTCGCAAGAGCCGCCGACGAGTCCGCGTTTTGACGCGTTAAACAGCGCCGTAGGTGTCGTCGAACGGGAACAGCAAGGCACTTTGAGTGTTGTCAATGTGGCTGCTTCAGTCACCGTGCAGCACACGTGTCCGGGTGTGATTGATTTACACATCAGCAAGCGTCGAAGGACGCGAATACAACCCAGACAAGCGCCCGCGGCAGCGTAAACTGGCGCCTCGACGTTGTCTCGAGGACGGTGACGCCGTGTGTAACGTTGAACGATTTTTGCTTTGAAGGTTCCTTCGTCTAATCGAATGGGCTGTTTTTTGTTTATTAAAAGGTCGCAAGGCCATATAGGATAGTTTTTGACCGAACCGCAGCTGCGCACTTTTTGGCTCGCCGAGACCGACAGTCTCGGCTAGGCAAACAAGTGGCATCCTTCTCCCATGAAAGGAGTCGTGTGTAAATGTACGAAAAAGACAAAATTTAAATAACTGGTGTTACTAGTGTTACAACCGCTCCGCGCGAACCTAGTTCTTCGACCTACTTCTTCTTCGCTTTCTTTGAACCCTTGCCTTTGTTTGCCGACGCCGCGCGCTTTTTACCTCCGTCCTCCTTACCGTCTTCGCCGCCGTCCCCCTTATCACCCCCTGCCGCCGCCAAACTCGCCTTCAACAGATCTCCCGGCGAACCAACACCATCTTTAATCGCCTTCGCCGCCGTTTCCACGTCCACGCTCGCCTTTCGCCCGCCGGCGCTCGCCCCCCGCGCGCCGTCCCCGAGCCTCGCTCGCGTCTCCTCGATCTTCTTCCTGTACGCCTCCACCCGTTTCATCTCCTTCGCCGTCGCGTGCTTCTCCGGATCGACGCCTAGCGTCTTCAGGTACATCCCAAACAGCGCGACGATCGCGCGCGCGGCCTCGCAGTGCACCTCCGCGCGTTCCAACGGCCGCAGTTCCTTCGTCAGCGCCTTGCGGTCGGCGTCGAGAAACGGCTCGAGCGCGCGTTCGATCGCCTCCGTCGCCGCCTCAAACTCATCGAGCGCCTCGCGAGCGTCTTCAGGGAGCGCGTCATCGGCGACGGCGGGCATGGCGTCGCGCGCGCGCGTCGCAGCGTCGCGCAATGCCGTGGCGGCGGTGCCGCTGCCACCAGCGCGCGGCGCCACGTCACCACACAAAACGACGCGACGACGCGCGCGCGCGACGAGACGCTCGAAAGCGCGCGCGAACGCGTCGAAATATATCGCCGCCATTCGCTCGACGCCACCGAATCGCGCGCGAGAGACGGCGACGACGGCGATAAGATAAAGCGTCAACGATGGCGACCGTCCCGAGTAAACGAAAGTTGGTCGGGTGCGCGAACTTCGTGCGATCGAACCCGCTGAGCGACGCGTTCGAGTGTGAAAAGTTTGACCACATCGAGTTTTGGTGCGGGGATGCGACGAACGCGGCGGCGAGGTTCGGGGTTGGCTTAGGCATGGGGCTGCGATGCAAGAGCGACGCGACCACGGGGAACGGGACGTACGCGTCGTACGCGATGAAGTCGAACGATCTGACGTTCGTGTTCACCGCACCGTACGGAGTCGAGAGCGGAGGTAGTCGAGGGGAAGCGCCGCATCCGGGACACGAGGGACGGGCGATGATGCGATTTTTTGAGAAGCACGGGCTGGCGGCGCGCGCGGTGGGCGTGCGAGTCAAAGACGCGCGCGCGGCGTATGAGGAGGCAGTGAAACGTGGTGCGCGTGGCGTGCTGGCGCCGACGGTTTTGACACACACAGTAGACGACGGATGTGCGAAGGGTGGACAAGTCATCGCGGAGATTGAGCTATATGGCGATGTCGTCTTGCGCTTCGTCAACGCGACGGATGGATTTGACGGAGACTTTCTGTGCAATTATTCGGCGACGCGCGATGCGCCAGATGTGTCGTATGGGTTGCAGCGCCTCGATCACGCCGTCGGTAACGTGCACGATTTGATCGAAACCGTGGATTATATCACCAAAGTCACGGGCTTTCACGAGTTTGCTGAGTTCACGGCGGAGGACATCGGAACGATCGATAGCGGGTTGAATAGCATGGTGTTGGCAAACAATAACGAGTACGTGTTATTGCCTGTGAACGAGCCGACGTTCGGGACGAAGCGGAAGAGTCAAATCCAAACATATCTTGAGCAAAACAATGGCCCTGGGTTGCAGCACTTGGCGTTGAAAACGGATGACATCTTTGCGACGGTGCGAGAAATGCGCAAGTACTCGCACTTGCGAGGCGGATTCGACTTTCAAGCGCCGGCAAGCGATGACTATTACAAGCAACTCAAGGCGAAAATCGGCGATGCTTTGAACGATGAGCAGTACGCGCTTGTCGAAGAGTTGGGTTTGCTCGTCGATAAGGACGACCAGGGCGTATTGATTCAGGTCTTCACGAAGCCCGTGGGCGACCGGCCGACGTTATTTTTAGAAATCATCCAGCGCATAGGCTGCATGCGTAGAAAAGCGGACTCGGAATCATTTGAGCAAGCAGCCGGATGCGGTGGGTTCGGCAAGGGTAATTTCTCCGAACTGTTCAAATCTATTGAAGCGTACGAAGCGACGCTTCAAATTTAGCCAGGCATTGTTATCAAACCATTTCTTATTCCTTACATTCTCGATTCTTTCTGGTTCGGCTAGGGCGCGCTACAATTCGCTAACTATCAAAATGCTTAGATGAAAGCGAAAGGGTTATCGGTGCTATATTGCGCCGCCGTAGCCGTAGGCTGCGCCGTGCCTGGCGCGGCTACAGGCGCGTGTTGTATGGGCGCAGGCTTCGAGATACTTGGTTGCGGCGAGTCCACGGGCGCAAACGAGAAGGAATCTCCTGCCGAATGAGCTTTGATGTCTTCAAACATCATCGCTTGATGCGTATCTGTGGCCGGCGCTGGCGGCTGCGAAACTGGCATCGGGAATCCCATGGGACCCAGATTCACCGGCTTCGCCGGCACTGGTGGCGGCGCCGCGGTGGCAACCGGCGCCACCGGAGTTACTGTTGGTGGCGCAGCCGGCGGCGGCTGAGATTCTTGGCTAGGCAAAGATCCAAAAACATCTGCTTCTGGGGCTTGCGATGGGACTGGCACCGCTTGTGCTGGAGGTGGCCCTGTCTTCGACTTTATTCCCGTCAATTCACCGAACGATGCGAATGGATCTGGCTGTTCCGGCTCCACCGGCGGTGCTTCCTGTTGCACTGGCGGTTGCTGCGACTGCTGCGGCATCGTTTGCGCGTTGACTGGAGCCATCACTTGCGGCGGCATCATTCCCGGCATTTGCATTTGCATTTGCGGCGGCATCATTCCCGGCATTTGTTGCATCTGCGGCGGCATCATTCCCGGCATTTGTTGCATCTGCGGCGGCATCATCCCCGGCATTTGTTGCATCTGCGGTGGCATCATTCCCGGCATTTGTTGCATCTGCGGCGGCATCATCCCCGGCATTTGTTGCATCTGGGGCGGCATCATTCCTGGCATTTGCATCTGGGGCGGCATTTGCGCTGGGTACTGCTGGATCCCTGGTGCGTTCACCCGCGGATGGACGTGCGGTTGCGGCGGAACCTGCGGCGATAGGGTCCAAAAGTCTTCCTCTAAAGCAGGCCGAGATGCAGGCGCTGCAGGAGTCTCGACAGGCGCTGCGGGTGTCTCGATGGTCAAACCTCCGAACAAATCAGATTGCTGCGTAGGTGCCGCCGGAGCTTGCGATACGGGCGCGACGCTCGCCGATTCTGGCACCGACGCGGCATACGATTGTTGGGCGACGGCTGGCGGTGGCTCAAACCCGAAGCTAGGTGCTTCTGCAGCTTGCGGTCGAGAGTCAAACGCGGCTGTCGCAAACGAAGTCCAATCCGCCCCGCTCGCCGGAGCCGGCGCGGCGGTTTGTTGCGGCGGCTGTGTGGTAGGCGCAACTTGAGCCGGCACCGGCGAATCAAATAAGCCGCCAAACAAATCTGGCGCTTTCGTCGCCGCCGGTTGTGCCGCCGGCGTCGCCGGAGCCACCTGACCCCCCACCGCGCTCCCCGCCCCGGCGTCGTCGTAGTACAACTTATCCACGAAAACAGCCTTGATCCACACCTTTCCTCTCACTGTATTACCACTCTGCGGCAACGGTTCTGCCGGATTCCAGCGCGCTAAAAACGTCCGCCGCGCCGCCTCGTTGCCTTTCCTTCGCAACATCTCGACCTCATCTCCCGAGAACGTCGACGCACTGATGCTCTTAATCCTAAAATTGAAATCTCTGAATATCCCCGAGCATCTCGTGCACACGAATATTCCGAACGGCACGCACACCGAGCGAGGCGCCTGCGTCGCGGAGTCGTCGCGGTCAGTCATCCGCTGAACTCATCTCAACGTTCACGAGCATCCACGCGCGTTCCTTCGGTTTCGCGCCCGCGCGCGCGGTATACCGCGCGCAAAAGTAGCGCCGTCGCCGGCGCGCGCGCGCGGGGCGCCGCGCGCCGTTCGAGGGCGCGAAAGATGCGAAAGTCTCGTCGATAATCTCGTCGAAACACGACGAAGGACGCACCAAAGACCCCGGTCCGACGCACGAGAAGCACGTCTTATTCCCGGGCTCACGCGCGAGCGCGGTGAGCGCTTGCTCGTTCTTATCGTTCATCGTCTCGCGCGGGTGTCCCGTGCGGTGATGTGCGGCCCTCGAGCGCGCGCGCGCGGATTCTGTGACGAACGCGCGACGAGAGTCTCGTCACGAGACGACGACGCGCGTTCGACGCTACGTTTGGCTATGACAATTGTGCTAATTTTCGCGCTAATCTTCGTCAAAGTATTTGTCCTCGGCGTCCTGGTCGATCTCGCGTCGCCAGTGAGCGTCGAGCGCGGCGTCGGCGTCGACGGAGAGGTAATCGAAACCGTCGTCGCCGCCGGCGAGAAAGCGCTCTCGCATGACGCGTTCAAAATCCGCCGCGCGCGACACGTACTCGGCCTGGGAGATGTACGTCCTCGACCGCCCGCGAGACGCTCTGTACTCATCGACGTCGACGATGAACGTCGCTTCTTCCGTCGCTTCCTCCGCCGTCGTCGCCGCTCGCCGCTCGCCGCGCGCGTCGCCGTCGCCGTCGCCGTCGCCGTCCACCGTCGCCCCATCCCATCCCTCGAACATCGCCCTGCGCCACGCCGCATCGCTCACCTTACCGTCCGTCTTCGCCGCCCCGCGTCCGACCGCGCGTCCGCTCGAGCTCGCGAACGCGTCTCCGAATCGCGCGTCGCTCGCGCTCGCGTCTCCAAACTCTTCCTCCCATCGCGCCTCCGCCGCCGCTCGAACCTCCCGCGCGCGCTCGCGCGCCAGTATCCGCTCTCCCGCGCCGTCCTCCGCCGCCGTCTCCGGCTCGGCGTCGCCCTTCCGCACGTCCACGCCGACGATTTCATCGAACGCGCGCGGGTCGCGCGCGCGCATCGAATCCACGCTAAAGTACCCGCTCGCGTCGAGCGCGACGCGCATGTGCGCGTATCGTCGATTGCGACGGACGGAGGACATTTTCGTCGTCGCCCTCGACGCGCCGCGCGGCGCGTCGCGCTCCGCGGGCGCCGCGGCCGGCGCGCGCCGGCGCCGTCGCCGCTTTTTGTAATGCAAGACCTGTTTCAAATACCGGACCACGCGCGACCGACAGCTCGACGCCGACGCGCGACGACGCGCGCACACGCCGACGCGCGCGCGCGACGGACGCCGACGCGCGAGGACTCGCGCGCGATACTCGGGCGCGCATCGCGCGGCGACGACGCGCGCGCGGTGGACGACGACGACGACGACGCGACTCGACGGTGGATTTTGATTTTTGAAATTTCAAACCGACGCGCGCGAAGATTCGGGAAACGCGCGGACGCGAGCGACGAGGATGGATCGCGCGATGGCGACGGTGGGCGACGCGGCGATGAAACGCCCGACGGCGGCGCGCGGACGGATCGATCGGATCGAGGTGGAGAATTTTAAGTCGTACAAGGGAAAGCATCAGATCGGACCTTTTAAATCCTTTACGAGCGTCGTGGGGCCGAACGGGAGCGGGAAGTCGAATCTTATGGATGCGATATCGTTCGTGCTCGGGGTGCGAAGCGCACAGTTGAGAGGGACGACGTTTAAGGATTTGATCTACACGGTGGACTTGGCGGATGCGAGTGAGAATAGACGAAGCGCTCGGGTGACGTTGGCGTACGAACCGGAGAATGAGCGAGAGATTTTGTTCTCGAGAGTCATCGAGGCGAGCGGGACGACGCATTACGAGATCGATAACCAACGATTGACGTCGGAGGAGTACAACGAACGATTGAAGTCGTACGGGATTCTGGTCAAGGCGCGAAACTTTTTGGTGTATCAGGGCGACATCGAGGCGGTGGCGCAGAAAACGCCGAAGGAGTTGACGACGCTGATTGAACAAATTTCTGGTTCGGATGAGTACGCGGAGACGTATACGACGAACGAGCGGGCGAAGCAACGTGCCGAGGACGAAGCACACACGAGCTTTACTAAAAAGAAGTCTTTGATGACGCAGAAGAAGCAGATGCGCGAGCAAAAGGAAGAGGCGGAGAAGCACATGGCGCTTCAAGAACGCGTGAATCAGATGAAGGTTGAAAGCACCCTGTTCAAGCTCTATCACATCGATGCCGACATAGACCGCGTTCGTGATGAGATGAGAAACGTGCGTGAAGTTCGCGACGAGCACGTGGCTGCGAATGAGGAATCGCTCAAGGAATACGAGGACAAGCGCAAGGAGAAAATGACCAAGGATAAGACGCACTTGGCGCTCAACCGTAAGATTGAAGCGCTCAAGGGTACGATTTCCAGCCATGCGCCGCGCGTGAATCAGATCAAAGAAGAGACGACTCGAGTTCAGAAGAAATTGGAACTTGGACAGGCGCAACTCACCAAGTCCAAGCGAGACGCGGAGAACCAAGCCAAGGAAATCGCAAACATGGAGCAACATTTGGCCAACATCGACAACGCCGAGGCGCTATTCGATCAAGACCAAAAGCGTCGAATGGAGCAAGATTCGAAGTTTGAATTGACGCCCGAACAACGAGCCGAGTACAACGCGAAGAAAATCGAATCAGGCGCGGCTACGTTCAAGTTGAAAACCGAACGCGATCAACTGATGTCTCAGCTCAACACAGATGAGGAGGCGGCGTCTCGTTTGTCGAGCAAGACCTCGGAGCTTCAATCTCGTCTTTCTTTCTTGGAAGAACAAGAAGAGCGCGAAGTTGATCGATCAAAGACGTTGCAACAGACTGAGACGGTCAACAAGGGAGAGCTGAAGAAACTTGAAAAGAAACTTAAGGAACTTGCCGATGAGAAGCGCACGGTGCGCAGCCGACAAGACCTCTTCAAGGAAAAGATTGACGCCCTCAACGCCAAGCTCCGAGAAGCCAAGGCCGACCGTAAGCAAAATGAACGCGAAACCAAGGCGCTCGAAGCTATTGCGACGATGAAGCGAATGTTCCCAGGTGTGCATGGTAGACTCACTGAGCTCATCAAGGTGACGCAAAAGAAGTATGAGCTCGCCGTCATCACTGTGCTCGGTCGTGAAGCCGATGCTGTCGTCGTTGAAGATGCTAAGACGGCGAAGGAGTGCATTCAGTATTTGAAAGAACAACGCATTCAATCGATGCAGTTCATTCCATTGAAGGAGATCAAAGTTCAAGCCATCAATGAACGCTTGCGTCACCTCGGAGGCAGCTCTCGTTTGATTGTCGATGTTCTTCAGTTTGATAAGTCGCGCGAACGTGCCATTCTCTTCGCGTGTGGTGACACTGTGGTGTGTGATACGCACGCTGAAGCGAAGAAGTTGGCCTTTAGCGGCGCGCAACGAATCAAGTCAGTGTCGCTGGATGGTACACTCGTCGACAAGAGTGGGCGTCTCACCGGTGGTTCTTCCTCAGGTTTAGCCGAGAAAGCGAACCGATTCAGTCGAATGGACGTCGAAAACACGCGCCAAGAGAAGATGAAACTCGAAGATGAGCTCGCCGCTATGAAGAGTCTGACTACGTTGATGCTCGAGGAGCAACAAGTGATCACGGAAAAGACGACGATTGAAAAGGACACGCAATTCTTGCAAGCCGATATGAAGGCGTTGAAGGATAAACTCGCCAAGTTAGCGCGCGACAAGGCTGTCATCGTCTCATCTCTCGAAGAATCCAAACCAGAACTTGTGGCGGCGCAGAAAGCGAGCAAAGAAGGCGCGGCCAAGGTTGCGGCGCTTGACAAACAAATTCACGCCATCATCGACGGAATTTACGCCTCGTTTGTCAAGACTCTCAATATTGCGAATATTCGCGTGTATGAGAACGAACACTTGATGCGCAAGCAGAAAGAAGCCGAAGAGAAGAGTAGATTTGCGTCACAACGCTCGAAGTGGAAGGAACAGCTCAATTATGAGAAGAGCCGCGACACCGAGGGCCCAGTCAAATCCGCCGAAGGCATGATCGCGAGATACAAAGCTGAACTCGCTGAGCTCGAAGCTTCGGCGGTGAATGCGATGAAAGAACTCGATGAATCGAAGAATAAGCTTGTGAAGATGGAAACTGAGCATCAACAAGCCAAGGCGCAAGCCAAGGCGCTCGAAAGTGACATTGTGGTGCTCAAGGAGAAGACTACGATGGCGGTGCAAGAAACAGCTCGACTCGACAAGAAGCTCTCTTCCAGCCAAAACGAAATCGATGCGCAGCGCGAGATTCGCAATGGTATCATCTCAAACGCGACGATGGAACAAATGGAACTTCCGCGCGTGCTCGCGCTCGGCGCTGGTGAAAACGACGGCGACGCCATGGAAGTTGACGGCGAAACGTCCACCGCTGGGAACGTCGTCCTCGACTACTCCAACTTGAGGAGCGATTTGAAGCAAGTAAGCAAGTTTGAGCGCGAAGGCAAGGAGAATGAACTTAGAATCAAGATTGATGAGACTTCGATCGAGCTTGCTCGATTGGAGCCGAATATGAAGGCTCTCGAGCAGTACGAGACGATCAAGGAGAAGGAACGATTGCAGACGTTAGAATTAGAAGCGGCGAAAGAGCGAGTGAAAGAAGCGACCGACGCCTTCGAGGATGTGCGAAGTCGACGACGCTCCATCTTCCTCGATGCTTTCCAGCATATCGCCGACTCTATCGACGTTCTGTACAAGGAGTTGACGCAAAGTGCGAGCCACCCGCTCGGCGGTCAGGCATACTTGAGCCTCGAAAGCAACGAAGATCCTTTCTTGCACGGTGTCAACTTCACCGCCATGCCGCCCACGAAGCGTTTCCGTGAAATGGAACAGCTTTCTGGCGGTGAGAAGACGATCGCTGCTGTTGCGCTCTTGTTCTCGATTCACTCTTACCGAAGCTCGCCGTTCTTTGTCCTCGACGAAGTCGACGCGGCGCTCGATAAGGTGAACGTCGAAAAGCTCGCCAAGTTCATGGCTGCGCGCTCGCATGGCAAGGATGGTAAGGATGGCACTCAGTCCATCGTAATTTCTTTGAAGGATTACTTTTACGACAAGGCGGATGCTCTCGTCGGCGTCACGCGAGACGTCTCGCAGGCGTGCTCCAAGGTGCTGACGTTTGATTTGACGCAATACGACTAACCACGACGACGACGACGACGACGACGTTACGAAACGGCATTATAGAACTTTTTCACTTGTATTACAAATATATAGGATACGCTCACCACCCAACGCGCACCGCTCACGGGAAATCTTCCGTCGCGCGAATGACTCTAATTCCGTCGTCGTCATCCACCGTCAACCTATACATCAAGTACGCGATCCCGAGCCCGAACGCCATGACTACCGCGCCCTGCATCGCGAGCGGGATGCTTCGGCGGCGTCGTTCGGGATTCAATAATCCTGCGCGCGCTCCGCGTCAGTCATCGATCGAGCGTCGTGTTCGGGCGCGAAAACGTGTTGCGTCGAGGATGACGACGCCGCGAGCGGGCGCGCACATCGCGCGCGCGGCGTCGATGCCGACTTACCTGAGTCTTCGCTCGGACTGGCGCCGTACATGGAGGACATGGTGCGCGCGACGACCGCCGCTGCGAGATGTGTCGCGCGAGCTTTAGTGTTCGGCGACGACGCTCGTCTTGATACGGGTGACTTTCGGCGCGCGCGCGGCGGTAGAGACGACGATCACTACGGAGTTGGCGATGTGATATTACTTATATTATTACTCACTTGTCCTTGTTCATGAGCCCGCGGAAGAAACCGCTGGCTTTGCCCACGGCTTCGTTCACGGGCGACTTGGCTGCGATGGAGTTGTACAACGCCGCCTCTAAATCCGTTTGCTGAGGTCGCCGCTGCATCGCCCCGACCTGCGCGAACGCGCCCTTCTCTTTCACTAAGATTCGCCACGGCGTTCCCGCGGGCGCGCCTCCTCGCACGCACTTAAACACCGCGCCCTCGAGCGAAGACGCGAACATTGACGCTTGGATATTCAGCGGCAGGAACGAGTACACCACGACGAACGAATTCGCAAACGCCTCCACATCGCTCGGCGCCGCGTCGTCCACCCCAGCCTGTTGTCGCGACATCGACCACGCCAACCCCCCGTCGCCGTCGTGCTCCCACTCCACGTTCACGCACACCGTCGGCCTTCCCTCTCCCGCTCGACACTTGCGCATCGCCGCCTCCACCCGATCGCTCGGCACTCCGACCAACGCGATGATCCCATCCCTCGCCGCCGCGTCCGCCGCCGTCCACGCGTCATCCACGCTCACGCACTCCATCGCGCTTCCCATCTCTCGCGCCAGTTTCGCCGCGCTCGCCCTTCCGAACACCGCCGTCGCGTCTCTCGCGCCGTCGCCCAGCGTCCCCGTCGCCATCTCGATCAGCGCCGCGTCCGAGTCATCGTTCACCGGCAGCTCCACCGCCAACCGCGCCGGTTTCCCGACCGCTCGCCCGCTCGACCGTCGGCGCTTCGTCGCGCGCTTCGTCGACTTTTCGAGCGCGCGCTCGACGGCGACGCGCGCCTGGTCGTACGCCTCGGATTTCCCGCGCGGCGGCGCCGCGGCCTCGTCCGCGCCCGCGGCGCGCGCGACGACGCGACGCGCGACGCCGCGTCGTCGTCCGTCGCGCGCGGGCGCGACGCCGGGCGCGACGCGCGGCGTCGTCGCGCGCATGCCTCTGACGCGCGATGCCGACGACCGCAGTCGGCGACGCGACGCGGCATGCTCACGCGCGGCGCGACCGCGGCGCGCGCGACGACGCGAGGGCCCGCGGCGCGATCGCGCGCGGCGACGGCGGCGCGACGGCCGAGGACGGCGCGCGCGAGGGCGTCCACGGATGATGATTCGACGCGATCGTCGATGGACGACGGACGCGTGAATCGATTCGTCGAGCGCGAGAGCGGCGCGAAGAGGAGCGAGCGCGCGGTGGTTGGATTTTGGCAGACGTTCGCCGCGCGCGCGAGCGAGGCGAGACGGAAACACTTCGATGGACGCAAGACGGTGAGCTCGAAGGATGGGACAAAGGCGAAGTGAGCTTTTTTCGGCGTTCGAGCGAACGTTCGAGTGTGTATTAATTTCATGGACGCGTCATTATTGATTAGAGGACGACGCGGGATGGATGAGGTTTGAGGGCGCGACGCGCTTCGACGGATGTTTTAATGATATTCATATTCAAATCCGGACTCGCCCGCGCTAATTCGTCTTGATTTTTGGGATTCCGCGGCGAACGCGCGCGCCCGGAGCGTGCTCGTTGAGTCGGTGCGTTATTCGACCGCGCTACTTTTGATTTTGAGGATTCTGCGGCGAGCGGGCCCAGAGTTTACTCATCAAGTCGGCGTATTGCTGCTTACGCAGGCCCGGCTTTTCAGCCTTGAGTTCGGGGAGTTTTTCCGCCTCAAACGCAGCGTACGCAGCTTTACCGCTCAACGGCGCGGGCGACGCCGATCGCTCTTCGACCGTCAGCGCATCCAGCGCGGCGTCGACGCCGCTCGCCGAGACCACGTCGATACTTCTATTTTCGTTAGCTCGCAAAACCGCGTCGTCGTATTCGTCAGACTCTTGTATTTTTTGTTCAGCCTTTTTCGCCGCAAACTTCGCCTTGAGCCTCGCCTTGGCGTCCATCTCTTTCCCTTGCGCCAAATCATACGCCGTCACCTTCTTCGCCGGCGCCTTCTTCGCCCCCGAGAACGCCGCCTCTTCCTCCGCCGCCTGCCGTCTCGCCTCGGCGCGCGCCGCCGCCTTCGCGTCCGCCGCCGCCGCGTCCATCTCGGCGCGTTGCGCCGCCTTGCTCTTCTTTCCGTCCCCGTGCGCCGCCCAGTGCGCGTCTTCTTCCGCTTTTTTCGCCGCCGCGGACCGCTCGATCGCTTTCGTCGTCTCGCGTTCGTTTTTTTGCGCGCGGCGCACGCTCGCCTGCGAGGTTGCGCGTCAGTCGAGTTTTCTTTCGGGTCGTGCGGATTCGCCTCGCCTCGTTCGCGCGCGAGGTCGGGCGAGCGAGCGAGCGAGCGAGCGATTCGCGCGAGCGCGCGCGCACCGTGGACGGCATGTCGAGTCGGCGCCGCGAGCGGCGGCGTGTGCGGCGACGGCGGGGACGCGCGCGAGCGTCGGCGACGGCGGTTCAAACGAGGGCTGAATACGTACGTTGTTTACAAACGACGGCTAACGTCGAACAATGCGTATAAAAAGTCGCGCGCTACGCGGGAAGCGTTTCTAGGACGACGACGCCCGCGTCCGCGAGCTCCTTCTCGGCCGCCTCCATCGTTCCCGGCAACGCCACGCCCGCGCAACAATCCCGCACGACGTACGCGTCGTATCCCAATCGTTTCGCGTCTAACGCGGTGTACTTGACGCAAAAGTCGTACGCTAATCCGACGACGTACACGCGTTTGACGCCTTCCTTCTTGAGGTACTCATCCAGACCCGTATCGCTCCGTCGGTCGTTTTCAAAAAACGCGCTGTACGAATCGACGTCCCGGTTGTGTCCTTTTCTCACCACCATCGCCCTCGCCGGCACCACTAAATCGTCGTGAAACGCGCATCCCCACGTCCCCTGCACGCAGTGATCGGGCCAGAGCGTCTGCGTCCCGTGCGCGAGCTCCACCTCGTCGTACGGCGCCTTCCCCGCGTGCGCGCTCGCGAAGCTCTCGTGTCCCGCCGGGTGATAATCCTGCGCGAACACCACCCTGTCGAACGCCTCGACGCACCTCGAGCACGCGCGCGCGACGCCGTCCCCCCCCCGCACCGTCAGCGCCCCGCTCGGCGCCGCGAAATCGTTCTGCACGTCGATCACGAGCAGCGCGCGGTCGCCCTGCGCGCCGAGCGCGCCCGTCGACGCGCCCGCGTCGCCGCGTCGTTCGTCCGCCGCCGTCGTCGCCAGCGCGAGCTCGCGCGCGGCGCGCACCCCGCGCATCGCCGCGCGCGCCGGCGGTCGCGCGCGCCGCGGTGCGCCGCCGCGCGCGCGCTCGACGGTCGACTCGACGCGAATCGAATCGAATCGAATCGATCGCGCGACCGACGCGACGGCGATCGAGACGCGGCGATGCGACGCACACCGCGACGCGGTGACGCGCGGCGACGCGACGCGAGCGCGACGATGGCGAGCGACGCGAAGGGCTTGACGCAGCTGTCGCTGATGGGCGGGAAGATCGCGAAGGGCGACACCGCGCGGGCGACGAAGGCGTACGAGGATTACTTTAAACACGAAGACGATTCGACGCGCACGGGGAACTACGCGGACGTGGTGAACAAGTACTACGATCTCGCGACGTCGTTTTACGAGTACGGATGGGGGGAGTCGTTTCACTTCGCGCATCGGTACCGATGGGAGACGCTGCGGGAGTCGATCGCGAGGCACGAGCATTACTTGGCGAGCAAGCTCGGCGTGCGAGGAGGGGATAAAGTGCTGGACGTCGGGTGCGGCGTCGGTGGACCGCTGCGAGAGATCGCGGCGTTCACGGGAGCGTCGGTGACGGGGTTGAATAATAATGCGTTTCAAATCTCGCGCGGGGAGACGATGAATCGAAGAACCGGACGACACGACGACTGCGACTTCGTCAAGGCGGATTTCATGAACATTCCCAAGCCGGATAACACCTACGACGGGGTGTATCAGATCGAGGCCACGTGCCACGCGCCCGATGCGGTGGGTTGTTACTCTGAAATATTTCGCGTGTTGAAACCGGGGGGGATTTTCGCGTCGTACGAATGGTGCCTTACGGATGAATACGACGAAAAGAACCCCGAACACCGGGCGATTCGTCAAGATATCTTGCTCGGGAACGGTTTGCCGACGGCTAGAACGACGCACGAAGTCTTGGATGCGTTGAAAAAGGCTGGGTTTGAAATCCTCGAAGAAGAAGATTTGGTGAAAACCGCGGATATTCCGTGGTACGAACCGATCGACCCGTACCGCCGTTGGTCGCCGTTTCGCGACTTTTGGTCGTTCAAGACGACGTCGTGGGGTCGTAACATCACGCATTACTTCGTTCTCGCTCTCGAGAAGGTGGGCATCGCGCCCAAGGGTAGCGTGAACGTGAGTACGTTCTTGAAGAAGGGTGCAGACGCGCTCGTTGCTGGGGGTAAGACGGGAACCTACACGGTGATGTACCTCACCGTCGCGCGCAAGCCGGAAGTTTCAAAGAAACTCAAGAAGTCCTTTTCCCGCAAGGCGTCGAGCGCGGCGGCTCAGTAGGCGACATGTAGATGTTATTTACAATGTTTCGTCTGTTTCATACCGCATACGGGGTACCAGTAGCCCGTTCATTATAATTATGCGTGCGTTTGTGATGTGCTTTTGCTCTTTTTTGGCGGGGCGATCCTTAAAGCTCGGTGCCGATGGACGCTTCAGCGTTCGCAATCGACACCTCCTTAACACTCGAAGCCCTTGCTAAAGTTTCCTTAATGGTTGCATCGCGCACCGCGTCGACTGCATCTTGCTGAGAAGCCGCGTTCGAGGCTTCTTTTTCAGCCTTCTTCTCGGCAATGGAGACTTGTTGCTCGAGCGCCTTTGCCGCCTTCGCGACTTCTTTCTCTGCCTTGGCTTCCTTTTCGGCTTGAATCTTCGCGGCTTCCTCGGCCTTGGCTTCAGCTTCTTGCTTCGCCTTGGCTTCTTCGGCAGCTTTTTTGGCTTCTTCGGCAGCCTTGCGAAGTAGTACCTCTTGTTTTGCTTCATTTTCCTCTCGAATCGCGACTTGTCGAGCCTTCTCCGCCGCCTCGGCGGCTTCCTTTGCCTTGACTTCGGCTTCTTCCGCTTCCTTCATTTTCGCTTCAGCTTCAGCCTTGGAGACTTCGGCTTCTTTCTGGCTCGCATCTGCTTGGGAGAAATCGACCTCAGGAACCTCGATCACCTCTTCTGCTTCGGGCTCTTCAGCTGCGTCGCGGATTTGACGCGCCTTCACCGCTTTGATTGTCTTGTGCGCTTCGGTGACGATCGCACAGGCATTTTCAATCGCCACAATGATAAATGAGTGGAAAGTGGAATCTTTCTTGATAAACAAATTATCAAAGCTCTCCTTGTGCGCGTTCAAATCTGCCACTGAGCGTTCTTTAGCGATCGTGACGGCGTCTTGTGCGTCCTTGAGCGCGCCATTCCACGCCGCCTTATCATCGTTAAACTTGGCAAGTTTGTCGCCGATGGGCGGCATGACGAAGTTTGGCGCTTTACTTTTGTAAACGTTTTCTGCTCTTTCAAGAGCTCGTTCAGCTTTGACGATGTCAGACAACGACTTGACGTATGCAGTGGAATGAGAGGAGACCGTGTTGCACTCCGTGTGAACGACTTGCTCGAACTCTTCGACCATGCGCTTGAATTCCTCGACGTCGATCTCACTCGTCAGAGCTTGAATCTTATCGTGAATCTCGGCCGCCGCTTTTTTCAGAGACTTGAAACCGTCGATCTTTTTGCATAATTCATCAGCGAAAATATTCATGCGATCCGGCCCGAAGATGAGTTTAATATACGGCACAAAATCTTGGAAGATGAGCGCCAAAGCCATGCCGTGACGCTTCATTTCGTCCAGTTTTGCGTTAATTTCGTTCAACTGCTCCGGAAGACCGTTATCAACGATGGCATTTTTGGCGGCAGTGATGGCATCTGCAGCCGTGTAAGTGCGCTTCTTCAGCTTGGCATACGCAACAGAGTTGGCGCGCTCGAACTTGGCCGCGGTGGCGATGGCCTCCTCACCCGTTCGCTCCCGCTTTTGCATGCACTTTTTCGCGAAATTTTCGAGCTCGGTAATCGTGCGCTTGAACAACGGAACGAGAATCGATTCAACCTTGCCAGCGCACTCATTGATAGCCTTCTTCGCTTCTTGTAGCTTGATTTCCATCTCACCCTTCTTGATAGCGTTCTTTTCCTCATCCTTCGATGTCTTCAAAGCAAACCTGTAATCGTATTCGGACTTTTCGTACAGCTCGTACACGTTCCAAGCTTCTTCGATGACATCGATCGTCTCATCAATGCCTTCGATGAACGTCTCAGTCATGAAATTGACGTATTCGGCGTGCGCGGCGGAGGCGTTTTGCACTTGAAGCGCCACGTTTCGCAGTCGCTTCGAGCATTCCTCATTCGCATGGCAGTATTTACTCCAATGCATGAGCACGCTGTAATCCAACGGCAACGTCCCCGCCGACCACGCTTTCCAAAGCGCGATCTGTTCAAAAAGCATCTCTCGAATCACGCTCAGCCGCTTCGCCTTCGCCGCCGTCTCGGCGTCGAATTCGCACTTCACCAGCGCGTACTTGGTCAACTTCGCCTTCCGAGCCGCTTTCGCCGCCGCCGCGGACGACGCGCCGAGTCCATTCGACCATTGCGTTCCCGCGGCCGTCGCCAGCGTCCGCGCCTTATCCGCCGCCGCGTCCGGCAGCGAGTAACAGATTCCCATCCTCGCGCGCGATCGAGATCCCGATCGCGATTTCGATCCGATTCAACGCCGACCTCGATCGACGCGTTCGACGCGTTCGCGCGCGCGTCGCGGCGAAGTTCGGTGCGTTCGGCGCGAGCTCTCTCGGCGTCGAGCGCGCGCGGGCGTCGGCGTCGGCGCGCGTCGCGATTTGACGCGCTCGCCCCGCGGGCGTCGCGTCGTGCCGCGCATCGCGGCGCGCCGCGCGCGCGCCGACGCCCGCGGCGACGCGACATGCCGGCGCGAACGTCGCTGGACGCGCGCGCGCCGCGCGGGATCCCGGCGAAGGCGCCGCGGGACGCGGACGCGGCGTTGCCGACGCGAAGATGCGTCGTGGCGACGGGAATTCCCGCGCGCGCGACGTCGGCGGTGCTCGCGAGCGCGCGGGCGGCGGCGCCGCTTCCGGCGTCGTTGGCGCACGTGAAGCGCGCGCGGGCGAGCGCGCGGACGAAGGGGACGACGGAGGTGGTGGTGAAGTTGGCGAGCGAGGGCGCGAGCGCGAGCGCGCGGGGAGACGCGGAAAGCGACGCCGCGGTGCGCGCGGACGTGCTGGAACGTCACGCGGATGTGATCGCGAGCGTCGTGTACGCAGACGTGCCCGCGGAAGGGCCGGAGGATAGGGAGACGTGGGAGAAGGCGTGCGCGATTTGGCCGGTGAGTTTGACGGCGCCGGCGGAACGCGAGACGGAGACGCCGAGCGACGAGGAGGCGGCGTATTTTAGAAAGTGGACGAAGCAGGCGTGCGAGGGGGCGAAAATGAGTGGAAATTGTGCGATTATAGTTGATCCAGCGCGTGATGTTGAGATCGCCCGGGGCGTGGATGAGTCGGCGACGCATCCGTTGCGACACGCCGTCATCGCCGCGGTCGATCTCGCGGCGAAGCGGGACGTCGCGATGTATCCGGAAAAGGAGCACGTAGAGGCTTTGATCGAGGCGAGACGGATGGAAAAGCTCGAACGCGACGCGCTCGAGATCGCGGGGGTTGGAGACGACGCAAAAAAACGGAAGCGCGAAGTACAAACGAAGGGCTCGGCGATGACAGAAATCATGGGTCGCCCGTACCTGTGCACGGGATACGACGTGTTTTTAGCGCGAGAGCCGTGCATCATGTGCGCGATGGGGCTCGTGCATTCGAGACTGAAACGCGTGGTATTTGCCGTGTGCGATAATATCAATGGCGCGCTCAGCGGACCGAGTGGCATTCGCCGTCTACACGGCGTACGGAGCTTGAATCATCATTATAGCGTGTTTTCGTTCGATGCGGAAGAGATTTAGAAACCGTCGAAAAATATTAGTGTTATAGCAGTTGTATTCTAGATATAGGTCAAAACGGTCACAAGTCCGTGATGCAGCCTTCCGAAGCGCTGGCGACGAGCTTGCAGTACTTGTAGAGCGTACCCGACGTCGCTTCCAAAGGCGGCGCCTTCCACGCCGCTCGACGCTTTTCCCACTCGGCGTCGGTGACATCCGGCGCGTTGATGGTGCGAACTTCGGCATCAATTTCGATGATATCACCGTCCTTGATCAAACCGATGTTACCACCAACTTGCGCTTCCGGCGTAACGTGACCGATGACGAAACCGTGCGAGCCACCGGAGAATCGACCATCCGTGATGAGCGCGCAGTCGTTCCCGAGACCGGCACCCATGATGGCCGACGTCGGCGTGAGCATCTCCGGCATGCCCGGACCACCCTTCGGACCTTCGTAGCGAATGACGATGACGCTACCCTTGAAAGACTCGGAGTCTGCCGCCAAGGCCTCGAGCATTTCCTCTTCGCTATCGTAGCACTTCGCGAAGCCTTTAAAGTACAAGCCTTCCTTACCGGTGATCTTCGCCACGGAGCCTCCCTGGGCGATGTTGCCGTACAAGCATTGCAAGTGACCAGTCTTCTTGATGGGCGTGCTCACCGGGAGAATAACATCTTGCCCCGGCGTCAAATCCGGGCAGATGGCGAGGTTCTCGGCGAGGGTCTTACCGGTGACAGTCATGCAAGAACCGTCAATCATGCCTTCAGACATCAAATACTTCAACACCGCCGGAGTGCCGCCAACCTTGTGGACGTCCTCCATGACGTACTTACCGGACGGCTTTAAGTCAGCGATGAACGGCGTCTTGTTGGAGACGGCTTGGAAGTCGTCCAGAGTCAATTTGATGCCGACAGAGTGCGCCATCGCGATCAAGTGAAGAACCGCGTTGGTGGAACCGCCGAGAGCGATGACGGTGACCATGGCGTTTTCGAACGCCGCGCGAGTCATGATGTCACGCGGCTTCAGGTCGATTTCGAGCAAATGCTTCATCGCAGCGCCAGCCATGAAACATTCATCCATCTTGAGAGGATCTTCCGCGGGAATGGAGGAAGAATACGGAAGAGTCATGCCGAGAGCCTCGATGCAGCTGGCCATGGTGTTGGCGGTGTACATGCCGCCGCACGCGCCAGAGCCCGGGCAAGAGTTACGCACGATGTCTTTGCGCTGTTCCTCCGTGATAGCGCCGGTAACGAACTGTCCGTACGATTGGAACGCGGATACGATATCGAGTGTGCCACCATCCACGGCGGAGTGGCCAGGGCGAATGGTACCGCCGTAAATCATCAGCGACGGGCGGTTCAATCGACCCATGGCCATGATCGTACCCGGCATGTTCTTATCGCACCCCGGGAGAGAAATATTTCCGTCGTACCACTGTCCACCCATCACGGTCTCGATGCTATCCGCGATCAAATCCCGCGATTGCAACGAGAAGGACATGCCCGGCGTACCCATGGAAATCCCGTCCGACACCCCCACGGTGTTAAACTGAAAGCTCACCATATCCGCCGCCTTGACGCCTTCCGCCACTTTACCCGCCAGGTCCAGCAAGTGTTTGTTACAAGGGTTTCCCTGCCACCACACCGAGGACACGCCGATCTAGCGCCAACGACACGCGATTCCTTTCGTCAGTCGAGCCGTCGCCGCGCGTCTTCGCGCATTCCCTTCGCTTCGCTCGCGCGCACCTGCGGTTTGTTCATATCGGCCTCCGTCAGGCCCGTGGCGTACAGCATCGCCTGCGACGCTCCTTGGCTCTTCGGTTGCGTGATCTTTCTCGACCACTTGTTCAAATCGCTCGCGTCGCCGTCGGGCATGATGACACCCGGTTGGTGCGCCGACGCGCGAACGGCGCGGCTTTTACGCGTCGCGGCGCGCGCGCGGGCGGGCGCGCACGCGGGAGCGATGCATTGCGCGGCGAACGGCATGTTACTGGCGAGTGAGCGCGAGTCGGCGCGAAACGCGGCGCGGAGTGGCGCCGATGGCGACATACAGTTTACTTTTAGTGAGGGTTTCTCGCGCGAGGGCGAGACGGAGCTGTCGGCGAAGACGCCGAGAATCAAAGAAACAAAGAATCAAAGAATCAAGAGTCAAATCACAAGGACGCGGCGGCCAAGCGACCGGTCAATAAATCAACGTCGACGTCGTCTTCGCCGATGAAAGGAAAGACGGCGGGGGAAGAGGGAAGACGAGCGGTGAGGACTTCGACGCCGTCGTCGGTGCACACCATGGTGTGCTCGTACTGCGCGCTTCGAGAACCGTCGCGGGTGACGGCGGTCCAGCCGTCGGGCCAGGTGATATCGCGCCAGTCGCCGAGGTTGATCATGGGCTCGATCGTGAAAGAGTGACCTTTTTTCATCGCGCCCACGGCTTTGTTGTTGGCGTAATGCGGAACGTTCGGGGCGCAGTGGAAGAGAGTGTTGATGCCGTGGCCGCAGTACGTCTTCACGACGGAACAGTTGTTTCGAGTGGCGTGTCCGGTGACGACGTCACCGATATCTCGATAGCGCGCGCCGGGTTTGACGGTGTCGATCCCTCGCCACAGGCACTCCAAAGCGACTTTGAGCAAGTGCTTTGATTTTTCATCTACGTCCTCGGGCTTGCCCACGAGGACGGTTTCGTTCAAGTCGCCGTGGTAGCCGTAAATGTACGCCGTGACATCAATGTTCACGATATCCCCTTTTTCGAGCGGACGCGCGTCAGGAATACCGTGACAAATCACCTCGTTCACGGAGATGCAACAAGACTTCGGAAAGCCGTAATAGTTGAGCGGCGACGGATACCCGCCGTGCGCGGTGATGTAGTTGTGGCAGATGCGATCGAGTTCGTCGGGAACGACGCCCGGGCGAATCGCGCGAACGACCGCGTCCAGCGCGCCTCGCGACACAATGCAACACTTGTGCAACAATTCCTTCTCGCTCGCGCTCAACTCGTGCATGACTTGTTGTAAACGAGACTCGGCTTCAGATTTCGGATACGACGTCTCGGCGTAATCCGTCTTCTCCACGTCCGCCGGCACGGGAAGCAACCCTCGAAAGTACCGCTCGTCGTGAGAAATCTTCGCCGGTCGCAAATCCCCGGTCCACTTAAAGTTTGGCAGCGTTTCGCTCCGCCCCGAACCTTTATCCGCGCAATACAACCACTGCGTCTCCTTCGTCGGCGCCTCCGGCGTACTCTTCGGCTTCATCGCCCATATCGACGGCGCCGCCGGATCGCACACGCGCGCGTCCATCTCCAACTTACCCTTCCTAACTACTCCAAACCGCACGACGTTCGTCGAGCACGCCAACCCAACGCTCACGATCACCCCGAACGCGTCTTCGCCGTCGTCGCCCGCCGCGCACGCCCTCGCGTACGCCCTCGCGTCCTCCCTCTCCAGCCCGCACCCGATCGCGTCCTCCGCGTCGCTCGCGCCGACCATCCGCGCCTTTCGCGCGATCCCTCGCGCGCGCATCTCCGCGCTCTGCGTCGTCGACATCTCCAGCGCGCGCGTCAGCGCCTCCATCGCCGCGCGCGGGGCTTCGAAGAAGACGGCGCGCGCGCGCGCGCCATCGTCGTCCCCGCGCGCGCGCCTCGCGGCGTCCACGAGCGCGCGCGCGACGTCCGGATCCGAGAAGAGCGTCTCGCAGAACTTTTCCGCGGTTCGCGCGGCGTCGCGCGCGGCGTCGCGCATCGCCGGCGTCGCCATCGCGTCGAAAAGTGGCGCGCGTGTCCCGACGGCGCGGCACACCGCGACGGCGCGCGCGATGGCGACGATCGCGCGCGACGGCGCGCGCGCGACGCGGGCGAACGTCGTCGGACGATCGGGCGTCGCGCGAGGCGCGCGAGGCGCGCGCGCGCGGACGCGAAGACGGACGGGCGCGCGCGCGAACGGACGGACGAACGGGACGGACCGCGCGCGCGACGCGGCGTCGACGAGCGAGGCGAGCGAGGCGGCGGCGGACGTGTTCATCGCGTGCGTGCCGCTGGAGGGGATGGAGCGGATCGACGGCGCGATGTTCGGCGAACGAGGAGGGCCGGCGGGGACGTCGCACTGGATGGTGCTCGTGAGACACGCGGGCGACGAACACGCGGCGGTGTATGATTTTTTGCCGAAGACGCCGAAATCACCGTTCACGGCGGCGAAATTGCTGAGTGGGAACAGCGTGGAGGGCGTGGTGCGGTCGAGACGCTTGGCGGGGGTGCCGGGACGGCGGTGCTGTCGCGTGGGAGGGACGCGCGCGGGACTGGGCGGACGCATCGCCATCGAAGCCGCGATCGCGGCGTTTCACGAGCGATGGGACGCGGACGCGCTGCGCTTGGGGACGAATGATTGTCGGAATCATTCGGTGGAGTTGGCGCGGTGGTTGACGTGCGATTACGGGTACGGAATAGAGGTTTCGAGCGACGCGAAGGGGACGCTGACGTGTCGGCGAACGGCGACGCCGGCGACGGAGGAGGAGGACGAAGACGAGGGCAGCGTGGAAATCGTTCCCGTCGACGTCGAACGCGTCTCGCGCGACGTCGCGACGAACGCGTCTTCCAAGGATCGAAAGAACAAGAAGCAGAAGAAGAAGAAATCGAGCGGCGGTCCGCGTTGAATTGAAAGTTGAAAAAGTGTAGTAACCACCGAGTTGTTCGTCGACATTCCACGCCGCGCCGCGCCATGGGCGTGCACCCCGCGGGGGTGCTGCCGAACGGAAACGCTTTGCTCCTTCCAAGCGCCGACGCCCGCGCGCTTCACGCGCGCAAAACCGCAGGTTTAGGCGCGCTCGCCGCGCTGGACGACGCGCTTTTACTCTCCGTCTTCGACCGCTTCACGCACGACGACGACGGCGCGAAGACGCTCGCGGCGCTTGCGTCGACGAGCAAAGCGTGTCGCGCGTTCGCGACGCACGAGGATCTTTGGAAGAGTTTGACGCTGAACGCGTACGGGGGCAAGTTTACGTTTCGAGGGCAGAGTTGGTTGGCGACGTTTCGAGCGGCGCGAGAGGCGCGAACGAGAAAGCGACCGCGCGAGGACGAAAAGGAAGAGAAAGATCGACGCACGATACAGTGCGAAATATTCAGCGATGTGCTGCATCAGCGGTACATGTGCGCGGCCATGGATGTGGAGTCGGAATGGGTCGCCGAGGCGTCGACCGTGCCGGAAGCGACGTCGACGATGAGCGTGGACGAATTCAGGGAAAAGTATGAGAGTTTGAATATCCCGGTCGTGATTCGGGGTGCCGCCAAAAATTGGCCTGCGATGAAGAAGTGGACGCGACAAGCGCTGGTGCGGAAGTTCGGTGCGATCGATTTTACGGTGGGCGGGTATGAGATGGCGCTGAAGGATTTCTTTGCCTGCTCGGATGGATGCTCGGACGACACTCCGCTTTACTTGTTCGACCCTTTGTTTGGAGAAAAGGCTCCCGAGCTCGCGAACGACTACACCGTGCCAGAGTATTTCGCTCGAGACGATTTATTCAAGCTCTTGAGCGACGACCGGCCGCATTATCGTTGGCTCATCGTCGGACCGTCCAAGAGCGGCTCCATCTTTCACAAGGATCCCAACGCGACTTCGGCGTGGAACGCTTGCATCACCGGTCGCAAGCGTTGGATAATGTTTAAGCCCAATCAAAATCCACCAGGCGTGTACCCTTCCGCGGACGGCGCCGAAGTCGCTCAGCCACACAGCCTCGTCGAATGGTTCACGTCGTTTTACGAGTTCGCGAACAAGGAGGGCGCGCTCGAGTGCGTGTGCGAACCCGGCGACGTGTTGTTCGTCCCGAGCGGATGGTGGCACATGGCGCTCAATCTCACCGAGTGCATCGCCATCACTCAAAACTACGTCAGCGTCGCAAATCTCCCCAAAGTTTTGGATTTTCTCGACACAAAGTGCGAAAACTTAGTCTCCGGCTTGGACAAAAATCGCCGCGGCGGCTTATCCGACCGCTTCGTCGCCGCCCTTCGCGCGTCCGGCGACGACGCTTTGCTCGCCATCGTCGACGCGCACGCGCGCAAGAAGACAAGCGCGACGCAGAAGGCCAAATCCATCATCGGCGACGCCTTCGCCACCGCGTCTGCGAGCTCGTTCAGCTTCTCCTTTTAGCCCGATGTCAGTCACATTCAGCCCAGCCCGGTCGCGACGAATGCTGGCGCGGTCGACGTCACGCCCGCGATGCGGTCGCGCGCGCGCGTCACAACTCGCCTCTCGGACGCGCGCGTCGACGACGACGCGGACGATGACGACGGCGACGATGATCTCGACCGCGCGCGCGCCCGCGTCGGCGACGCGACGACGCGCGCGCGGCGTCGCGACGACGACGGCGACGCGACGCGCGGTGGCGACCGCGGCGGCGAACGAAAAGGCGAGCGTGAACGCGGCGACGGCTGAGCGCGACGCGACGACGACGATGGAAGCGAAGAACTGGGATCTTCCGCGCGCGCCGTACGAGGCCGGGAACGCACCGGCGAATGGGACGTGGGCGCCGACGAATCAAACGATTAAAGATTGGCGCTCGGTGTATCGCAACACGACGCTGAGCGTCACGGGCGAGGGCGAACCGAAGGCGACGATCGTCGGGGAGATCCCGAAAGAGTTGAAAGGGACGCTGTTTCGCAATGGACCGGGGTTGTTGGAGATTTACGGGAAGAAGCTGAATCAATTCTTCGATGGCGATGGGTTGGTGTACGCGGCGGCGTTTGAGAATGGCGACGTGAAATTCAGGCACAATTTTGTCGGCACAAAGGGATTCACCGAAGAGCAAGCGGCGCAAAAGATGATTTACAAGGGCGCTTTCGCGATTGGTAACCCCAAGGGTGATTCGCTTTACAACCCTTTCGATTTCGATGTTAAGAACGTGGCTAACACTGGCGTCGTCAACTGGGGCGGCGAGACGTACGCGTTGTGGGAAGGTGGCAAACCGCACAAGATGCGCTCGGAGGATTTGAAGACTGTCGGCGAGGTTGATGAAGTTCTCGGCACGAAGCTTCGTGTGCCGCAAATGGCCGCGCACTACAGAATTTGGGAAGGTGCAACCGAGGAAGAGAAACGCCTGATCGGCTTTAGCATCGAAAGCCAAGCGTCTTTTCCGCAAAACGTCAACCGCGCCGCGTTTTACGAGTGGGACTCCCAAGGCAAGGCGACGGCTGTGAATAACTTTGACGTCCCGAACGCCACTTTTGGATTCTTTCACGATTGCCTCGTCACGGAGAACTGGTACTTTTTGTTCCAAAATCCCACGAGTTTGAACCCGCAAAAGCTTCTCACCGAGTACATGTTTGCCAAGTGCGCGTTGGCGGAGACGATTTGCATGGTGGATGGAAAGAGCGCAATTTTGCACTGCTTGCCTCGCACGGAGAAGGCGCGTAAGATTGGACAAAAGGCCATCGAGCTCAAACCGCAATTCTTCTTTCACCACATCAACGCATTCGAGCGCGAGAACGGCGACGTCGTCTTGGACTCCTTGCCTTGGGTCTTTATGGACTTTTCGATGAATCTCGACTCGGTGAATCCGGCGTTTTTCAACGGTGGTTCCAGAGTCGAGTACACGCGATTCGTTGTCAATCCAGTGCGTGAGACGTGCAAGCAGACGGTATTGAACAATCGTGTTGGGGAATTTCCGACGATGAACAACAAGTTTGTTGGTCGTAAATACACGCACGCTTACAGCGCGGGAACCATCGTCAAGGATGACGTCAAGTGGGGCCCGAATCAGTGCTTGGTGAAACATACCACGGACCCGAACAGCGAGGCGCCGGCGCAAGAGCAAGTTTGGTACTATGGCGAACGGTGTTTTGTGCAGGAACCGATCTTTGCGCCACGTCCTGGAGCGACAAAGGAAGACGAGGGATGGATTCTGCAAGTCGTGAACGACGCCGGCGCAGAGACGTCGACGCTCCACATCTTCGACGCGTTGGACATCACGAAGGGACCGGTTGCAAGCGTGCTGTTCGAGGGCGAGCACTTGCCGCCAGGACTCCACGGCATGTGGGCGCAAGACGCTGTGTATTAGGATTTAGCAGTACACCAAGGAGTGTAATTTATTAAAAGATCAATTGTGCGTAATTAATGGATACATGGCGGCGAGCGAGCGAGCGACAGAGAACGTGTTAATTCAACATTCATCAAACCGTTCGGTCGACGGTTTGGGCACCGCTGGCGGCGGTAAAAGACTGTGATTTACGTCTGGTCCGAGTTGCAGAGCGCGACTCCAGCATTCTTCGGGTAAAATCATCGTGCACATGTCGTCCGTGCACCCGCTCAAGCCTTCTTTCGACTCTTGCGCGAGGACGTAACACTCCTTGGTGTGCATCGACGCCTCGATTGAAATTGAATCCCGTCTTTCCAAAATGATCGGCTGCGAGTTCGACGGGTTCGCGATACGTTCGTACTCTGCCACGGTCCAATGAAACCAGCGCATGAGAAACAAGCGCAAGGTCAAACCGTGAGTGCACAAAATCATATTCGCGTCTTCTGGAAATCGGCCTGCGTCGATGTCGCGCACCATGTGGTCTGAAAACATCGTGATTCTATCGTACACATCCGCACCGCTTTCTCCGTTCGGAAAGCGATAGAAGAACCGTCCGAACCGATGTCTTTCGAGTTTTTCGGCCTGCTTGCGTTCGTAATCTTGGAAGTTCCCAAAATCTTGCTCGCGCAACTGCGGCTCTTCTCGAACGCCCAAAATCTGTCTTCCCGAGAAGGCTTTGGCGATGCCGATGGCCGTCTCCTTCGACCGACGATACGGTGAGATGTAAAAGAACAGTTTATAATCATCCCCATCCGCGTCCATCATATCTCGAAGCTCTCGCCCCGTGCTTTCCGCCTGTTCGTGTCCTCGCGCCGTCAACCGCACTTGCGAATCCGGCGTCCGCGTGTACTCGCTCTCGTCCACGTTCCCCTCGGACTCACCGTGCCGCACGAGCACGATCCTCCGCGGGAGTTTTCTCGTCGTGCTCCCGTACGCGTACGTCGGTTCACCGACCAAGAAATGCTCCGGGCCCGCCCCTCGCACCGCGCTCGCCGCGCGGTTTTCGTCCCGCGCGGCGTCGCGCGCGAACGCCGCATCGCTCGTTCGCGGATCCACCGCGTCCCGCCGCGTCGTCGTCGTCGACCGCCGTCTCGGCGTCGCGCGCGCGCGACGTCCGCGCGTCGTCGTCGTCGACGCCGAGATCGCGCGCGCGCGCGCCATCGTCCACTGCGGCGTCGCGCCGCGCGGCGACGCGTCGGGACGCGCGTCTCACACACGGATCACACGGGATCGTCGCGCCGGATCGCGACGCGATCGCGCCGTTCGCGACGCGCTCGACGCGCGCGCGCGGTAAAGCGCGACGCGAACCTCGCGCGGAGACTTCCTGCGCCGCTCGGACGCGCTCGACGACGATGCGGACGATCGCGCGCGTCGCGGGCGTCGCGAACGCGCGCCGAGTCGCGACGCCACGTCAGCGCGCGCGACGCGCGGCGTCGACGGTCGCGACGCGCGCGAAGGAGGCGAACGCGGCGTCGGAGACGGTGGACGACGTCGCGCTGGGCATGGAGCCGTGTCTCGTGGGATGGGCGGATAAGGACGCGAACGGGGCGGACGTGTACTGCTGCGAACAACCGGGGGGCGAAGTCGCGTGCCAAGTCGCGGACACGACGGAGAAGGTGGAGTGCGCGATCATCGAGGACGAGGAGACGGGAGAGATGACGGTGGATTGCTCGAAGATCGAGAGGGCGTGAGATAGTGGACGTCGCGTCGCGCGCGCGCGCTGTAAGTTATGCGGAGAATATCGCTCTCGCCGTCGCGCGCGACTCGCGCTCGCGACTGTGTCTTTTTCTCAACTATATTAAAACTGGGGTTCCTAATGGCGACTCGCGCGCTCGAATCAATGCTTCGCCGCGGCCGCCCGCTGCTTCTTCTCGTCCGCTTTCTTAATGTCGCGCCTGATTTGACCGATGACGAGCGGACGCAAGACGAAGGCTTGAAACAAGAACAGGGGGAGAATCCAAATCTTGTGCTTGTTGTTCGGGTCGAGCTTCTTGCCAGCCTTGCCGTGGTCGTACTCGTAGCCATCCTTCGAGCACGCCATTTCTACCATCGTGCTCACCATGTCCGATAACCAAGGTCGATCGTTGACAACCTTCTCTCCGTTGCCGTTCGTCTTGCATCGAGATCCGTTTTCGATGAGCGCGAACGGAAGCGCCAAGTTGGGCATGTTCAGCGTCGACCGAATCGCCTTGCGGTATTGCTCCACGCGAGCGTTGACGAATTCTTCGTACGGTCTACCGTCCGTCGGCGTGGTTTGAGCGTGCGAGAACCCGAGCACTGTGCGTTCCCAAAGTTCCGCCCCAAAGTTTTCAGCCAACGAAGTGAAAATCGCCTTGTCCGCGTTGTCCACTCTCCACGTGTCCAAACGGTCAGTGAACACGAACGCATCCACCTTGCGCCCGTTCAGCGCCGCGCGAAGCGCCATGAGTCCTCGCGCGCTGACGGAATCACCCTCGAGCAACCCCGGAGTGTCTAAAACGTTCAGCGTGAATCCCGCCGCGACGCGTCCCGCGAGCAACGGTCGCACGTTCTCCGGTTGAAACGGCGAGCTCGGCGCCACTCGCTCGTTCAACAGCGTGTTCACCGTCGACGATTTCCCTACGCCTTGTTTCCCGATGAAAATCACCGTCATCTCGTTCACGTTACGCTCCCGGAGCTTACCGAGCGTCTCCAACAGCGCGCTCTGCGTCGCCGCCGGCATCGAGCTCAGCCCGACCCATTCCTTCGGTCCGAGCACCGGCGCCGCCGCCTGCGCCGGCTGTCCTTCGCCGCCCTCCTCGGTTCCTTCCACGCCTGCGTCACCATCGCGCGTCGCGCGCCCGTTCGTCAGTCACCGCGCGCGTCGAGAGCGCGCCGATCGACGACGCGCGCAGAGAACCCTAAAGCGGCGCGCACGCCATTCATCGCGTCGCGCGTCGCGTCGAACCGCGATCGCGCCCGCGCGCACCTTCGCCTTCGCTCGAGACGTAATCTTCGTCTTCGCTGTACTCTTCCTCGCTCATCGTGGCTCGCGCGCGCGCGGGAAAGTGCGGGCGAGGCGCCTCGTTCGACCGTCCCGAGGTCGGGACGCCGCGCGCGCGACGAACGCGCTCGTTCACAACGCTAATTCTACGACGACGCGTCGCGCGCTCGCGCCCGCGCGCGCTTCTGGCGTCATCCGAGTTTCGAGGCGTTCATCCCTCGCGCCACTGCCTCGCGCACTTGACGCACTTGTAAAACACCGACATCGGCTCGTCCGCGCTCCTGATTTGTATCTGCATAAAGTACGCCTCGTCGTGCGCGCACCCCGGGCACGTCGCCGACGTCTTATCCACGTTTCGCCACGCGTCGTCGCCGCCCAAGACGTCGTCCACGGTCTTCTTTCGCGCGTCCACGCGCTGTTTCACGCCGTCGACGACGTCGTACGCGTACGGGCACGACGCGCAGCGCAGCCGGACGGCGCCGCCGACGCCCGCGCCGGCGCCGGACGTCGACGCGTCCGCGGCGCCGCGCTCGAGGAGCAACAGATTCGCGCACGTCGGGCAAAAGGTGAGCATGGCGCGCGACGACGCCGGCGCCGCGCGACGACGCGCGACGACGCGCGATGCGAGGCGAAGAGTGACGCGCGGCGGTCGAGCGGCAGTGCTCGCCTCGCGACCGCGCGCGCGACGCGCGACGCGCGCGACGCGCTCGACGCGCGTTCGAGCGCGTCGACGCGCGCGCGTCGACGCGCGACGCGACGCGGGCGCGACGCGCGCGCGCGGTGAATTCGCATTCGGTTGGAACGCGGGACGATGCGCGGCGCGCCGCCGTCGCCGTCGTGGTACGGCGCGCACGCGGCGTGCGCGACGCGCGATGGTGGTTTAGTCTACGCGTCGGATAAGGCGGTGTGCGTGCTGGACGGGGAGACGGGCGCGGTGCGAGGACTCGTGGGGACGAAGGCGCGGGCGCTCGCGGTGTGCGCGGCGACGACGAGCGAGACGCGGGAGGGCGAGGACGACGAGGGAGGAGGCGCGCGCGAGGTCGTCGTGTGCGGGTGCGCGGATAAGGTTTTGAGGACGCTCGACGCGCGCGCGATGGCGTTCGTGGGGAAGACGATGACGGGAGGACATAAACACGAGGTGACGGCGACGTGCGCGCGGGGCGCGGGCGAAGTCGCGAGCGGATGTCGAGACGGGACGGTGGCGGTCTGGCGCGTGCTGGGGAACGGATCGCCGACGTGCGCGTACAAAGCGATCGATGGACCGATCACGTGCATGGCCGCGGTTGGGGACGTGATCGCGGTGGGAGGGGCGAATGGGACGGTGTGCGCGCTCAACGCGAGGAGCGGCGCGACGCATCGCGTGGCGGCGAGCGGATACGGGGAGATCACGTCGCTCGCGTGGACGACGGGTGGCGTGGGAGAGGGAGAGACGAAGGATCTTTTAGCTGTGGGTAGTCGAGAGAGACGAGTGACGATATGGGCCTTGGAGGGTGACAAGCTCGTGAACACGCACGAGTTGAGATTGCCGAAACCAAAGGCGGCGCTGAGCGAAGCGCAACGCGGTCGCGTGTGGGTCGCCGTCGCGTGGTCGCCGCGCGCGAGCGGTGATGACAAAGGTGACAATGAGTGCGTGGAATTAGTTACGTCTGGACAAGGTGGGGATTTGCTTTCGTGGCGCGTACCTTTGAAATTCGGCGACGGCGTGGAAGAAGTGACGGAGGCGAAAACGTTTGGGCCGAGAGACGTCGCGCACACTCGAACGGTGTTCACCATCGATATTGCCGACGACACGTGTTGGAGTACGAGTTTAGATAGGAAAGTAGCGTGTTGGGACTTGGAGACGGTCGAGCAGCGGTGGTCGTTCACCGCACTAGGTGGATACGTGTACGATTTAGCGACGGACGCCGAAGATCCATTCGCGGTGGCCATCGCGTGCGGCGATGGAACCGTGCACGGGTGGGATCTGTCTCCCACGCTGTCCAGTGGGTTAGGAGAGTCACTTCTTTGGAAAGGGATTCCAAACACAAAAGTCACAGCTATCGCGCGGAAGCCGCGAAGCGAAGTCGTAGCGTTCGGCCTCGACGACGGACGCGTCGGATGCTTTGACGTGACAACCGGAAAGTTTGCGTGCTACCCCGAGTGTCACGGTGCATCGGTACGCGCACTGCAGTGGTTTGAAATATGCAACGTCGGTGAAGAGTCTGGCACGTTCACGCTCACGAGTTTGGGTGCGGATGGGTCGTTGTGGCGGTGGATGGAAACATTTGACCCGGCGTCGTGCGACACGAAAAAATCTGGCATAGTCGACGCGCGGAAATTCGGCAAGTACCTCGACTTGGCACGCCTGTGCGGTGGAGAAACCGCGAAGGATACTCGAAGCATCGAAGCATTCGACTATTCAAGTGTTTTCGGGCGATTTGCGATCGGCTGGTCAGACGGTGAATTGAGCGCGCATGATTTTGGTGAAGAAAAGTGGCGCCGGCGAGAACACAGTAAGAGCGTTTCTCGCGTGAAATGGCATCCTGAATGCGACGACGATGCGAGCGACTTCACCGCTTGGCTCGCCACTTCTTCAACGAGTGGAAGTGTCATCATACATGGTGTAGGTGGTGATGTTATTTGCGCGCTTCCACGTGCCGCGGTCTACGACATTGCGTGGTCGCAACAAAAGAGCGTCGCGCTTTTGGCGTGCGCTCTCCACGGCGCCATCAAAGTTTGGCGCATCGATAAGACTGTGAATGAATTTCATCCGGTGAATATCGCGGTACTGCGTGGTCATTTTGGCAAGGTGATGTGTGTACAGTTTGCGACGCACGATGACGAGACGATCATCAGCGGGGGCGACGATAAAACTTTCCGAGTGTGGCGTTACAAGGATGACGAGCACGCGCCGCGCGAAAACGAAACGCCGGCGAATAAGGACTCAGCCGCGGTGGTCGATGAAAACGCAGCGTGCGAGTCGCCTACAAAGTCGTCGAAGACACAAAAACCGTGTGTGGTGAAGACGAAAAAGGTTAGATCGAGCGGTCTCAGTGGGGCGTTGCTCAAGCCGTCGCACGAGGAAAGCACGCCAACAGGAATACGCGCGAGCCAGGAAGCCGTCGTCGCTCTTGCTCGTCGCGCGTACAAAGGCGCCAACGATCCGTTGAGCGCAAACGAATTGAAGTATGGACCGAGTGGCTTGGGTTTGTATGAAGACGCCGACGCGGCGATGGCGCTGCTGATGAACGAGGCCAGGCTCGCATCGGATGAAAATCCGTCGACGCACGAACTCGAGCGCGCGGTGGCGCTGCACATGTATCGAGGCGATTACGCACACGCCGCGGCGACAGTCTTGCAAGCGAGCGAGGCGCCAATTTCACACGAGCTCATGTCGCTCTTTGTCGGCGGTGGATACGACGTGTGGTCCATCGTAGCTGCCGCGCAACGCGAGCGATTAGAAATCGCGGGCGAGCATCAGCTCGCGGCGATGGTATCGCTGTCCTTGCACGACGTGCGAGGCGCGATTCAGACACTCAGACGTGGCGGTTTGGTTCGAGATGCCGCCGCACTCGCCGCCGCCAGACTCTTACCGACGGACGAACTATTACTCGATACGAGACGAGAGCTCGCCGCCGTGGAAGAAACGCGCGGAGGGATGGAGTCCGCCGCCAAGGCGCACATCTCCATCCGCGCTCCCGCCGCCGCAGTTCGCGCGCTCATTCGCGCCGACGCCGGCGGCGCGCTCGCCGCCGCCAATCTCGCCCTCGAGTGTGGTTTAACCGGTCCACAGGAACGTCGAACCATCGTTCGAGCCGCCCTCGAGCTCGCCGAGACCGACGATTTCGATCGCGCCGTCGCGATGCTCGCCGACCTCGCCGCGATTCTCCGGCGCCGAGATTCCGACGTCGCCGTGACCGACGCCATCACCGCCGCCACCGCGCCCGATTCTCGCGTCGCCGTCGAGCTCACGCGGCGCCTTCGCGCCCTCGAGCTCGACGCGTAGTTCTCGCGTCGCCGACGCGACGCGACGCGTGTAGCAGCCCAAACCAACCGTCCCCAGTAACCGTCAATCCTCCGCCGCGTCACATCGAGCCGCGCGCCTCGCCGACGCCGACGCGCGCGCGACGCCGAAGCGCGCGCGAAGCGCGACGACGCGCGCGAGGCGACGCGCGACGTCGCGCGACGCCGACGTCGGCCCGGCGGCGGCGCCGCAGATGCCGGTGACCTCGTACCGGAGCGCGAGCGCCGAACTCCTGGACGCCGATCTCGTCGCGCGCGCGCGGACGTGCGACGCGCGCGCGTTTAACGCGTTCGTGAACGCGCTGGAGTCGCTGCGAGAGCGATGCGCGAGGGATGGAACGTGGTCGGAGACGCTGGCGGCGGCGAGGTGCCTGAAAGCCGCGGGCGCGGGATTCCCAGTCGACGTCCATGATGTGGAACGCGCGTTCTACGTCTCGGAGGCGTTCGCGAGGGAGTGCGTGGGGGTGGATGATGAGTGCGCGCACGAGTGGTGCGTTGGATTGTGCGCGCTGATTGATCGATACGGGGAGGATTTGGGCGGCGTCGTATGCCACTGGGAGCCGATGTTCGCGCGCGTGGAAACGTTTTTGCAGAGCGATGCGAAAGCGTATTCGGGATATGGATCGTGTAGTGCCACTCGTGCGCGTTACATGACTCTCGTGCGAAAGTGCCGTCGGTTTTTCCCGGATGGCGCGGCGAGAGCGATTTGGGAGCGCGTGGCGGAGGATTGTCGAGCGACGGAGGACGCGAAATGCTTCGCCGGTTTAGGATTGCTACATTTGTTTACGCCGTGCATGCAAATGTCGACACCGTGTAGTGATGAATTGTTTTTCGTAGAGATGATGAATGGGGAGTGGGTGACGCTGTCGCATGCGTTAGGATCGAGTAGTTTCTGGACGTCGGGTTGGATTTCGATGTTTTCGCAGCTGGCAAAACACGACTTGAAGGGAAAAATCAACTGGAAAGGCGTGTACGATGATATGCTGACGGTTACTTTACGTGTCATGGAACTACCGATCGGCGGTATCGAAGGGCGTCGTTCGTTCGGCCGTAAGGTGAGTTTCAAAGCCGCTATGACGTTTGGTTCGCAGCTCGAATCGCGTCGCGTGCGTACGGTGGCAAAACTCTTAGTTTACCGAGCGATGTGCGACGACGCAGTGGTTGAGTACATCGCAAAAATAATCGATTATATCGAGCATTTTTACCACCCGAGCAGCAGCGGATCCTTTAGCGGTAATCTAGCATCTTTCCTGAGGTATCTCATCAAGTACACAAACAAATTTGTGGGGTACGAAAAACGAGTAGTACGGCCGGAGGTTCTGGCACGTTTGGTACCGGTATTCAAGCGCATAACGGACAGAGCAGTGTTCTCAAAGTCGTCTGATCTTCGGCGATACGCCGCCATCGGCATAGGTCGATTGGCGTATATGAACCCTGAACTGATATTGCCCAGCGTCATGTCACGATTTGAGGAAGCTTTAGCGCACGAAACGGCTACTCGTCAGCTCGTGCCCGCTATGAATTGTCTCACTCTATGTGTGCGACAAATTATGCTGCTTCCAACGAATACGATTTTCCAGGATGATCAGGAAGCGTATGTCAATGTCAGTGAGTTTCTTGCGTCTGCGCTCAACGCCGCTCTTCCGGGGATCGACGTTAATGATTCATCGAAAACATGTGCGACTTTGAGATTCTTTTGTGTAGTGGTCACGAATTTACCGAGATTAGTAGATGTGGGTGAAAACGGTGCGGTGTCGTGCGTCCCGATCTTATGGTCAGAGTGGACGGTGCACTTTCTTGAGCGACTGTTCACCCTGTTTGAACATTTACAACCGGACACACACGGTAGTAAGTCAGACGCCGCCGATGCGTTTAAGGGTGGTGCGCGACACGCGGCTGGATTTCTGTTGTCTACGTCTACCATGTACTCTCCACTTCTTCGAATTTTATTCGAAAGGCTCGATCCGAGTATTCGAAGCGTCGCCATCATGCGAGTAGCGGCGTTTATTCGCGACAACACTTTACCTGAAATTTGTGAAGAGGTCGCGCGCCTAGTCTCCGCCGCGCTTTTCGCAGATACCGAATTAGTGATTCGAGAGATCTTGCGTCCAGCTATGGTCGCGCTGGATGAAGATTTGGATTTTGAAGGTGAACTCTCAACGACGGCGGAAGCTCGCATCTTTTGGAACTCTTGCATCTTGACAAAATGCACGGTAGCTTCAAGAGAAGCGGCACTCGCATTACGCGAAGACTTTATGAACGTGACTCGCAAGATGTTCAAAGTTAGCGAGACCTGTCGAAATCTTGATCTCATGTCTTATGCTGAACTGCATGTTAGTGCGATACTGAAAGGTCTGCTCTCTGTTGAAGTCATCGACACAGTCAAGGACGAAGTCGAGGGAGATTCCGTTACTGATTGGGTCAATTTGAAGTGGAGACTCGATCAAGGCGGTAATGTGATTGGCGAGCAACACTTACCGACGCCTTTATCGTGGCGTTTGCCAGGTGAAGGTGAGTTTGTAGTCGCGCAGGCAATGATTGATGAATTTCTCGTGGCGCCGGCGCACGCGTTACTCCAAGTGACGAACGAAGATGCGATGGATTGCGACGACGCGTCTTCATCGAAGGATTGGATTAGGACGAATGTGTCAATGATGGTTGGTGCCTTGGGTGGACTCGAAGATAGGCTGAAAGACTTTTCGGACTCTGATTCAGCGCTGTTGATTACTGGACACGCGTTACCTTTCACAGACTCAACGCCCCGGACGTTGGCAGCAAGAGCACTTGTAGCGGCAATTCAAAAGACTGGTGCCGATGACACAGATACATTGAGTTTGATTTGCTCTGCGGCGAAAGCGGTGGTAAATCCCGCTCGATCTTCGTACAAGTTTCAGAAAAAGTCACTCGCTGCGTTGAACTCGATTGGATACTACTTTACACAGCCCAAAACAGGTGGGCAGCATAGCAGATACCCGAGATGGTTCGTTGCAGAGAAAGCTCGGCTGAGTTTGCACTGGCGCAACGCAATGTCCGTTTACTTTTCAGGATCTGCGTCGCCGTTCAACTTGACTGGTCCATCTTCAGATGTGAGTCGTAATGCTTTGCTGGGCTCCCTTCAAGATTTAGCCTTGAGCAAATATGTGAGCGTCCGATGCTCCGCGCTACCCGTCGTGCAGGGACTGTCTGATCGATATCCGAAGGAAATCGTTCCTTTCGTCGAATTATCTGTAAAATCTCTCGCAAAGAGCGAAGAAGATGAAGACAAATGTATCGCAGCTTGTGAAGCTTTGAAAGCGCACGAAGCGCTCGGAGAGTTGTTTCGGAACGAAAGTGTGTTCGTGCCGTTCGTTGAGGCGTTGTTGGGAAGCTCGCATCACGGTACAGAAAAGGCCCAGAATGCGATCGGCGCACTTTTCTTACATTTCGCTTTATTGTTTACTCGTGGCCTATTTCATCCAAAACCACGGATTGGCATCACAGTTCTCCAAGAACGACTGCTCGCATCGCTGAAATCCGAAACTGCATTGCACTGGAGCTACGAGATGATGACAAACGCGATGAGTGTGTTTTTCGTAGACTCGCAGGATGACCCGAAGTTTCTCGCGAGCGCAACGGAGCAGTTTATGCGGAGTATCCTCGGCGACTTGAAAGTTGTGAGGTTCCCAGCCATGTGCGCACTCCTTATGATGAGTCGATACGAGTGTTTTGAATCGAATTGTGCGCCGATGATTCTGCGTATGATGAGCGCTGATCCAGAGTCGTCGTGTAAGTCGTTACTCGATAGTTTCGGTATCGCACACTCTGCAATCGACAACAGCGAGTCTCGCGGTAGAACCAATGGAAAAGCTGACGCTCTAATGCAAGCCGCCGAGTCGTTGTACGGTTTCGCACAGGAAATGTCTTCCGGCGGTGCAGACTGGCCAACTTCAAGGGCAGCTGACTTTTTACCACAGTCTGGTGCTTTCATCACTGCTGTCGCAAGATTTTGGCAGCTTCTCACTCGCATCGCTCCCGTTGAACTCACTACCGGTCTGCGAGCAGCCATAAAGCAAACTTCTGACGACAGCGATCGAAGTGAGAGATGCGCAATTTCGGAAGCACTCGCTGGGGCGTTGGCGTCGCGTTCCATCACGGAAATCGATCGTCAATGGATGCAAGACACTTTCCTCAAGTACGCTTTAGATGCTCCCACCGATCAAAGAGAAGAATGGCTTAAAGGAGCGGCATGGTGCACGGATAGTGGCAATGAGAATGTTTCCGATAGCCTTCTTCGGCATCTCAGTTCAACGCCGATGGGCACTGTGGCACAAACGGCGCGAGGGCTTGAGCTCACGCGCGTCTGCATCGCCCAGCTCGGTCACGGCCGGGGTATGGATATAAAACAATCACTCATGGATCTCCTTGCGGATCCAACCGCTTCCCCGCTCGCGCATGAAAGCCGTCTTGTTCGCGAGACTGGCGCACAACTTGCGGCGTCTCTGCTTGCGGAATGCGATCAAGCGCTCAACGCCGCTCGTTCCAAACTCATCACCCTGTTCACGGCAGACATAGAAAATGTCGTCAATCGCGCGTTGTTGTCTGATCCAGCGCAGCCAGATGCGATCATGACACCTTCGAGAAATGCTCTCGAAGGGATCTTTTACACTTTCCTCGAACTCGTTCGTCGCGGCGATGCGTTGACAGTGGAGCCCAGTATACCTTTGATTCTTCGAGCCGCGCTACGCACCGCAGAATCCAAGGACAAAGATTTCGCCATGGTCTCCAAGCTCACCATCGCTTACTTGAAGTATCTGAACTTTGAAAAGGTAGAGTTGCGAGCATTCACAGAGGTTCTTGGTGAGACAACACGCGATGACAATTGGCACACGCGCGCCGCAACGCTGCGATACATCCAGGCTTTGATTTACCATCACGCTTTTACCATCGATTCGGGCTTGTTCGCGATGTTGCGCGAATGTGTTCTCGAAGCGTTGCACGACAAGCAACTGGAAGTCGCGCAATTGGCGTCGCACACACTGATGATTTTCTTGAAGGGCGTCGGCGCGGCTGATGAATCAACGTTGCGTGACAGATTTCTCAAAATCGTCAGCGTGCGACTCCCATCGGACGCCAACTCTGAGCTCATCATGCACAAACACGCGGCAGTATTAGGTTTGTCCGCGTGCGTTCTCTCCAACCCGTACGAAGTTCCCAGTTGGATGCCTGAAGTCATGGAGGCGCTCGGTTTCGCATCGCTCGAACCGTCGCCGATCAAGCAAGCCACCCAACACACGTTCGCGGAATTCAAAAAGACTCATCAGGACGCATGGACCCAAACTCGCGCCGCGTTTACGCACGAGCAATGGGAAAACGTTTCATTAGGTTTAGATCTCGCGCCTAGCTACATCATTTAGTACTGATTTCTTTGCCGGCGGTCATCGTCTCGTCGACGTCGCTGCGCGCGCGCGGCGTCACTCCGTCGCGCGCTATGAGCGACCAAACCGCAACCGCAACCGATGCTGAATCCTCGTACACCATTTACGGTCACCCACCGCACCATCAAGTCGAAGGCCACCACCCGCGACCCGAGATCGAACACGCGAGGACGCAAGTTTGTTTCAAATGTGGATTCTTCTTCAACCCGCTACAAGGCGCCGGCAACGCGCCCGGGCAGAGGATGTGTCCGACGTGCGCGGCGGGGTCGAACCCGCTGCACGCCACGAGCGCACCGCAGCAGCAGTCCTTGATTTTGTGCCCAGGGTGGTGAGTGCACGCGCGAGCGACGCGCGACGCGTTTCGTGGGTGTCGACAAACGACTAACGACGCGCGCTCGGCGCCGGTTCGTATCGCAGCAGAAGCGTGTTGATGCGACCGCCACCGCCGCATCCGATCGCGATGTGCGGACAGTGTCAACGGATTTTGAAGCTTCCGGAGCACGTCGATGCGCATTACTCACCGCCGCGCGAACCGCCGCTGGTACAGACGGCGCAAAATCTCCACGGTGTCAGACCGCCGCCAGGATTTGGTGGACCAGCTGCGACGCAACTGTCCGTCGTCGCGTGCATCTGTCCGAGCTGTTCGAGCGTTGTTCAAGCCCCTTTGAGCGCACCGATTTGTAAGTGTGGAAACTGCGGTCAGCCTATGCGTGTGCCGACGGCGATCGCTTAGATATGATTTGAGACGAGATTGAAGCTCGTCGAGCGTTTATGAGAATTGGTTGATTGATTCCGCGGCACCGCGGCACCGTGGCACGAGTACTCACAATAATGGTCGCATTATCGAATGGGGTGTTGGAATGTTAAAATTCGATCGCATAGGGCGCGCGTGTTATCATGAGTTAAGGATTTCGAGCGATCGAGTCAAGCCTCGCCTACATCGACGCCTCCCCGATCGCGTCGCGCGGAATCGACGACGCCTCTGACGTCGAAATTACCTTTCGTTCCGGCACCCGCTCCCGTCCCCGCTCTCTCTCATTTCTTGCTTCTCGAATTTTAACCCGAAGTCGCACCCATCGTCGCTTCTGCGCCTCGAGCCACCGAGCGCGATCGGACAGCCAAAGCGATCGGTACGATTCCGCCTCGTCGGCGCGCGCGTATGTGCTACTCTTCTTCACCGCGGCGTGCGGGACAGCGAGCCCGAACGCCCGCGCGCGCTCGACCGCGCGCGCATCCACGTGCCCCGCAGATGGCGCCGAACCGGCGATCCGCGACGTCGTACGGTCGCGACCGCCGCGCGGCGTCGAGGCGAAGAAGGAAGCTTTGATTTGCTCTTCGTATCCATCGAGCCCAAATCTTCGTCGTTGCGCCACGTCTCGCACGATGTCCGAGGCGTTGAATGCGCGAGCGTGGTTGTGAGTGTGACTGTGATTGTGGTCGTTTGCGCGTCGCGTTGCGTTGGGTGGGATCAGGGTCATCGTCGCGCGAGCGTTGATGTGTAGCCGATAGCGGCGTCGCGTCAATGATATAGATATTGTGGTATTGAATGCGAACGCCGAAAGATTTACGCGCCGAGCGCCAAGGTGAGCTCGGCTTCGCACGCGAGCTCGTCTCCAACGAAGCATTGACCCTTCATTTTCGCGATCCCGAAACGCTTGTTGAGCTTGGTGAGGACAACCTTCATGACGAGGGTGTCACCCGGAACCACGGGACGACGGAACTTGACGCCGTCGATCCCGGCGAAGAAGAATTGCTTTTGGGTACCGCCAGCGCCTGCGTCGTGCGTCAAAATCGTGATCGCGTCAGTCAGTCGTCATTATTCGTGCGCGCTACGACGATGCGTCGCTTCGTCGATGCGAATCACTAATGCGGCGAGGCGACGCGGCGAGCGATTCGTTCGCCAACCGACGCGCGCGCGCTTGAATCGAATCTCACCTTCTTCACCAGGTTCCAACATCACCAACCCACCGACCTGCGCCATAGCTTCCACCATCAACACCCCCGGCATGATCGGTCGCTGCGGAAAGTGTCCCGGGAAGAAGTTATCGTTGATGGTCACGTTCTTCACGCCGATGGCGTACGACCCGACCTCGATCTCCACCACGCGGTCCACGAGCAGGAACGGATATCGGTGCGGGAGCAAGTTCATGATGGCGTCGATGTCCATGGCCGCTGGAAGGTTCTTTCCCATGCCCTTGGCCGAAGAACCGGGCTCCGGCGCGTCCGCGGCGGCCGCGACGGCGACGCGACGAGCCTGAGACTTGACCTTGGTCGCGGACGTTCGACGAACGTTGGCGACGCGAGGCGCGATGAGAGCGGCTTGGCACTGCGCGAGCATGATGATAGAGTGGTTTAAGTGCGTTGGGCGCGGTTTGAGAGGGCGCGAGACGGCTCGAGGGCGTCGCGGTGTGCGAAATGCGAAGTGGATAAAGTGTTTAACAGTCGAGGCGAGCCGGGACACTTTTCGCGGCGGATGCGGAATTCATTCGTTCGTCGATATCGACTCGCTAATACAAAAGATTGACTACGTGACGGTGGAGGACGAGTTAATAAATGTAAGGGATCAGACGATACTTGACGATGGCGCAGTACTTTTTCCAGTCGTCTCCGTATTTTTCCTCGCACGCTTCGCCATCGCGACCGTCTCTATGTACCAATAGAATGCCAAAGTATATGACGTAAAAGTAAGGGACGAGGTGAGAGAAACCACACGGTAAGCACCACGCCCACGCCATAATCCAATCGCCGAGGTAATTGACGTGGCGGCAGACGCCCCACCAACCGCTGACGATGAGCTTCGTGCCTCGCTTGGTTTGCAACGTCTTCAGATGCTTCACTCTAGGGTCGTTGGGGTTGGTCCGAAACAGGTTCTTTTGAGAATTCGCGCCGCGAAACACCCAGTAGCCGACGCACTGCACGGCAAAGATGGCGACGAGGTGAGCGTTGGAGAGCTCGACGGCGTGTTCGAGAATGTACCGGCACTGCAACGAGTACGTGAATGGCACCCACACCAAATCTCCAAAAGCGAGCATGAAACCGAACCCGTCGGTGGTGATGTCCATCGTGGTCAAGATTGCCGGTTCGTTCCACAGCGCGTCGATGACGTACGCCCCTTGAAACACGCACACCATAATCATCGGCGCGGAGACGGCGCCGACGCGCGCGTACTGCTTCGCGGCGAAACCTAAATCCAACAGCAACCATCCGATCAAACCGGGCGTGAGTTCACAGAAAACCTTCAAGTCAAACGCTCCGTTCAAGATCCTCGGATTCAGCTCACGCCCTATGAAAAAGTCGTACGCCGCGTTGCCGCTGTTTCCGCCCTTCGCGAGCGTCTTCCCTTTCGCAAACGAGCTCGCGTACAAATACGCCGACAGCGCGTACGCCAACACCACCATGGCCGTGAGCATCGACAAAAAGTTATCGTGCACGGACGCCAAATCGAACCAACCCGCCTTGGTACCGATCGCGCCCGCGACCGCGGTGGCCGCCAAGACGCGAAACCCGTTGAGCTTGTACGTCAGCCGCGTTCCGTCCGGCAACGCGACGCCCTGTTTCTTCTGCCCCGGAATCACCGCGTGCGCGACGACCGTGAACGCCATCCATCCGTACGCGGCGACGGCGCCGTCGACGCTCCACAGCGGCATGTGCTTCGGGAACCCCGGGAACGCGCCGCCTCGCGCGAGCTTCGAAACCTCCGCGCACCCATCCTCGTTGCACGCGTACGCGAGAAAGTAGCACACCAGCGGCAGCGCGACCGTGATCGCGAGCGCGCCGATCGGTCCGCCGAACTCGTAGTGCGTCGTCGTCGGCGCGTCGCGCGCGCGAGCCTTTTCGGATGACGCGGCGCGCGTCGTCGTCGCGCGTTCGGCGACGCCGCGCGACGACCCGCGCGCGCGCGTCGAGGGCGCGCGACGCGCGGACGCGGGCATCGCGCGCGTTCGTTCCGTCGCGCGTCGGTGTCTGTCGAGCGCGGCGCGGGCGCGCGATGCGGCGATTCGTCCGACCGACCGGTCGACCGACCGACCGCGACCGACCGACCGATCGACGCGACGGCGCGCGACGCGCGCGGAGAACGACGCGCGCCGACAGACGCCGACGCGCGACGGAACGATCGTCGCGCGAGGTCGAAATGCGCGCGCGCGCGGACCGCGCGACGGAGCGCGACGCGCTGCTGGCGTCGAGCGGAGACGCGACCGCGAGGGGTGTTGCGGATGGTGTTGGGCTCGGCGCGAACGACGAGGAACGCGCGCGCGACGCGACGAAGGCGCCGACGCGGACGTGGACGCGCGCGAGGATCGGTGGCGTCGCGAGCGCGGGCGCGGCGACGCTCGCGATGATGGCGGTGGTGGCGCGGCGAGGGGGGTGGGACGCGCTCGGATTCCTCGACGACTCGGCGTACGGCGAATCGCCGCGATGGCGAGGACATCACGGGAAGGGCACGCTGTTGCCGCCGAAGCCGAGGAACGGGGAGATTCGTCAGCCTCGAACGTTTACGATGTATGATCACTGTTTGTCGAGGGAGGTCAGGGAGTGGGCTTATGAGAAAGACTTTTGGAATTTCGCGCGTCGCAGCGGCAAGGTGGTGCGGCACAACTACGGCTCGCCAGATTTTTTCAATTACGAAAAGGGGATCGAGATGACGCGCGAAGAGATCGCGGATGGTTTGTATGCGTGGCAAGTAAACACGACTGGACACCGCGATGGTACGGATTGGGAGTTTGGATTCGCGATGGAAAACGACAAGGGAGATTACTTGTACGAAATCGGCAAGGGCACCGAGAACATGCCGTTGTCGTTCACCACGTGTTCGCAGCGATATGGTGATTTCTTCAACAGAAATATCCAAAACGAGCGTGACAAATCACATATCTCGTATGTTTTCGGTACTTGCCACGCTCAATGCCCGGCTGATTACCACGATTCGTCGTACAGTTCGCAGCCGTTGACGGGTACGATTCCCGCAAACGGGACACCACTCGACTTACAGGAGCAGCGAGACGCGCGCCTCGTCAAGCCATTGACGATTATGATGTTCCATGAGTCCAATGATGTGGAAGAACTGACGGGACTGAATCCGCATCTGCGCGTCGCGTTGCAAATGGACACGTCTCACAACCCGACACAGCAGTCCGTGCGTTGGATCGCCGGCGGCGTTGACTACTTTCGAAAGTTTATCAAAATGGTCAAGGTAGAGATATACATCAACACCGTTGGTGACACACCGAGAGCGTTCATAAAAATCATCGGCGCTAAGCGGTACAGGTTTGGTTTCGATAAGGGGTACGAATACGAAGAAAAGCAAAACCGAGACTGGCGCATCTTTGGCAAAGGCTCGAAGGAAGAATACAGAGGCTGCACCAAAGTTTATTGCGACCCTTCGCGATATGACCTCACGAAATTCTGGAACGATGCCGAAGCTGATATGCATGGCTTGGCGTTGCGTCAAATGCAGTACAAGAATCTCGTCGTTGGCGATTCCGCGCCCGTGGATTACAGTGTCACTACTGCTATCGATGGTATTGGCGGGAATAATCTTTTGACATGGGCCGCCCGCGCGAACACGGCGAAAGGTCACCTACTGGCCGCAAAGGGTCAATGGGGGCCAGATTTGGACGTTCGTCGCGTCATCGTGAAGGCTGGTACCATTTGCTCCCTGTCCACAAACATGGGCAACTGCATGTACGGCATCGCTCAGTCGTTCAATCCAGGCACCACGGGTTCTTGGCACAGCAGGGACTGGAAGCTCGGCACATACACGGGACCGACTAAGTATCGCAAACAATGGGTTCTCGCGTCGCTCGTCGGCTACGGGTGGAAGATGGTCCGCATTGAAATTTATCAAGAGGATGGCGCGCTGTACGCTGTCACCATTGATTGCTCAAACGACCATTCGCAAGAAGCCTCAGAGTACACCTCCACCACCGGTGACGGTTTGCTGAACGATTTATCGCAGCGATACCGAAACCCTTCTAATCACTGGCTCGCAGATGCTCCCACGTATCCCACCGGTCTTCGAGCGTATGAAAATTTCGACGATACGACAAGAAAAATCCTCAACCTTGGCGGTCTCTATTACGACCTCGCCGGCGATATGCGTCCGTCGCTCACGGGATTGGAAGAAATCTACACCACTCTCGAGATCGAGGAAGCGTTGTCCGAGGACTCGGAGGATCCCTCAGAAGTCGCCCCCACGGCCACGGCGTCGAGACGGTGAGCGCTGCGCGCCGCGACGATGGAGGGCGTCACTGAATAAATGTCACTGTAATAAATTCTCATACACGTTTTTGTCACCGACCACACTTCATCGTATCGATATGAAATAATCACTCATTCTAGACATGGCTAATAGGGATCGACGTTCGGGCAATTTTGCGCCCAGTGTCCTCGTTCACCGCACTTGAAGCACGCGTTGTCGTTGCCGTCGCGCTCGGCGCGCGTTCTACGTCGCCCACCGTTTGCGGCAGCGCCGCGGCCTCCCGCTCGGCCACCACGACCTCTTCCGCGACCGGCACCGTTCACTTGCGGTGGAGCTTGACGCACGGGAGATACTCTCGCGACAGGTTGTTCTTCCGCTTGACAAGCGCGCAAAAATTGCTGGAACTCTCCACTGCAAAACACGCATCCGCTCCAACGTTGCATGTGCTGCTGGCCCGCAGGCATGTGGATGAGAGCAAACTTGAATAGCAGTAACTGACTTTGACATCGACACGATTCGGGTTCGATGGTAATGTTTCGCGTGCACTTGGGCATGACTACTCTGTGAGCACAATGTGCCGCCTCGCACGAAACCGTGAATGTTGAAATATTTCTCGCCCCTATCGTCGATCGCAACGTGGATTCGCCTTGACAACTCGGACAACGCTCTCGAACAACACCAACAACATCACCTGCCATTTGTTGAGCAACGTTTACTCTTGCATTATTCACGTGTCCATTCATATGCTCGACTCCGCCGCCACGATCTCCGCCGTTCATGTACGATCCGACGGTGTTTGTCAACATGTTTTCATCAGTCGCGACACGGTCGTAAGCTTGCAGCATAGTTTGTAAATGCAGTCGCAAACCTGCGTTGGGATCCATCCGGTTGTGTGCGACAGCGTCTACATCCGCTTCCATCTTTGCTCGTTTCGTCGGCAGCCACATGTCCGCGACTCCCATTCGATCGTAGGCGAGAACCAGCGCTTCCCCTAGCTCTGTCGGCATCAATCTGTTATCGCCCACTTTTCGAGCGTATCCTCGTTCGCCAACTACTTTTTCTATGTGCTGCGCCTGCGTAGCGTCTGTTCCGATCATGTGTGACTCCATGAGCGAAAGCAAATCCACCTCGCTGAGATAATCTGGAGGTCTCGTCGATCCTTCGTGTAAATTCAGAGTTGGGACAAATTGTTCTCCTGGGGTGTACACAGGCAGCGTGCTATTGCCCCAGTTATCGTAAGTCGGCGCTAACCGTGGACCTTCAGGAGGACCAGGGCCGTAGATATCCAAATAGTTACGTTCACGAATCATCACGCCTGTCGCACGGAAGGTTTCGCCGGCGATGTCGACATCCACGTGCGTCTTCAACGCCACAGCTGGATATGAACATGTGGCCAAAAAGTGCCTGCAGACGAACTCGTACACTTTAGGGGCGTTGTGGTTTTTGTTGCGCATTTGAGCGTACTGTGCATCCGTGGCGAGCTTGGTTGGGTAGATGGGGGGATGCGCTTTGTCATCCTTGGTGCCGCCCGGAGGTCGTCGAAACTGCCCGCCTGTCGTCAATCGCTCGACGTAAAAACCAAACTGCGGGTGCTGATGCATCTCGCGCAGCGTTCCATCGTAATCGAAATCATTTGGAAATTTGTCTGTCTCCGTGCGCGGATAAGAGATGAAACCATCGTTGTACAAGTCCTCAGCAATCTTCATAATTTGCTCGGGGGAAATGCGCAACACTCTATTCAAGCGCTTTTGCATCTCAATGGTGTTCAAGGGATGCGGTGGCCAACGTTTGCTTTCTTGCCCGTCCACGTCGATGACAGTGGCAGAGTTGGCCCGCACGCACAGGTCATGCAACGCAGAGGCGAAAGCACGATCGAACAACCTTCCGCGGCTCCATTCAAACTGCGTCGTTGTGCCTTCGCGAGAATGCGAACACTTGATGGCCCAGAAATCTTCGCTCACGTGCGCATCAATGTCCCACTTCCTTTGCACGATGAAACCGAGCGTGGGAAATTGACACGGCCCGTACGACACGATCGATTTGCCTTTATCGTCTACCGGCAGCCCCACGCCTGCGCGCTGCAACGCCAACGTGTTGAATCGCGTAAACGCCGCGCCGAGTCTCAAATCCAACTCCATGCGCATATCTACCGCCTTGGACTCGTGTTGGTTCGGTTCCACGAGATTCGTCAACGCTCGGTCGGCATCACCCCGACTCAGCGCCGAAAACCGCGCTCGAAACGCAGCGATGCCCCGATTCGCTTCTCGACACGCCGCGAGCACCTCAAACGCGATATTCTCTCCCTCGCGATCGCAATCCAACCATAAAATCACCGAATCGCACCCTCGCGCCTCTCGTTTCACATTATCAGCCACCTGTCTCTTATCCTCCGGCACCCGCTTCGCCACCGCCGCGTTCACGAGCAGCTCTCGCGGATCGACGCCGTTCCACCGTCTGTGCCTGTCGTCGGCGAATTCAAAATTACTCAAGTGCCCCGTCACCGACGTGAACACCATCGTCACCCGCCGACCGCGCACTTCGTACGGGAATTCCCAGACTTTATTATACCTCGACGTCCCTTCGCGCGCGCTCGCGCGTCCGTTCGACAGCACGCGCGAGATCTCTTTCGCCACCGATGGTTTCTCAGCCACGTTCAACACGCGCGCGCCGATCGCTCCGCGCGCGCTCTGGCGCTGCATCGCGCTCGCTCGCTACGCGCGTCTTCTGCGGTCGTCGCGAGCGTCGAGCGCGGAATCACGCGTCGAGCGCGCGAAGCATCGCGTCGTCGAATGCGGAACTGAGCACCTCGCGCTCGGTTCCGCCAGTGCGCCGCGCGCGACGTTCGCGAGCACGCGCGCGCGCGAGCGCGACGCCGCGCGCGCGTGGTGTGACGGTTGAGACGCGCGCGAGCGGTAAACGCGCCGAACGCGACGTTGAACGGGGCGATTGATTGATTTGACTCATGGCTAACCGTCGACCCATGAACGCGGCGCAACGACGCTACGACGCCTGGCGCGCGGCGCTGCTCGGAGAGGAAACGCAAGAAGAGATGTTCTTTCGTCGCGTGGCGTACGAACGCGCGAGGACGCGCGCGCTCGGAGCCAAGTGGGCGAGAGGGGATGACGTCGACGCGGCGAACGAAGACGCGCGCCGAAGCGTCGCGATGGACGTCGAGCGATTGCCGAACGAAGACCCCGTGCGAGCGTCGCAAATGTGCGTGACGGCGCTGAAGAGGATATTGCTGACGCACGCGTGTGGAAGCGGAGGGAAGCGAGGATATAGGCAGGGGATGCACGAGGTGGCTTCGATGGTGTTGGAGACGCGCGCTTCGGCGGCAGAGTATTCAAAGGCGGCGACGGGGACGGTGCGATGGGATCGTCGGGACGATGAGGAGAAATACGACGACGGTGATGGATTGTTTGCGACGACGTCGTACGATGAGCGCGAAATTGCGAGCGCAGGGTCGAGAGATTATCGATTCGTCGAGCACGACGCGCACGCGCTATTCGAGGCGTTCATGGGAGACGCTCGCAGCGAACGGGACGACGAGCGCTTGGCGTTGGGGACGTATTACGAAGACGCCACGACGCCGACGTCGCCAATTTGCGCGGCGTTCCGTAGAATAGAAAACGCGCTGCGTTCGTTGGATGAAAATTTGGCGAAAAAGTTAGTCAAGATGGAAGTCGAGCCGCAGCTGTATTTGCTTCGGTGGTTGCGGCTCGGCTTTGGGCGCGAATTCCACCGTCGAGATGTCTTGACTTTGTGGGATGCGATATTCGAGTCGTTGTCGGCCACGATCGGAGAGAACGGGGAGACCATGTCGAGTCGCGACTTTTACGAAGGTATCGCGGTGAGTGTGTTGATGACGATGCGAAACGATATCTTGAGCCTCGACGATTTCGGCGCCGTGATGAGTCGATTGCAAAACGTGCCGCCGGGGATTCAAATGCAACACATGGTCGCGCGTGCGAAGGCGATGGCTGTCACTGGATTACTCAAGTACGATGAAACGGATGGGATGAAGATCTTCACGTCGCGAAAGCCTCCGCATCGATCATCACCGAATCGTCTCGTCGTGCCCCATATTCGCGGGAAGGCACCCCCGAGCGTCCAGACGATCGCGCGTTGGGACAGCGACGCCAGCGTGGACGGAAGCATCGACAGTCTGAGCGTCCAAGCCGATGACGACGACGACGACGCGCGAGAAGACACATCATCCTCGCGACCGGCGAGCGACGCAATCGAGCGCGTGGAATCGCTGACGTTGCGCGTTCCTTCGCCGACGACGACGCGCCGCGCGCCCACCGCCGACGACGACGACCCATTCACGGGTTCAATCTTCGCCGCGACTCCATCGATTCCATCCCACGCCGATTCTCCCACCGCCTCCGTCCTCCGCGAGACGTCTTCGCGCATCAACGACGCCCTCGGCGTCGCCCGCGCGCCTCCCGCGGCGTCGAGCGCCCGTTCGCGCGCCGACGCCGCCGACCACCTCCGCCTCGCCCTCGCCGCGCTCAACGACGCCATCGCCGCGTCTCCCGAGCGCGAGGTCCACGTCCTCGCCGCCGACGCCGCGGCGCTCGCCGCGTCCGCGCTCGAGCGTCTCGAATAGCCAAGTCGCGATCCCCCCTCGCGCGTCGAGGGGGGGGGAACAGAGACGATCCATCTCCTCGACGTCGCCCCGAGCCGTCGCGCGCGCGCGACCGCAATATCTCGCGCGCGATCTCGGACGCGCGTCTCGCGGGTGCGTGAAAAAAGCGACGGAACGCGCGCGCGCGACGCGCGATTCGCGATTCGCGCGACGCGACGCGACGCGACGCGACGCGACGCGACGCGCGATCGCGCGCGAATCGCCCGCGGCCATCGAGCGCTGACTCATTAACTGACGAATTCACGAAACGCAGACGCGCGACGCGGAACGCGGAACGCGCGACGCGATGGCCGACGTCGAGAGTGGAAAAACGAACGTCGCTCGCGTGCGCGACGATGAGGTCGCGCGCGCGGGACGAAGGACGGGCTGGGCGCTGGTCGCGCTGTCGGCGCTCATGGCGGCGTTTTGCCTGAGCCTGATGGCCGTCTTCGCGAAGGAGATGGCGGACGTCGCGGGAGATCACTGCGCCGAGTACGGGGTGTCGTTCAGTGGAGATGGGTCGACGTGTCAGTACGTGAAGGAAAACTGGTGCGCGGCGATTAATACCGCGGGCGGCTCGGTGAGCGTCGGGTGCTCGTCGGGGGCGACGTTCGCGGACCCGGAAACGTACACGCAAAATACGTGTCCGCAAGGATGCTCTGGGGCGTGCGATGGAAGCGCTAGCGATACGAACGCTGCGGTCGCGTCGTGGAAGTCTCAGATCAAGCGGCTGCAGCAGTGCTACGCCAACTCTCCGAAGTCTCGTCAGTGCTTGCCGACCGTGGATACCGACGGCAGTTTGGCCAACTACCGAGGTTTCAAGGCGGCGCATCCATCGCTCGGATTGGGCGGAAGTACGGCTTTTATCGCGCGAGACGCGTTTTTGGACGCCTGCGATGCACAATTAGTGTACGCAAACCGTCGCCAAACCGGAGGATACGGTGTTTTGGCCATGATGTGCGTCGCGCTTCTCGTCTGGATTATCAGGTGCGCGCTCACTTTGCGAAAGCCGAATTACTCAAAGCGTCCTCGAGAGACGGAAATGAAGCCTCTCACGACGTTCAGCGAGAAGAAAAGCTTCAACAACCGTTATCACCCGGATTCAGTGTGGATATGGTACTCTTTCGTGACGGCCATGTTCGGTTTCGCCGTGCAATTATACTCCTTCTACACGCCGACGACGACGGACATTCGCATCCCAATCGCGCAAGGGGTGTGGATCACCTTGGAGATCGTCACCCGCGCTGTTTTGACGCTCTTGGACAAGTTCACCTTGGTCGAGGCGAGTGCTATCTTCTTTGACATCGGTTTCTCCACCGTGGGTTTCACCGCGCTTTTGGAACCCTTCTTCGAGCCAAAGATTACGGACACACTTCCCGAAGTCGACGAATCCATCACGGATTACGCTTTGGCCATTCGAGTCGTTTCTTTCATCTATCCGCTCTGCGCTTCGTCGTTGAAGGTGCGAGATCTTTACGTCGACAACTTCTGGCCCGCCCCCGCCACGGCCAAGGCGATGACGGAAAAGAAGCGATCGTTCAAGAGGACCATCATCAAGCTCGTCTTGCTCGGTTTGCAACTCGGCGCCGCCATGTCTGTGTACGGCATTATGGGCAACAAAGAGCTCTGCCATCAATTCCGCACGTGTGCTCGCGGTAGTTGTACCCCCAACGTACCCGTCGGTGCGCCTCTCGATGCGGAACTCTTCGGCGGAGGCTCTACCGGTGATAATATGAAGTATGCCGCTCGCATGATCTCGGACGATGGCACGATGATCTGGCGTTGGGGAATCAACTCGAACACGCAAATGAAGATGACCAAGTCGGGCGGCAAGTTATACGCTGACCTTAAATTTGCTATCCCGAACGGCGCGACGGAGAACGGCGTCTCGATTCCAGGCAATGGGGCGACCTATACCGTCAGCGGACTCACAGCCCCGACTTCAGCGTGTGGTACTCGCTACGAAGTCCAGTGCCAAGAGGTGAACCCGCGTCACTCCTTCTCGTATATGACGGGCAAGTACGAATGGGTCAAGTACAACACATCGGCGTACAAGTTTGTCGCGAGACACGACTACGAACAGACGACTGGTTCTCCCTCTTGCTTCGGCGCCTCGACGCAGTGGTGGAAAGACAACGGCATGTTTGTCGGCGGTCCGGAAGCCGTCGTCGGAGGCACGGCGCAAAATCCAGATCTTGGATTCGTCTTCGAGGAGCAAAAGTGCTGGTACACAGCAGGAGGCACAACGACTTTTACCAAGTACTGCTTGGTTGCGCCCGCTTACCTCGGTGTCTTTAAACCGTTCGGTCGCGCATCCGTCGTTGGTTCGTGGACATGGTCGAACTCGGGCTCGTCGATGCCGACCACGTGGGGCACGTCTGCGCTCGACTTCAGGTTGGTCATGAACGAGAACCAAATCATCGCCGCCGGCGGCTCTAGCTCGGGCAGCGCTGGCGCTGGCGGTTGCCCGACGTCCTTCAGCGCGTCGGCGCCGTGTCCGTGCCCTCCGGCGGGCGTCACATGTACCGCTCCCGGCGCCGGCGCGTGCACCCAAAACAACGGCTGCCCGAGCTTTTACACGGCGCCGACCGGCAAGTAACCGACGCCTCCGCCGCGTCGAATCTCCAAGAACTTCTCCAACTTTTCAAGCGTGTCGATCTCCCGCACCGCGGAGAAGAAAATCAAGTCAACAATGGTAACGATAAGGATTTCACCAGTCCGGCCACGATCAAGCAAGTAAAGTAACCCACTCCGCTCCGACGCGTTTGTCAATCCAACGCGCCGACGTATGTATACCAGCCGCCGCCACGCGCCTCGCACACACCGTCGCGCGCGATGTCCGCATCCTCCCGCAAGCGTAAACCCGACGCCGCGACGCTCCTAGAGACTCGCACGGACGCCGCCCGCATCGTCAGCGCGCTCCTCGCCGCCGCATCCCGACGCCAACGCGGCTCGAGCATCAAATCGCTCACGCTCGCCGCGAACGTTCAACACAAACGCGCGACGCACGCGGTGACGTGTGAGACGATAAAACGCGTTAAAATAATCAAACGTCTGTTTGCGGAATGTGCCGATGCGTCGGGCGCGCTCGAAGCGCTAGCGAGCGATGCGAGAACGGTGTCCAAAGGGAAAGACGGGGACGACGCGTGGAGAGCGCGAGGCGAGGCGTACGTGTACGCGTACGATTTGATGTTTGGTGATTCCAGACAGTTGGATCGATGGCGAGGGAACGATGGGGGGTGTGATGTCGTGCGAGGTAATGCGGTAGCGTTGAAAGAAGCGCTCGAACGCGCGATGGCGCGAGAAGGGGTGAAGACGGTGAAGGAATTCGAGGACAAGAGCGTCGCGAGCGCGGCGCGGTATTCGCGCACGGCGAGGGTGAATACGCTGAAAACGACGGTGGATGAAGCGATGGAGGCGTTTCGAGAGGATGGATACGAGTGCGCGGTGGATTCTTTGATCGATACGCTGTTGGTTTTTCCCGCGGGGACGGATTTGCACGCGCACAAACTCGTAAAGACGGGCGCGGTGGTTTTGCAAGGACGGGCGAGTTGCTTACCGGCCGTTGCGTTAGCGCCCGAACGCGGGTGGGCGTGCATTGACGGTTGTGCCGCGCCTGGGAATAAGACGACGCAGTTGGCGGCGTTGGTCGGGCGTGAGGGTGGAGTGTACGCATTCGACGCCGACGCGAGACGATTGAAGCGATTGAAGGAGAACGCGGCGACGACGGGGAGTCAAGGGATTATTCGAGCAAAGTGCCAAGACTTTCTCACGGTGGATCCAGGTAACACCGTGTACGCAAGCGTGCGAGCGCTGTTACTCGATCCATCGTGCTCGGGGTCGGGAACGGAGGTCAATCGCGGAGATATCATGCTCCGCGACGCCTTAGATGAAGACGACGTGGAAGAAATCGACGCCGAAGCCGACGCCGACGAAGAGCGCGTCGACAAGCTCGCTGCGTTTCAAAAGTCAGTATTAAAACACGCGTTCTGTTTCCCCGAAGTCGAGCGCGTGTCGTACAGCACATGCAGCGTGCACGAGAAGGAAAACGAAGAAGTTGTTCGCGACGTCATGGACGTTGCCGTGGAACACGGTTTTAAGCTTGCCCACGCGCTTCCAAAGTGGCATCGCAGAGGTATCGCCATCGACGGATTGTCCACCGAGGACGCGCGATGCCTCATTCGAGCCGATCCGATCGAAGACGACATGGAGGGGTTTTTTGTCGCCATCTTTGAGCGAGACGTCGAACGCACGCGAAGCAAGGGTATTGGGTTGCCCGCTTCGAATCCGAACGCCGCCGAATCGGCGCTTCAACACAAGAAGAAGCGACCCGCCCTGGACGCTTCGACGGCGCGGCCGGTGTACGCCGCCGCGAAGTCGTCCAAGAAAAAGTCAAAGAGCGGTGGCAAACCGACGCCACTGTTCAGATGATTTCGGCTCGGCCGGCGCGAGAAAACTAGTATTAGGAAAGGAATATCGTTAGCATTAGAATAGCTAGATGTAGTAGTAGCGCGGCGGAAGACGTCGTTTAGTCTTCTTCCCAGGTCAACGCCTCCTTGACGTACTTGACGCCGAGCCCGAGCGACGTCAACGCGATGGGCGCCGCGCCCGCTTGCCAAGGCATATCCGGCGCGTACGCCACCCCACGAGACATCAACGCCGCCGCGAGCGGAATCGAGCACACCGCGAGCAATTCGCCGTTCACAATCTTCGTGATTCGCGTCGCCAACTTTTCGCTCATCGGCTCCACTTCGCCCTTCGCCTTGGCCGCCGCGCGTCCGATAATTTTAATCGTCGGGAACAACGACGAGCTCCCCATCACGGTGAACAGCCACATCTTCACCCAGAAAATCGGTTCATGACTGTAGAACTCCCATCCTTTACCGTATTCCGTCGCTCGCAGGTACCCGGTGTACAGCACCAGCACTCCCGCGATGCCGTAGATGGAATCCGCGACGACGAGTCGCTGTTCCTCCGCTTCGCTCATCCCAGCCTTCACCGTCCACTTCTCCGTCGTCAGCGCCCCGACGACCAAGACGAGACCCAAGTAGTGTCCGTACGCCGCGAACGCGCTCGCCACCGGGTCCACCGCGGCGTGCGCCGCGCCGGCGGCGAGCGTCGTCGCGAGCGCCGGCGTCGCCACCGCGAGCATCTTTTTCGCATCCTCGGCGCGCGTTTCGAGCGACACCGCATCGCGATCGCCGCGCGCGGGCGCGCGCGCGCGCGCGGCGACGCATCGTCGCGTCGTCGCGCGGGCGAACGACGCGCGGGGCGTCGTCTTGAGCGCGTTCGTGGATAACGAAAGCATGGCGACGCGCGAGAGAATGACGTCGGCACGGAGTGGATAAAGCGTCCCGCGCCTCTCCGCGACGCGCGACGCGCGCGACGACGGCGCGGACGACGGCGTCGCGCGGCGTCGCATTCGAGCGCGCGCGCGCGCGCGCGCCCGCGCGCGCGAGCGGGCGTCGACGCGGAACGCGCGCGCGTCGAGCGCGCGCGATGGGAGAGCGGTACGACGCGGCGAGCGCGCGCGAGATGTACGCGGACGGATGCGCGTCGAGCGAGGCGCGCGCGTGCGTCGTCGTCGTGCCCGGTCTCGGCGACGGGCCGGCGTCGCTGTCGTACGTCGCGCGAGGGTCGGCGTTGGAGGCGCGGTGCGCGTCGACGGCGCGCGCGCTGATTCGGTTCGAGCTGTCGACCTCGTACGAGGGCTACGGGACGCGACGGCTGCGCGACGACGCGCGCGATATCGACGCGGTGATTCGGGCGCTGCGCGTCAAGTTTCCGCTCGCGACGTCGTTCGCGTTGGTCGGGCACTCCACGGGGTGTCAATCGATATGTCACTACCTGGCGAGCGGTTACGACTCGGCGTCGGCGGTGGATCGAATCGTGTTGCAGGCTGGCGTGAGCGATCGGGATTGGTACGACGCGGATTGCGGGCGCGAGGTGATGCGAGAGTGGGTGGCGCGCGCGCGGGAGATGGCGCCGGATGATTTGATGCCGGCGGACACGCCGGGAACGTACGGCGTCGCGACCAACGCGAGAAGGTTTCTCAGCCTCGCGAGCGCGGGAGGCGACGACGATTGGTTTTCGCTCGACATCTTCGACGGCTCGTCGGGCGAAGGGGTGGAGTCGTCGAAAATCGTGCGCAAGTTGGGCGCTGGTGCGTGCGCTCGCGTCGACGTGCGTTTGGTCGTTTCGACGGCGGATGAGTACGTGCCGTACGATAGAGACGTCGTCGTCGCGCACAACGAACGCATCCGCGACGCTTTCGCACGCGTGGCGAAGAGCGCGCGCACGCATTACATCGAGGCGAACCACGATTTGAGCGACATGGCCGAGAAAGACGCGCCCGGTTTCGTCGATTTCGTCTTGTCATAGAAAGAATAGCGGCTAGATTTGCTAGTGTACAATATGTTTCTGTGCGGTTCAATTTCTCTGTTCAGCGCCGTCTTGCTGGCGCTTTCTTTTTATCTTTCGCCTTGCCCAAGCCCAAGCCGAAGAGCGCTTCCGCCTCTTTCTCCTTCGCTTCTTCGCGTTCGCGCGCGCGGCGCTCATCCTCTGTTTCTTCTCGCTCGTAAACGCTCGCGGCGTACGCCTGCGGCGCACCCCGTTTCTTCGGCGACTTAATCTTCGCGTTCGCGTTCAATCCCACGACGAACTGCTTCCTAAACGATTTGAAATTCGTCTTAGATTCCGGCGACGACGCCTTCGTCTCCGCGACGGCGACGCGAGGCGCGAAACCAATCGTCACCGTCTCCGCCTCCCCCAAAACCTCCACGCCCCTGCGTTCGCGACTTCGCATCATCTCCCCCCCATCATCCGTCACCAACACCGGCGCGATCGCATCGTCATCCGGTTCCGTCGCGCTCCCTTCGTCCGGCTCCGTCGCGCTCGCGTCGTCCTCCTCGAACCGCGCTCGCACGTACGTCCCCCCCCTCCCCACCGCGATCTCCACCGCGCCGTCCTCTCGCGACATCACGCGCGTCCACTCGCTCGAGACCGCTCTCCCGCCCTCGCGCGCGCGCGTGCCGTGCGTCGAGCCCAGGTCTCGACACTCCAACGCGTGCCCGACTGTTCGAAATTCGCAGTGCCGCCTCGACGTCGTCGCGTCGCCCTCGCCCGTGCGAAGCGTCGCGCTCGCGTGCCGCCCGACGACGACGACGCCGTCCCGCGCGTTTTTCGCGCACGTCGCGCGCGACCGTCCGTCCGCCGTCTCGACGACGAACGGCATCGTCGATCGCGCCTCGATGTGACGCCGGGCGCTCGCGAGCGCGCGCCTTTTCTCCTCGCGCTCGAGCCCTTCGTCGCCGCGCGCGGGCGCGCGCGGCCGCCGACCGTCGCGCGTCGCTCACCGCTCGTCGTGCACGATGTGCGCGCCCCCGCGCAGGGCGTCGAAGAGCTCGAGCGCGGCCCGAACCGCGTTCCCGGACGTTCTCGACGTGCTCGTCGCATCCATCTCGCCGCCCGCGCGCAGCGCGTCGACGCCGTCGGCGTCGATCGTCGCGCCGTCGGCGTCGAGGGAGGTGTTCACGAGGTCGGCGTAGGCCGCGGCGGCCTGCTCCTCGGCGGTGAGCTCGAGGCCGGCGCCGGGGGAGAAGCCCGCGCGCGCGGACGCGCGCGCGTTCGCGAGCGCGGACGTCAGCGGCGCGTCGGCGTCGGCGTCGGCGTCGGCGTCGGCGCGCGCGCGCGAGACGCGCGAGACGCGCGAGCGTCGGCGCGGCGTCGGCGCGGCGACGGCCGAGGCGTCGACGCGCGACGCGCGCATCATTGGGAGTCGCGCGCCGATGAATGACGACGACGCGCGCGAGCGGCCGCCGCCGGGCGGCTCCGACGCGGACGACGACGACGACGAGCGCGATGCGGCGCGACGCGCGGCGCGCGCCGAGGCGGCGCGCGCGAGCGGCGTCGCGCGAGCGCTGCGACGGCGACGGAAGACGGTGGGCGGCGGGACGTCGAGCGTCGGGCGACGGAAATCGTCGTTCGACGACGCGCGCGACGCGCGGGGACGGACGAACGGGAGCGCGCGGGCGCGGGCGACGCGCTCGTTCGAGAGCGACGCCGAGGACGAGGGCGCGCGATGGGGAGACGGGGACGGGGACGCGTCGAGAAAGTACGCGTTGGAGACGCGGTTGCGAAAGATGCGCGCGCTGCCGAAAGGATCGAGGTACGCGAAGCAGCAGTGCGAGTTGATCGAGAAGGCGTTGGATATTTTAGCGAGAGGAAAGCGGCGGGGGGCGCGAAGCGCGGAGGAAGAGGACGAACTCGCGGGGTTGTTAAAAGCCGTGAAGCTTTGACGGAACTTTGACGGAGGGGGCGCCCGGGCGCGCATAGCGATCATAGAAGCGGTAGGACAGTACGAATATCTTTGTAGTATGTATCGGGCACGCCGAACGCCGAAGGCGGCGCCTGTTTGCTTTGCAAAATTCACTAATATTACACTTTTCGTCGGTCGCCGAACTTGAACTTTACGTTTGGTAAATTCGACTCGCGTCGCTCAAGATGCGCTTCTTGCGGATGCGGAACGCGATGGCTGTGGCCATGTTCCCACTCGCCGATTTCAATTGTTCGGCGTCTTCTTCGAGGGTGGTGGGGTATTCCGCTAATCGCGCCGAGACGGCGGCTTGGATGGCGTCCGCGGCGCGCTTTTCGGGCGCGCCCCCTCCGAGTTTAAACCCGTCTACCCCGTTTGCCTTGGCGAATTCTTCCGGAGTCGCGAGAACGGCTCTGAGCGCCCACAGAAGCTTGTCTTCGGCGGTTCCGTCCGAGATGAAATTCGCATTCCAGAGCGCTTCGTCGAGTTCGGGATGCGTGCGCTTGAGTGTGGCAAGACGCTTCGAGTCGGCACCGAGCGCACGCTTCATCGGCTCGTGATTGGCCTGCAAAAATGGTAGAAATCCCTCAAACCGATAGACGTCCGCGACGTTGTCGGAATCGACGAATCCGTAGCGTGTGATCAACTCGTCGTTGTTCAACACGCCGTACGAGATGAACACTTCTTCGCCAGTCTTATATTCTCTCGGCGAACGTAACACGAACGCACCGCCGCTAAACTCAAACTCCGTCTTGAGCATCGTTTTATGATTCAACGCGTCGATGAGCGGCATGAGCACGTATGCTGTCTTGCTATCGCGATCGCTGTTGCTCGTCGAATCAAAAACCGTCAACGCCAAGACGGCGAACACGGCCAACCATCGACCCTCCGCCGACGGTGCCGTCATGAAAGTCGCGAAGCACATCCCCACCGCGAGTGAGCGCGGTAGTAATTTCGCGCGCAGCTTCGCGTCATCCACCAGTCGTCCACTAAATACGCGCGAGCGCACGTTATCAAGCGCCCAAACGATGCGCTCATCCGACAAGGACGCCAAAGCCCCGCCTTTGGCCGCGTGTTTCCTCACCAGTCTAATCGCCTCCGCGTTCTCATCGCGCTGTTCCCGCGCAATCTTCTCCCCAATCGGGTACTGCAACGCTCGCACTTCGTCCTCGGAGTACGACCCGATCAAATTGAACGTCTCCGGAAGTTGCTTCAAGTACGCCGCGAACGCGCTCTCCGCCCCCAACGCGTATTCACGTAACAACACCAGCGCCACTCGAAGCGCCCATTTCTCCTCCCCGGCTGCGTTCCAAAGTTCGTCGCTCATGAAGTCTTCGTGCGGATTCTCTTGTCCTTCGAGCACGACGAGCGCGGCGCCGCGCGGGAGCGTCACCAGCGCCTCGTCCACTTTGATGTTCTTCTTCGCCACCACCCCGCGCGTGGTTTCAGCCGCGTCCGCGGCGCCGCCGACGTATGAAATCTCTAGCGAATCACCCTTGACGTCTCTGGCGGCGAGCCATTCGGCGTAGACCTCGGCGTCGGCGCGAGAGGCGGCGGCGGCGACTCTTCGGGGCTGAGGTTGGGCGAGGACGGCGCGGCGGATGGTGACGCGCGCGCGCGCGGAAGCGGTCGACGGCGCGCAGACAGTCGTTCGCGTGACAACCGCACGCATTCCGACAGTTTCTCGCGCGCGGTTCGGCGCTGGACGCGCTTCCGGTTGTGCGGACGGGGCTGCCGCGCGACCCGCGTCGTAGCCGACGCGAGCGTTTCGCTAACGCTGATGTTTTACACACAATTTTGCTACGATTCGCTTTGATGCGCACGATGAACTATTTCCATACTTTCACACTCATGTCTCGGCTGGCAGAGATGAGCATTTTGCCGGCAGCGCCTGATACCGCGGCGAGCGCGACGACGGCGTCGCGATGACAGTCGTGACGCTCGTGCGCGGCGCCCTGAGAGATGTTCTTGCGCGAACTTTCGGGGACTGGAGCGGGATACTCTTGCTGAATCACCACACCGCTCACAGACTTTTCGGCAAACTTTGGTCGAGGGCCGGAAATTTTGCCGGAGACGATACGCGATTTGTTTGCGTCGCCGGGGTGCCAGACGCGGATGCACGCGTCGGTGCTTCCAGAAATGATTGCTCCGTTAGGGAGCGCGAGCAACGTCCGCACGCCCGGTGGTCGCGAAGACATAGACATCAACTCATCTGCGCGCAAGTCTTCGTTGAAATTTCCGTACGCCTTGTTGACGAGCGTTGAAGAGTGAATGAGCGCGCTCTGCGATTGCGGCACCATCCGTAATCGGCCATTCGCCTCCATAGCGATGGGTTGCGCTCGTGCCTCTGCATCGAGTGCTGCGCCTTGTCCACGTAAAACGCGTAAGATGCGTCGACATCCACCATCAGCAATATCCCACAACGCGACCTCGTCGTGACCGGCACTACACCACACCAGCGGACGCGTCACGGCCCCTGGAGAACTGCGTGACGTCGGAGCGATCGCCATAGCTTCAATACCAGCTCCTCGCGACGGATGATTCCATTCTTGAACACAAGTTTGGAAGCGCATGTCGAGTAAATTGATCGAACCACTCGCAGTTCCGATGACGAGCCAAGATGCCGCGCCGCTAGTATCGAGCGCGAGCGACGAAGCCACGCCAATCTTTGGATTGAGCGGCATCCTAAAGGCGTCGCGCGGCGAACGATAATCCCAACCGTACACGGCGCCAGTCTGAGTGATGTAGCACCCCATATGCTCACTGAGTGATGCAACAGCGTTGACGGCACCTTCCTCTTTGTTCACGTGCCGAATCTCTGCCGCACCCGTGTACTTATCTGGTACTGGTCGTTCATGCGGAGATTTTCCCGCATCCTTCGTCGCGTACTCGACGCGCCACGCGTGCACGGTGCCATTGTCACTTCCACTGACGATGTGCGAATTTGAAGTGCTCGCGACGGATGTAATTCTACCTCCCTGGGACGCATAAGTCAAACGAGATTGAAAGGAAACATCCTTTTCAATTCTGCGTGTATCCCAAATCTTACAGCTTCCGTCCTCACTCCCCGTCACGAAGAAAACTTCCTCGCGGTCCACTGCGATTGACGTGACCGTTCCTCGATGTTCTAAAAGATGCGCGACAAGGATACCGCGTGGCGTCCATGAATCATCGCCTGCATTCGTTGATACGTTCGTTTCCATGTCAGGTGGACCATTCGGTTTGAATCTATTCGCTCCAATGTCAAAGCGACGGACAGCGGCGGACAACGTTTCCACTACTGATGAACTAGTGGTGTCCACGAGCAAGGCATCGTTTTCTGTATCTTCTCGAAGAAAGATCGCCTGTGCATCTTGAGGCAAGATGAGAGATCTCTTTGGTCCGAAAATCGTCGTCCAGGCATCGTTATTATTCACGTTCACAAATTCTTCCGCTTCGACATCCTCCACGATGCTTGGTGGTTCGCTCGACTTGAAGCGAGGCGAATTGTTACCTCCAGTACTCTCTACGCTCAAGCGCGTTTGGCGAGCATTCGCGAGCACTTTGATGTACGGTGACATCGCTTTAATGCTCGGAAATTCGGCCTCTGCGTTATACGCCGCGATTGCCGTCTCATCATTCACATTTTGAAAGCTTTGTCCGTCCAGCGGTCTGTCCATCCGCGCACTCACGGCGGCGTACACTGCCGCCGTGCGCATGCCCGTGGCCGTATTCACCGCAGATTCAAACGCACTTCGCGTCGGAGGAGGGTACAGACACATCGCCAGAACTTCAGGTTCGTTCAAAAATTCCGGAGTTAAGCTCAGAAGCTTGAATCGGCTCGGATCAGACTTGTCCAAAAAAGGCTTCACGATCGGTACCAAAAATGTAAAGGCATCCACGGGCCCCAAGCTCTTCGCCGCTGTAGAAAAAAACTCTTGCGCCGCGTTACGCACCACGGCTGAAGGATGGCACAACAAATGGCTCGCAGTCTTTGCGACATTTATGGTCGCTTGTTTACCAACTTGAATCATTTTACTTCGTTCGAGGTCGGAATCCATGGGCGACACGAGCGTCGACATGCACCGCAACGCATTAGCAATGACTGAGTCTTGTACGTCGATGAGGCAACGATCGATGCACGGTACCAAAACGAGCTCGCACGACGCTCGACCGATGAACTTTCCAACACCTGCAATGTACTTGAAGAACGCACATCGTAGCTGCGGAGACTGCGCGTTGAGGCACGTAATCATGAGTGGCATAAGAAAGTCTTTCGTGTCATCTCGTCCAAAGAAATGCGCCAAGTGCGTTGAATTTGCTAGCATCTCCTCCCAAGTCGCAGTATCGGCGTCACCAGTCTTACCACCCATCAAATTGTACAGAATATTCTGCACTGTTGTCCTAGCTACCGTTAATTCATCGTCGAAACTAATCGGATCACCTCCCTGCCCCGAATTCGCCGCTGCATACTGCAAAAACGCGAGACTCAAACGCGCGAGCTGCGCTAACACGCTCGCCAAAGTCACGCGAACCAAGCGCTCGGGGTCTCCAGCGGCGTTGCTCACCATTGGCCAGATATATTCTGGAAACACGCCAAAATCACTTTGCGGGATATCTTCCACGAAGCGTAAGATTTCAGCGATGGCGCGCAACGCCGCAGCTCGGACGGATGCCGCTCTATCTTGCAACATAGATGCGCAATATGGCAACATTTGCTGAAGAATGCAATGATCCGTCGCCATCGGACTTATCTTTTTTAGTAACTTTAACGCCAAAACTCGAGCGTTTATGTTCGTCGCGCCCCGCATGGAAGAGCAAATGTGGGTGGCGACAAGGCACATGCCCGGGCATTTGAGATGCGGTGCCGAATTCATCGCAAGCGCTAGGACATCCTCATTCGTCGTTGCGTGCGAAAACATGTCCCGAGCGCCTTCACATCGCAGAATGTGGACAAGAATATCATCCAGTTCTTGTTCGACCGCGGAAATTCTTGAATTGGCGTCAAGGTTTAAAAATTTTACGCTGAACGCGTGCAAACGCTTGAAGTAAGAAGGAAACAAGTTTGTATCTTCGTACTTTGCCAAATAATCCGCTGCGCTTGCTCGCTGACTCGGATCCAGTGCCACCATGGAAGCAATCATCCCACGCGCTAAATCGTCGCTTACGCCAGTCGAGATCGTCTCGAGCGGATCGTGCTCGCCGCGACGATACGCCAACGCATCCGACAAATCGAACAAAGCCTTCCCATCCATGTACAGCTCCGCGAGCGTACACCCGAGGGCGAAAATATCAGCACTTGGAAGTAACTTCGCCGGCCTTTCATCGAGCATGTTATCCGTGACGGATGTCTTTTCATTCGAAAATCGCTCGGGCGCGATGCAACACCTCCGTCGTCCGTCATTATCAAAAAAGTATGTAAACTCCGCAGGGTTATCCGCGGGAATCTCCCCTGGTTTATAAGACGCGTAATCACTCAAAAAGCACCAACCCCACGACGTGACCAAGACGTTTTCGCACTTGATATCCCCGTGTTCAACCCCTCTCGCGTGCGAGTCTCTCGCCGCGTGCAACAACTGATACGCAAACCACGCCCGTTCCCTATCGCTCAAAAACGGTCTCGCGCTCAGCCTGTCGTGCAACGACATGTGACAAAACTGTCGCATCAAGTACACCGCGCGTTCCGTCTCCAGCACCTTGGTGAACGGCCAGCAATGCGGGTACTCGGGCGCCGGCGTCGTCAGCGCCTCGCGAATCTCGTGCACCGCCCTCTCGTGCGCCCGCAAGTCCGGGAACGCGCCCGGCCGTTTCAGATATATCTTGACCAGCGCTATGCCATCGTCCCGCGCGCGCGCGCGCGCCGACGCGCTCGTCGGCGGCGCGCGTTTCGTGTCGTCGACGCGACAGATTATCGATTTCAAAAACCGACCCGTCGTGCCGATGAGTTGATCTTTGTAGACTAAACTCGGCACGTCCACCGCGAGGATATCGCTCATCTGCACCTTGGGAGGGGCGCTGTGTTGGTTACCCATCGCTCACGACGTCAGCGCGCGCGGCGGGGCATGTGAACGCGCGAAGTTGTGACGTTCGCGTCGCGGCGGCGCGCGGAGACAGTTACGCGCTACGACGAGAATCGATTACACATCAATGTTGAGCGAAATATCTAACGCGGTGACGCTGTGCGTGAGCGCACCGCTGGATATGTACGTCACGCCTGTTTGGCCGATGGCGTGGACGGTGTCTAGGGTGACGTTACCCGACGCCTCGGTGTCGACTCTGCCGTCGATGAGACGCACGGCGGCGGTCATGTCCTCCACGGACATGTTGTCGAGCATTAAACGAGTGACGCTGCCCGTCGGGACGTTCGGGTCGTCCAGAAGCGCGATCACGGTCTTCACCTCGTCCATCGTCCGCGCTTCGACCTCAATCTTGACGTCTTTGAGATTATTTTCGAGTAAATACTTTTCGCACGCCTCGACGGCGGCGGCGATGCCGCCCGCGGCGGCGATGTGATTATCCTTAATCATCACCATATCGAACAACCCTATTCGGTGATTCTTCCCGCCACCGATCAACACCGCCCATTTATCGAGAACTCGCAGGCCCGGGACTGTTTTTCGCGTCTCTAACATGATCGCCGGAGCCGCCGCCGCCGCGTACGCCGCCGTCATCGTCGCGATCCCGCTCATCCTTTGCATAAAGTTCAACACCACTCTCTCCGCGCGCAGGATGCTCCTCGCGCTTCCCGTGACCCGCATGAACACCTCACCGCGTTCGATTCGTTCGCCATCGCGCTTCATCCACTCCACCTCTAACTCTGGGTCCACCGCCGCGAGCACGACGCTCCCCAGGTGCTCGCCCGCGAGCGTCCCGGTCGCCTTCGCCAGCAGCGTCGCCGTCGAGCGCGTGCTCGCGGGGATCGTGCTCAGCGAGCTCACGTCACCGACGTCACCGACGTCCTCTTCGAGCGCGGCGCGCACGACGGCGTCGATCGAATACGTCGGGTGCGGCGGCGGGGCAATCTTCGGCGCGCGCGCGGCTTCGTCGGCGCAGCGCATCGCGCGCGAGACGACGCGCGCGCGCGAACGATTCGACGCGCGCGCGCGCGCGCTGATTCGGGCTCCCGGACGCGAGGGCGACGACGACGCAGCGCGCATCGGAAGCGCGGCGACGAGTGGCGCGCTATCCGCGCGCGCGCGCGAGGACGAACGACTCTCGAAATCGTGTACATTGCGTTCGGTGATCATCACAAACATCGCGGGAGAAAAGAATCGAAATCGTGAACGATCGCGAGCGTCGTCGCTCACTTCGGGCACACCCCGAGGCGCGCGCACACGTTTTTTAAACTCGACGCGAGCTCGTCCAACAGCACCGGGACGTACGGCTCGACGACGGCGTCGCACTGGTGCGCCAACTCCGCCCCGAGCGCCGCGCACAGCGCGTCGACCTCGCCGACGACGAACGATATCGTCGAATTCGCGCGCAATTCGTTCGCCAGCAAACGGCTCGCCATGACGCAATCCGCGCACGTCTCGTCGCTCGCCGACGCGTCGCCCCGCGCCGCCGCGCGAATCCTCGCCTCGTCGTCATCGCTCGTCACCATCGCCCCGCTCGCGTCCGCGACGGCGTCTTCGTCACCATCGCACATTTCCAGCGCCTTGCACGCCGCGTCACCGAGCTCGGGGTGATTTTCCAGGTACCGCGTCGCGAATCGCAGCCCGGCTTCGCCCGCCGCGACGCACACCGACATTTGACTCGCCTCCCCCCGCGTCGCTTTCGCGCACGCCTCCGCGATCGCCGCCGCCATCTCTCCCTGAAACTGTCCCTGTTCGATCTTCGCCTCCACCGCGCGCATGAACGTCTCGCACGCGTCGCAATCGCTCGTCGTCGTCGCGCGCGCGGTGCCCAGTCGCCATCGCGCGTCGTCGACGTCCAGCGCTCTCGCGCGCGCGGGCGTCGCGCGCAGCGCGCACGCGAGCGCGAGCGCGAGCGCGACGATCGCGCCGCGTCGCATCGCGCCGCGTCGCATCGCGCGATGGCGACGGGGCGACGGCGACGCGCGCGGAACTCTGCGGACCGTTCGAGCCGGCGCGGCATCCGACGACGCGCGCGCGACGCGATGCGCGCGAGCGACGACGACGGCGCGCGCGACGGCGCGCGCGAGGACGACGACGCGTCCTCGAGCGAGGATTCCCTCGCGGACGCGCTCGAGGCGGAGCTGTTCGCGAGCGAACGCGACGACGCGGAGACGGACGACGCGAGGCGGGCGACGGTGGGAAGCGCGCGCGCGCGCGAGGGACGCGAGGACGACGCGCCGAGGGTGGTGCGACGAAAGACGAACGCGCTTGGGGCGATTAAGGGGGCGAGCGCGGGAGAGGCGTGCGCGCATCCGGCGTTCATGTTTGACATTTGCGTGGTGTGCGGCGAGCGGCGAGCGACGGAGGACGCGCGGGGGGGCGCGGCGCGAGGGAGGGACGAGGGCGACGGGAGAGGGTTGCGCGGACACTTTACGACGTCGATGAAGTACATACACGAAGGGTTGACGCTGTCGAACGAAGAGTTGGAAAAGGCGAAGCGGGAGGAAAAGGCGCGCGTGTTGCAAAACGGCAAGTTGACGTTGATTTTAGATTTAGATCATACGCTGCTGAATTCGACGCAGTTTAAGGAGTTGACGCAAGAGCAGCACGATTTGTTGCACGAGTGCATCGCGCGAGAGGCGGAGGGGTTGAAGGAAGGACAGCGACCGATGCTGTATTGCTTGCGTCACATGGGATTTTTCACAAAGTTGAGACCGCACGTGTTTGAGTTTTTAGAATCGGTGTCGAAGATTTGTCAGCCGTACGTGTACACGATGGGGGACAAGCCGTACGCTAGAGAGATGGTGAAGCTGATTGATCCCGAAGGGACGATTTTTCACGGACGCGTGATTTCAAACAACGACTCCACGAGCTCGCACGTCAAGGATTTGGACATCGTTCTCGGCGGAGAAGCGAGCGCGATCATCGTCGATGACACCGAGCGCGTTTGGCCGCAAAATCAGGGCAATTTGATACGTCTCGACCGCTATCACTTCTTTCCGGGAAGTGCGTCTTCGTTCCAACAAAAAGGACAATCCGTGATGGAGAGCTCGATGGTGGACGAAGGCGAGCTCGGTTCGGTGGGTAGTCGGGCCGTGCTCTTAGACGTATTGGCCGTCATAGAGAGCGTACACAGGAGCTTTTTCAAAAACACCGACGATGGAGAGGAACCGGACGTGCGCAAGCTGCTCATTCATCCCGACCGCGCGGACTTACCGCTGAGCGGAGTCAAGTTTATGATGAGCGGCGTCACGACGCTGGGCGATCGAAGACCTGAGCGCCATCCTCTGCGACTACTCGCGTCCACGCTCGGCGCCGAGTTCGCATCATCCATCGAACGCGATGGCAACACCGTCACGCACGTCATCGCTCGCTCATCTGGTACCGATAAAGTGAAGTGGGCGAGAAAGACGAGCGGTCGCGTCTTCGTCGTCGAGCCCGGGTGGCTCGTCGCGTGCGCCAGGGCGAACACTCGAGTCAGTGAATCGCTGTACGAGCTCCAGTAAATAAATTAACCGTAGACTAGAGTTGTCATTCGAGTAGGTATCCGTAGTCCCGCGCGCTTTCGGAAAGCGGCTTTCCATTCCGTCCCCGTCCGACGGCGCTCCAACTGTATGCGCTCCTCAGAGTCCGACGCGATGAGCGCCACCGCCCGGCGCGGCTGGCGCGTTCCCGTGGTGGCGTTCATCACCGGCGTTTTCATCGCTACCGCGGTGTTGACGCGCGATTACACCGTCGGCGACGACGTGCTCGCCGCGCTCGTCGCCGGTGAAATCTCGTCGATTAATGCTCAGGCGAGCGATTTCTCCTCTTTGCCGACGCCTCGCGCGCGAGCGAGCGATCCAGACGTCGACAACGCGCGTTGCTTTGAGCTGTGCGCGATCTTGCGCGCGGGTGTGGACGCGCGAACGAGGATTGGGGCGCTGGAGCTGCGGTCCTCGGCGCGAGCGGCGCTCGCGGCGACGAAACTGAGCCTGGCTCTTTGGGCGCGCGTGTTCTCGCCGGCGACGAACGCGATAACGGAAGGCGTCGTGCGAGGAACGCGCGCGGGGGGTCGGAGACTCGCGGTGATCGTGCGGGAGACAGAACCGAGGGTTCTGGCGCAGTGGGTGCTCGCGTGCGTCGGCGCGGCGTACGTGTATCACTTGTGCTGGCGGTTCGTCAAGCACTTGAAACGGGCGCGATATAGGAACAAGCTTAGGTTTTTCATCATTAGGATGAGATTGCGCGCGTCGCGGCGGGTGCGAACGGCGTTGGAGCCGTACGCAAGGGTTTATAGGCGAGTCGCGAGCGCCGGGACGGCGGTGAAGCGACGATATTCGCTCGTCGTGCGAGGAATACGTAGTAAAAGTCGATTGGCAGCGAACGCGTTGCCGCATGCGTTGTTTTTAGTCGTCGGGATGGGTGTGTTTCGCGTCATGCCGCGATATGCGAGGAATATGGTGCGGAAAAGAGAGATTTTGGCGACCATCTCGCTCCTCGTGCCGATGTTTCGAACCATGCTCGCCGTGGAGAGCGAAGACATGGCTCTTGTCGAAAAATGGTTGCGTTTCTGGGCATCGTGCGCGCCGTTCATGATAGCCGTTGATTTTCCGTTCATATTCTACGGTGTTAGGTGGTTCTTTCCGTGGTGGCCCGAAGTTTTAGTGCTGTTTACGATGTGGTTGAACTCGCGCCTCACGCGCGGTAGTCAAATCATTTTGGAATTTTCCACACCGCTCGTTTCTCGGGCGATGGCGTACTTGAACGAGTCCAGTGGTACGACGGGTAAGATTTCCATACTTCTTCGTCGTTCGGTTCGACAAGCACTGCAGATTAGTGTCATCGTCATTCGCTTCCGTTCCCGACGAGCCTCAGAGGCGCTCCGCCTCGTTCTCGACAATATGAGCATTCCGTTGGTGATGTGTACGGTGTTTTTCTTCACACCAGGGCTGATGACGATATACGGTTGCGACATGGCCGGATTGGTCGTTCCGTTCGCGTTCACGGTGGACGGATTACTCAAGTATGCGCAATTGAAGGCGCAACCGCAACAGCCCAGTCGCGCGCAAGCTCGCAAGGACTTAGAAAAGCTCCATGAAGATAAGCTTCGAAACTGGTTGACTTACTGGCTCGCACATGCGATGATTTGGTCGCTGTCGCAAGAGCTTTCAAAAAGCGCACTCGGGTGGTTTCCGCTCTGGCGGCACACGCAACTGGCGGGAATTTACTGGCTTCAAGTATTCGGCGGCTCGCAACTCATCACGGCGCGCATGCAGGGTATCAAACAATCCATCCTAGAGGATCATCAGAAAGCGTTAAAAGCAGCGATTTCAGCCGACTTGGACGCGTCCGAAGTCGAGGAACTGGCAAAGTTGAAAAAGACGTTGGACGCCTCGCAGCCTAGCGTGGAAACGACGCTCGACGAAACCTCAATTGACGACAAGAAGGATGATTCAAAACCCACCGATACCGATGGCGACGTCGACGCGGAAACGATCACAAAATTAGACGTAGGAATCACCGCCGAGACCGTGCGCAAGCGCACGCCGACGGACGCGAACGGCTCGAACTGAACGCGATCGTGTAAAAACAGTTAAACAGTTACGCCGCGTACAGTTACAACGCTTCTCGCGTGCCTAAATTCACCACTCCCTAATCAATCATCTATTCAATCGACGCCGAAAACGGCAATCTCTCGTTCAACACCGTCACATTCGTCCGTCCCCACGTCTCCGGATGCACCGCGTACGTCTCCGTGATCTCGTCCACGAGCGCCATCGACGTCTCGTCCGCCTCCGCGAAGCACGCGTGCGCTCGTCCCCACTCCGCGTGTCCTCTCGTCGCGATGAAGAAATCCGGCCCCGACCCGATCACGCACGCGTACCCTCGCGCCACGATCGGCGCCTCGCCCTCCGCTCGTCCTCGCAATCCCTCCAGCGCGCCCTGCAGCAGCGCGTACGGCGGTCCCGGTCCACCGTAGCCATCCCTCGCGCCCGCCTCGGGCGTCGCCTCCGCCCTGTAAAACGACCCTCGTCGCGCCGCGCCGCCCGCGAGCTCGCGCGCGAGCGTCGGCGCCCAATCCTCGCGCAGCCGCAGCGCGATCGCGCGCGCGTCGCCGGCGCCGTCGCCGTCGAGCGTCAATCGCAGCGTCGCCCCGCGCGCGCGCTCCGAGTACCCGACGAACGCGTCCTCGCGCGATATCGCGCGCGCGCTCGACGCGCGCGGGCACAGCGCGACGACGAGCGCGACGACGAGCGCGCGACGCGCGCGCGGCATCGCGCGCGGACGAGTGCGCGCGCGGTCGACGGACGGACGCGTCGATTGAAACGCGGCGATTGCGCGACGACGCGCGTCATTCAGCGACACCGCGCGACGCGCCGAGCGAGCGCGACGCCATGGACGCGAGCGCGGGCATCGGAAGCATATCTCCGACGTCGCGATTCGTCCGCGACGCCGTCGCGGCGCGCGTGGAGGCGACGCGAGCGAAGGATGTCGAGACGTTGGCGACGCCGCTGGGGGCGACGTGCGTGGAATTCGATGACGTGCGGTACGCGGTGACGTCCGTCGCGGACGAGCGCGGAGGGAGGGTGCGCGTGGATGTGTCCGTGGGCGCGCCGGGGGGGGCGTTCGAGGAAAGGCGCGCGATGGAGGACGCGGCGACGTTGATTTGTTTGAGCGACGGGACGATTGCGGCGAACGAGAAGGCAAACGCGGGGTACGACGCGACGTTTCGCGTGGACGTGACCGCGATCGCGAGTTTGGAGGATGAAGAGCGACGCGAGGAGATCTTGCAGCGCGTGTCGAGGGTGCGAAATGCGGTGTACGGGGCGAAATTGCGCGGACACTTGCGAGAGCTGGCGGCGACGGGCGGAACGGAAGGCGCGCTCGACTGGTCGCCTCGACGAAGAGGGGAGACGATGTTCATAAAGCCGCAGAATGATCAGGTGACGGTAATATTTCCTATGCACTTCGCGGACGCGCGCGATGCGGTGATAGCGACGCAGTTCTTGACGCAGTTTGCAGAGGTGCGACGCGGACAAAAGGAACTGTCGACGGCGCCGGCGGTTTCGTATCACAAGTCACCACCGTTGGAGTTAAAGGACGCTCCAGAGGAGATGATCGGTGGCGCGAACGGTGGTTATGTGTCGTTTGTGTTGTTTAAACGTCACGCCACGCCCGATCGCTTGGAGGCGACGGTGTGGAACATTATGACGTTTCACGCGTTTGTGAGCTACCACATCAAATATTCCAAGGCGTACTGGCACAGTCGCATGCGTCAAAAGGTGGAGTCATGGCTGAGCATCCTCAAGCGTGCGAAAAAGGTAGATCCAAGCGGTAACGGCAAAAAGATGACGACGGCGGACGGGCGGACGTTCGTGCGCAAGTGAGCCGATAACAATTAGAGTTGTAACGACGTCGGCTGTAATTTATTCATGAAACAAAGCGCCTCTGTACCTAGAAGAACGGCGGAAGCAAGATAAACGGTCGGCGGAACTTAGGCTTGCCATCCTTGCCGTCGAACAATTGTCTCAACCTCTTGTGCTTGGCGATGGCCCACTGCATCATTTGCGCCGCGCCGCAGCACATGAACGTGTATCCCATCACGCTCTGCGTCGCAATGTTGAACCCAAGCCATTGGTAAATCTCCGTCGCGTAGTTCGCGCACGTGACATAGTTAAACAGGAAACCAGTCGGGATAACGTAACCCTTAGCTCCATCCTTGCGCAAGTTGGCGAGTATGATATGGCATCGTAAGTTGCTCAACTGCATGACGGCGCTAAACGCGAAACCCGCCATCATTTGCGTCCTCCCCACAGGCGTATACGCCGGGTGGTTGATGAAATACGACATAAACGCCCCAAATGTCCAGTAGTATCCACAATTCCGCATGAGATTAAAGATGGGCATCGTGGCGTGGGAGAATTTATGTACGAAGAACGTCTCCAAAATGCGCTTCGCATAGTGCGCCGTGTGAAAGTACATCGCCAGCGTTTGCGCCTCCAGCACCGGTTTTCCGGCGTTTTTGATGCCAAAAATCCCTCCATAAATCTCCTTGCGCATGAAATAAAACGGCAGGTACGCCAACAGCGGTCCGAGGTATTCGAAGAAGAACACCGCCTTGTAGCTCACCTGCGGTCCCAAATCCTTGAACACGATCGTGTCCCCGTCGTTCAGCCCGTACTCGCTCAACAGCGTATCGTCTCGGAGCGCCGTGCCTCTGGTCTCGCCTCGTGCGGGAACGGTCGTGAATCGCTGTCGAGACGGATAAAACTTGCGCTTCAGCGCGTGGAACGAACGCTTGAGGTCGCTGACTTTGGCGTCGTTCGGGACGACGAGGCCGCCGGCGACGACGGCGCGCCCGCTTCGGGTGACGATTTGAAGCTTCATCTCACAATTGGTGCGCACGACGTAGCTCGAGTGGTGATCTCGCGGCGGGCGTTCGCGGCGCGCCGTGGATTGCGGTGGATTGTTGGCCCGCGACGCGCCGCGGCGCTTCGCGGGTTATCGGCGCCGACGAAGGCGCGCAAGGTCGCGTACGCATCGACGAGGTAGTGAAGGGTTTATCGGTGGATAATCACAAGAGAGATATCACTTGGCTATGGGTGGTACAAGTTCAAGCGTTGCGCGGGATCACGCGTCTTTGCACTGCGCAAAGATGAAACTCAAATTTTGCGCGCACTCTTGAAAGAGTTCGCCTAAAACTTCGGTGATGTCAGCCTCACCATCTGCGGGATTTTCCATCTGCGGCGCCTCACCGGCGGAACCTCGCGCTTTGGTCATGACGAAATCGTTATCACCGATCGGGATGATGCGCTTGGTGCCTATATCTTTGTCGGAATTCGACGTATACATCGCCTTGAGCCGACGAATGATGAGTTCCTTGAACGCATCCGCCACGGGGCTATTCTCCGGGGCATTTGAACGCTTGGCGAAGATGAAGAGCAAAGCTTCCCAGATACGACGCATTTGAGGCTTGCAAATTTTCAGCTTCGCGGCAGCCATTTCGAAAACGTGCTGCGTGCAGGCCAATGCGTTGCGTCGAGCGTCGTCGGTCTGCGCTCGCGCGGCGTCCATCGCCGCACTTTGAACCTTGGCCATCATCTCCGGTAGTTTCAAGCAAGCCTTGACGTCATGCACGTCTCGTAATCGTTGCAACTGATCTGTGGGGTCTTCAATCGTCAAATCTCGCATCGATCGATCAATCGCGAGCTTGCGAACGGCTTCCAACATCTTCCCACCGAGGCCTTGTCGCTGGTACGGAGGGAGCACCAAAATCTGGCTCAATCGCGCTCGCTCGGAATCAGGATAGGCGTAGAACCGATATACCGTCGTAAATCCAGCGGTTTCCCAGCGTCCATCGGCGTGATGCCTCGTCGCCACGAGCAGAGTCCAACGCGAGTCTGAGTTATCAATCTTGCTCGCCGCGTCGATGAAAAACACCGCGTACGCCTCCATCGCGGCGTGCCACTTTCTCGCCTCCTCATTCGTCGCCAACTCGTACGCAGTGATTTTTGTCACCACCCCATCGCTCTCACTCTCTGCCACCAGCGTGCCACCAGCGCATGGTTCTGCCATACCCGCCTCGCGTTTAAATCTCTCCTCATCCTCGTACAGCTCGCACAATCCATCTGAATCAAACCACTCTCGCATTTGCTCCACCACGGGATCCGCCGGATTCATCGCGCTCGATATTTTCTTTTCGTATCTCATCTTCAACAGCGCTCGCAACGATGTCCTGCACACGTACACGTCCAACGCCAACCCCGCGTATCCGAACACGCTCTCATCTTCGCGAAACACCTGATGCGTAAACTCCGCGTCGAACGCATCACCATCGTCCCTCGTCGTCTCCAACGCGCTTCCAGGCGTCCAGGGATGAAACTTCAACGCATCCACGGCCTCGCACACGTACGACACCGGCGCATCGATCGGTTTCTTCGCGATTTTCGCGCCGCAGCTGTTGGATTTCGAATTCAAATCGATCGTCGTCGTCTGCGTCGACAGCCCCTGCGCGCTCGCGCTTACCGTCGCCGGCATCGCGAAACCGAGATCGGCGTTTTCATCGCCGAACCTCGCCGCGAGTTTCGCGCGCTTTGCCGCCTGATCGTCGTCCATCGTCGTCGATGCGTCGCGTCGACGTCTGAGGCGATTCGCCGCGTCGCGACAGACGTCGACGCGCGCGCGCGTCATGAGCGGTGCTCGACGACGCGGACGAAGCGTCGACGACTCGGGCGAGGATAGGGCGGCGAAGCGAGAGAAGACGGGCGCGGATGCGGCGACGACGACGGCCAAGACGACGCCGAGCTTGAAGTTTACCCTGAAGAAATCGTCTTCGATCGTCGACGGCGCGGAGCCGGTGACGCGCGAGGACGACGGTGGTGCGATCGAAGACGTCAAGGATGAAGTCGTGGACGCGGCAGAGGCGCGACCGAGGCTGAAGCTGAGCGTGAAGATGAAGAGACGGCACGAACACGCCCCCAAGGTGAGCTTTCTGAGCGAAGACGCTGAATTGAACGACGACGGACCGAGCGAGAGCGATAGCGAGCTCGAGGACGCGCTGTGGAAAGGAGGGGATGGATTCGGAGAGAATGATTTCAGTGAGTTGGAACTGAAGCCCGATCACGCGAATCGGCCGCTGTGGGTTTGCGACGACGGGAGAATTTTTTTAGAATCGTTTTCACCCGTGTACAAGGCGGCGTATGACTTTTTAATCTCCGTCGCAGAACCGGTGTGTCGACCGGCGAATATGCACGAATACGTGTTGACGCCGCATTCTTTGTACGCGGCGGTGTCGGTAGGACTTGAAACGTCGACGATTTTGTCGGTGTTGGATAGATTGAGCAAGACGAGACTGAGCGACGAGATTCACGACTTTGTGCACGAGTGCACAGAAAATTACGGCAAGGTTAAGCTGGTTTTGCAGAGGAACAAATTTTACTTGGAGTCGAATGATCCCAAGATTTTGAAAGAATTGCTACAAGATGACGTCATTCGCGCCGCGCGAGTGGCGGGTTCGGCGAACGCGTCGTTTCACGTGTCGCACGCGCTCAAGGAAAAAGGGGCGCAAAAATTAGTCGACATCACCGAAGCGGAGCAAGGCGACGCCATGGAAGGCGTGGATGTTCCGGCTGATGGAATGGATGTGAAGTACCAGCAGGAATTCCTCCCAGAATACGATCCTGATCGACAGATGCATAGTTTTGAGATTGAGGCGAGGCAAGTCGAACACGTCAAGCAGCGATGCCTTCCGGGTAACCTCGGATACCCGACTCTTGAGGAGTATGATTTTAGGAACGACACGCGGAATCCGGACTTAGGTATCGAGCTTAAACCAATGACTCGCATTCGTCCTTATCAGGAAAAGTCGTTGTCGAAGATGTTTGGTAATGGACGAGCCAGAAGCGGGATCATCGTGCTCCCGTGCGGTGCCGGCAAGAGTTTGACTGGCATCGCGGCGGCTGCTCGAATACGTAAATCATGTTTGTGTTTATGCACATCAAGTGTGAGTGTTGATCAATGGGCGGCGCAGTTCAAGCTCTGGACTAACTTGACCGATGCTCACATCGTGCGCTTCACGTCGCAAAACAAGGACGATTTCCCGCCACCCGACGAAGCATGCGTATGCGTTACAACATATAACATGGTGAGCGCCGGCGGTAAGCGCAGCGAGGGTAGCGAACGGATCCTCGAGGCGATTCGATCGCGAGAGTGGGGATGCATGTTACTAGATGAAGTGCACGTAGTACCAGCGGCGATGTTCCGCAAGGTCATTGGGATCACAAAGGCGCACTGTAAACTCGGACTCACTGCAACGCTTGTGCGTGAAGACGACAAGGTGGATCATCTGAACTTTTTGATTGGACCTAAACTTTATGAAGCAAACTGGTTAGATTTACAACGCGATGGACATATCGCGAACGTGCAATGCGTCGAGGTTTGGTGCCCGATGACGGCCGAGTTCTTCCGCAAGTACTGCGATCCAAACTTCAATAACAAAAAGCAAGTCTTGTACTGCATGAATCCGAATAAGTTCATGGCTTGTCAGTTTTTGATGCAATTCCACGAGCAGCAGCGCAAGGACAAAGTCATTGTGTTCAGTGATAACATCTTTGCGTTGAGAGAGTACGCAACCGCGTTGCGCAGGCCGCTGATTTACGGCGATACATCACACGCCGAACGCACGCGAGTATTGCACGCCTTCAAGTATAGCAACGAAATCAACACCATTTTCCTTTCCAAAGTTGGTGATAACTCCATTGATATCCCCGAGGCAAATGTCATTATTCAAATTTCTTCACACGCAGGCAGTCGTCGCCAAGAAGCTCAGCGTTTAGGTCGAATTCTACGTCCAAAGGCGGCGCAACTGAGTGGGAAGAAGACAAACGCAGACGAACATAATGCATTCTTCTATTCTTTGGTATCGACCGACACGGCCGAAATGTACTACAGTACAAAGAGACAGCAGTTCTTGATTCAGCAAGGTTATGCCTTCAAGGTGGTGACTGATTTGATCGGTCCTCAAGATAAACCGCAGCTCATGTACTCGACACAGGAGAAGCAACTCGACCTTCTCGCGAAAGTTTTGAGCGCCGGCGAGGCTGAAGCGGGTGAGGAAGTGCTTCCAGAGGATGAAGATGCGATTAGACAAGCTCATAAACCAGTGGGTGCCGCGCGTAGGACAGCGGGCTCAATAACTGCGCTGTCTGGCGCCGATGGTGCATATCTCGAATTTGATGCGCAACGCGGCGGCGCAAAGAAGAAGGCTAGCTTTCAACGAGCGTCTGGGGCGCCGAGAGCGGTGAAGCCGAAGAATTCAATCTTGCGCGAGCGAGACGCGATGTTGCGCGGCAAGAAGAAATTAGCATAGCTTTATAGATTATAATTACAACGCTTAGACTAGTAGTACTAGAACGTGAAGAAGTAGTGAACATTCTCACGTGTCTTCTTCAACCATAGTTTGAATTTCGCTCCACGTGAGAGAAATGGCTTACGGTAGACGTATTCGGCATCCTTTGCCGTCTCTAACCCAGGCACGGGACCAGAAATGAGACCTAATTCTCGGAGTCGAGCAAAAAAATGTCTCTTTGCGTCAGACTGCGTACATTTACTTCGCCTGGTGGCGATTTGAATGAAAACGCTGAGCAAGAAACCATTCTTCATGTCGACGATCATTTCAATCTTTGGAGGGCATCCTTTCCATCGGATCTCATCTGTCTCGTCCCAAGTGAATTTTTTCAGATTTGTCCTCGCATCAGCTTCACCATCCTCCATTTCTGGGTTCGCCACATGCAAGAACGCAGTCATGGCTTTCTGATTAAATCGACAGTTCATCGTGTACCGAATGGACAAGATTCCCGCTGATTTTGATCCGGCATACTTGATCAATCGATTGAATGACGCACCCAATGCGAACCACCAGAGCATATTTAAGATGAACATGACCATTGGAGTCTGTACGTACCAATCGAAAGCCTTGACCGACCAGTCGATGTCAGCCGCAACGCCGAGATACAAACCGTGCAATCGATCAAGAATTGCAAAAGCGAGAGATCCAGCCAACACTACTTGCATGATCTCAAGGGACGTCGATGCGCGCTCATTTGCGCGGAAAACTTCTTCAAGGTTCTGCGTGTTGTTTGACACCGCCTCGTTCACCTTGAACTCTTTGTTTTCTTGAATGACATCGGCGGCACTTTTCAACGCTTGCAACTCACCGCTCGCGCCGTCTAAGCTTTTGCGAATATCTCGAATGCGTCGCTCAAGGCGAAAGTTTGTATCATCGAGCTGCAGTATTTTAGACAAGCGCTTCAATACTTGATCGTTTATTGCCATTGGTGCCGTCTCAGTGAGAGATTCAAGGAGATAGCTATGAATTTCCCGCATGAGAATGATATCTGCCGATACATTTGACATGAGTTCGCGAATTTTGAAGATATTGTTTGGATCGGCGTCATGATTGCGTATGAGATGATCGATTTCTCCGAGCGTGTCCACGGTGACAAATGTTTGCCTATAGAGCGCCTGAATGAACATATTTCGTGACATCATGGACATGTATTGTAATACCAAGGGTTCAAATTTTTCGGTATTCTTTGAGCAGAGAATCATACCGGTTGAGCCGATGATGATCAATTCATCATCTCGCGATAGTTGAAAACCACACTCTACTTCACCGATGATCTGCCGAATCTCATTTTCCATGTCTTCCATATCAAGCAGCTCATGCGCCATGGGCATCTCTTCTTGACCTCTCTTGTTGATTCTACTCGTGAAGAACACGTTGAACTTTTCGCGATTCATCGCATCGCCCATGTGCACTAAATCCAGCAAGTGTCGCTGATGGTCGGTGAGTAAATTACCAATGACTTCGCTTGAATCCGTGCCGATATCACGAAGCAAACGTGCGAGGTGATCGAGCGAAAAGTTGTTGCCATCGGTCACTTTCATCATACCGTCGAGCGTCAAGCCGTAAAGCATGAAGCCTTCTTCACTCACGTGGATGCCGAAGTTTTCAATTTGCACAATTCCAGGTTCTTCTTCGTACTGTACCTCGGCTTCGAAGTTCACGTACGACGTTTCTTCGAAATCTAGCACGTTGACCCGCGTCAAACCATCGACTTTGCCTTGGAAGCATGGGTTGTTGGGATCTTTGTCCATTTCGCTCGTAAAGTAGCCGCCAGCAACGCGGTCCGTCGAACCTAGCTTGTCATTCAGACTCAACACCTGATTCGCGCCCATAGGAATCCATTCACCAACCATCAATCGCAATCTATCGAATGACAACTGCTCATCCAGCTCGTCTCTGATGGTGCCCGTTGCTTTGACGAGTGCGGCGGTCTTGTGTTTGTTACTAGTGCACTCACGCCCCCACTTTCGCATCGACTTCGGAACGAACGGAGATGAAACGTACGAAACCTCTTCGATATCGGTGACATCGCTTGATTTCGTGTGACCTGAAGCGCTTTGGAGATAAAAAGTATCCGCTTTGGCGTCCCATTTTGCGACAAACAGGTTTCTTGGTGAAGGCTGCAATTTATCGGAGTACACGACTTCTTCGATGGCGGCTCTATCACGACGACGGAGGTGCGTTTTGAGGTGTAAATATCCCTCTTTTGTCAATCGGTAAGCCGTAGAGGTGCTATACTTCGTCGAACTCATCTTCATGCTCGATAAGAATCCAACTTGACACATATCGTCGAGGTCGTCGACGCCTTCTTGAGAAATATTCAACCAAACGCGCTTAGATCCCATGGTCTCGGCCAAAGGTGCGTAATCGTAATTCAGCGCACCAGCACGAATACATTCATAAATCAAAACCAAGAGCTGGGTCTTTCGTACCCAAAGCTCGCTGTCTTCGGCCAAGCCTGGAAACGCATCTCTGTTCGCGTCCGCCGTGTACACCGACACGAGGAACAACAAACGCGTGTGCTCAACGCCAATCTCTTCTTCAGAGCCTTGAAACTGTTTTTTTGTTGGTTTCTGCGCGCTATGCTTACGCAAAGCTCGCATGATAGCCATCGGATTGAAATCTTCGCCACTCTTCTCATCGTTCGTTTCGAGTTCGAGCAGCGATTGTGCAATCACTTTATCTTTCTCCATTTTCGAATCCATCGCCTTTTGTAGCGACTCCTGCATCTGCTTGCTCAACATCTGATCAATCTTCTTCGTGTAATTATCGTACATCGCAATGAGAGCCAATCCAGCTACGTCCAATCTGTGTCCGCGCGCCGTATTCGTTCGCAACAACTCCAACTTTGTCAGCGCCTTCGCCATCGCCAGCGACGTTTGCATGTGAACCAACAACCGCCGCCAGAGCTTACGATACTTCGTTCGCGAGCTCGCGTGCGCTTGGGCGAAGCGGGACTTTACACCATCGCTCAGGGCGAGGTAGCGTCTTCGCGAGCACTCCGCGAAGAGCTCGGGCTTCACGAGCACGACGTCCTCCTCCGGGAAAGCCTTCACCATGACGATTCGCGGCGGTGGTACCCACGCCGGGTCTTCAGAACGACGCGCCATGATCTTCCGCGCGCGTCGGTCCGTCCTGCGTCGCTCGCGCGCGTCCTCAACGACCGATTCCAAAAATCAAATTGAATTCTCAATCAGCCCAACGACTGACGATCGACGCAGCGCCGCGCTCCCGCTCGATCGCGCGCCCTCGCGCGCGCGCTTAACGCTCGCGCGCGTCCTCGGCGAGCTTTTCGCGCGTCGAACACCGCGCAAAGCGCGCGTCGTCGCGTAATGCAGCGATGATGTCCCGCGCACGATGGCGCGGTCCCGACCGCACACGCCCGCGCTCGTCCGCGACGCGGCGGTCGTCGCGAGACCGTTCGCGCGCGCGACGCGCGCGACGCGCGCGGCGTTCGCGCGCGCGATGGCGAGCGATGGCGCGGGCGAGGCGCCGAGGAAGCTGCCGAAGTTGACGTTCAAGCTCAAGCTCAGCGCGGCGGCGACCGCGCGACGCGACGACGGCGAGGACGCGCGCCGAGGGAAGCGACGGCGAGAGGACGATGAGACGAGCGAGGATGATCGGCGGATGCGGGAGCTGAAGATGAAGGCGGCGCGGTTGAGTCGGATGCTGCCGAACGGCGAGGTCGCGGGGACGCGGGGCGGAGCGGACGGCGGCGACGAACGCGACGGGAGCGAACGCGTGATCGAGCGCGCGGCGCCGAGCGGCGCGCCGAGTGGTTTGTCGAGAGGAACGGCGCCGAGGGCGGCTATTTTCGATCACGTTGGGTTCAGGGAGGGTGGGACGGAGGCGGCGCCTTCGACGAGCTCTCCGGACGAGGACGGGGTCGCGGGGCCAGAGGAACCGCGAGTAGGAGGGCAGAATCTGACGCTCGAGCCGCCGAAGGTGAAAAACGAGGGTGCTGTGACGAAGAGGAAGCTGGAGGATGCGTTGAATAAGCTGCAGAAATTGGATAAATTTCACATCTTTGCGTATCCCGTGACGGAGGATATTGCTCCGGGGTACTTTTCAATCATCTCTCGGCCGATGGATTTCGCCACGCTACGAGCGCACGTGAAGAATAACGATTACTTGAGCATGTATCCGTTTTGCGTCGACGTCGAGACGATGTATCGCAACGCATTAGCGTATAATCCGCCGTCTACAGAGATTCACCAACAAGCGACTATGATGTTGGAGCGAGCGAGGCGAATGCTGAATAAATTGCGTGGGTTGTCGCCCAACGCGGGATTCATCAAGCCTCAAAAGCCAAAAACGATCAAGGCAACGCTCAATCGCGCGCCACTGACCGCCAAGCTGTCAAAATCGGCGAACTCGTCGGGCGCTTTGTTGGCGACAGATGTCGACATGTTTTCAAGCGGCGCAGGCGGTTTACCAGACTTCCCGAACGACGAATCCGTCGGGGTCAATGATTTTAGTTTAGTAGACGAAGATGATTTTGGGATTGGTTTAGACACTTTTTTGGACGACGATTCCTTCCCTATGATGGGTATGCAAGCGGACATTGCAGACACGTTTGACATGCAGGAGGATGACATCGCCACCGGTGACACCGTCTTCGTAAATCCACCTCAACAGATACGACCAAAGACCATGGCGGCGGCGACAAAGCGTCAAACGTTTAAGATTCCGCCGCAGTCGAGAAGGCTTAAGCGTCTACCAGAGATCTTTATGCGTCCAGGGCAATTTATCAGTCGACTGCGACAGTCGGGAAACATCTTTGTCTCGAGCAAAAGTAGCGCCACACTGGACATGTACTCGGCTTCAGTGCGCGCATTTCTTTCGGGAGTACCCGAAGATGCGAGGGATAAGTTTTTGAACGAAAGGTGGAAGCTGTGCTTGGCGCGACCTGATCCAAAAATGGTCGAGCCGGCGAAACACGCGCCTACTCCCAAGGCGCCCACGCACACTGGTCACAGCCAACTGCCGTCTTCCACGTCGCAGCAGTATTTCCCGAAACCAGCGAGCGCTAGTCAACTGATGCCGAACGTGAGTTCAGCTGCAAGCCTGGAAACGCTGTTGAAGGAAAATCCAGACGACCAGAATCACAGTAAACGCGTCCAGTCGGGCCTCGACGGAATGCGAGCGATGCTGCGCGCCGGCGAAGCCCTCCGTGGTGATCCGGTGCCGTCGAATGAGAATCCATTAGACTCTCTTCCTCGTGGATTCGTGCCCGCAGATGGCACCATGGAGTTCGCGGTGTCATGTCTCGGAAGCACCATCGCCAAGACGTTGAAGAAATTCAACGTCGATCTCTACCCTGAATCGTCAAACAGAGAACATGAATAGGAACATGAACATGATTGCACAGAACATTGTATTATTACAGCACGATTTGAAGAAATATATTATACACTCTTCGTTCCATTCCCCGAACGCGTCATTCGTTGTCGTCATCGTCGTCGTCATCGAGCGTCCCCGCGCGTCGCTTGACCGGGACGAAGGCCTTACCATCAACGGTCAACGCCGACAATAAAACGCGCGATTCGCGCTCAACTGGCGCACCGCCCACACACACACGTCCGTCTTTGATCATGTCATCCACATCCGACCTCGTCTTTGCGTAGCCGTGCTTTATGAGCATTTTATCGACGCGTTTTCTTTTCGCGGATTCAAACGTCGCTTCGTTTTCTTTACCGAAGAGCGAGAATCCCCAGCCTTTCTCGATAGAGCGATCGTCCTTGACGACGATCCAGTCGTCGACATCGTCCACGTTGATCGTTTTCGCGGCGCTCGCGAGGGCGGGAGACATGGCGACCGGACGCGTCGCGCGATTGTGGCGCAACGGTCGAGAGAGTTCAACCGTGTATGGGTGGGCTTTCAAAATACTGATCTTTACACGTCGTCGCCTAAAACGCACTGATGAACACTGGTGCGAAAAACTATTCTCCCACGGTCATCCCGAATCCGAACTTGTGGTTTTTGTTGAAGTGATCGACCTCGGCGGAGAGGATGAGGTTCAACCCGACGTTGAGGCGCTCCTCGAGGTAGGTGGAGACGACGCCGTGGTTGTCAATGCGGCCGCGAATTCTGCACTGGCGCAAGATGTAATCGTATCCCACGCTCGCTTGTGCGCTACGTTGGTTCCAGTTCCACAAGAAATCGCTCGCCAGCATCGCCTTCTCGCTAACTTTGGTGCAATACGTGAGCGACAACAGCCCAGTCGTGGCGATTTGCCCGGTGGCGACGGTTTTGTCATCCGCGTATCTCGCCGCGAACCCGACCCCGGACTTGCCCTGAGTACCCAAATAGAAACCTTCCCCACCCAAGGACAGCGTCGGCGTGACGCTCTGCAAGTAGTTCACCCCGTAAAACTTTCCGCTCCCGTACTTCAACTGCGCCTGGTAATCCAAACCCTTGAAGTCGGCGTCAAACATCACTTGCGAAAACCCCGGCTCCTTGGTCGATTGCAACTTAAGCGACAACCAATCGCTCAAGTCATACTTCACCCTACCACTCACTCTACCATCCGTCAGAATTCTCCCCACGAGCATGTAATCCTGATCGACCACGTTTGCCCCAAACTCGTACGTCGACGTCGGCAGCTTGACAATCTGCCCTTGCGCCGGCACCTCCACGTTCCCGAGAAAGAACCCGTGGCTCAAGAAGAACTTCTGATTCAGCTGTTTGTTATAATCAAACCTCGCGCCCTCGAACAGATCCGCCTTCAGCGACATCATCACCTCTCTTTGCATCTCCTCGTACTTCACCGGGCAGGGCAAATCGCCGTAGTCGACGCGTCCCGTGCGCGGTCCATCGCCGGTTTTCGCCGCGTTCGCCGCCGCTTCCGCCGCGGCGTCGTCGGCGGCGTCGTCGGCGTTCGTCATCGGCGGCATCACCGCCGCGGATTCCATGCGCGACGTCGTCAGCCCCATGATCGCGCCGCGTACTGCCGCCGCGATCGATCGACGCGATCGTCCGCGCGGACGCGTCGGTCGCGCGCGCGCGCGCCGAAGCTCGCGCCGTCGTTCGATCGTCGACGACGAACCTCGAGACGAGGGTCGACGCGATCGCGATTCGAATGATGGTCCGTGTGATGCTTCGATCGACGTGAGACGTCGTGCAGTCGCGCCCGGTCGCGCGATCCGTCTCTTCGACGCGCGCGTGAACCCAGAGCCATGGCGCGACGACCGGCGAAATGCTATCGCGTGATTAAGAACAAACCGTACCCGAAGTCTCGTTACTGCCGGGGCGTGCCGGGTGCGTGCGGTGACGCGACGACGCGCGCGGAACGAGCGATCGAATAACCCTAAAACGAACGCGCGACTGACGACGAACGCGCGACGCGTGCGATGATGCGCAGATCCTAAGATTCGCATTTACGATGCGGGGATGAAGAAGTATTCGTGCGACGCGTTCCCGGCGTGCGTGCACCTCGTGAGGTACGTATCGAGCGATGACGCGCGCGTGATGATGGGCGCGAGAGACCTAAACCGTGCGCGGAGCGCAGGGACGGTGATGCGCGTGGGGGGACGCGCGCGACGCGTGCGATGGGTGACGGAGGATGAGGACTGACGAGACGTTATTTTTACATCGACGCGCAGTTTCGAAAAGGAGCAAATCGGCTCTGAGGCGATGGAGGCGGGACGTATCGCGGCGAACAAGTACATGGTGACCAAGGCTGGGAAGGAAGGTTTCCACCTTCGCGTGCGCTTGCACCCGTTCCACGTGTTGCGCATCAACAAGATGTTGTCGTGCGCGGGTGCGGATCGCTTGCAAACGGGTATGCGTGGTGCGTACGGTAAGCCGCAAGGTGTCGCCGCGCGAGTGTCCATTGGTCAAATCATGTTGTCGATTCGAACCAAGGATGTGCACGCGGACAAGGCTGTCGAGGCGTTCCGTCGTGCCAAGCACAAGTTCCCGGGCCGCCAAAAGATTGTCAAGTCTAAGCAGTGGGGTTTCACGAAGTACTCCCGCGATGACTACATGAAGTGGAAGGATCAAGGCCGCATTGAGCCGGATGGTGTCAACGCGAAGATCGTCCAACACCACGGTCCGCTCGCGGCCAAGCCGGCGAGCCAACTCTTCCTCAACGCGGCTCGCAGGTACAAGGTTGCCCTTTAAGTGGATCAAACTTTTAGAAGTTTGAGCTTTTTAGAAGTTTGTGATCGTGAACTTATCGAGTTTTCGTAAAAAAATGCGTCTCCACTTACAAATACAACCGCGCTAATGCGTTAGATTTACTCACGGCTCGCCCGCCGCGAGTCGACAACCGATGAGCTGATAGTACGTGTCGCTCGAACGCACGCGTTCACCGTCAACTAATCGAACGGAAACCGCAGAATCGTTCGATTTCGGTGCTCCCACGCACTCGAGCCGGCCACAGAACATGAACTGTCCCGGCGGACGGCGCACGAAGAGCAACGCATTGTCCGTCGCTTCGCCCGCGGATTCAGGCGTGAGTTCTGCGGACTTCGATCGCCCAACGCGAGCAATGTCACTATCGTGAGCGCCTGCCGCTTTTCCGTCCCATGTCATGTACAGCTCGCCGTCGCGTTCCCAGAAAGACGTAGGGCCTCTTGTCTGCGGTTTGCCTACAGAGACGAATAGGGAAATCGCGTTCGCCCAAGTGTCTACGTTGCGCCCGTCGTTCTTCGTGCGAATGGGAGTATCGCCAGAGAGCAAATCGACGGCGCCTTTTCGACCGCTCACAAGCGTCTTTCCCACACTTTCTAACGAATTCACGACGTCTGCGGTGGCTTTTTCGATTGGGGTCTCGCGCGCGAACTGACACGGCTTACCTTGCCCACCCCTCTTAGCCGCCTTCTTCGCCTGCTTCTGAGCCAACGCGCGCACTTTTTTCACCTTTCTCGGAAGTCCTCGAAGAGGTTCACCTAGCTCGACGACCGTGCGTAGTACGCGCGGGATCTCCGCCTCGTCCTCTATCATAGTTAGGCACTTGTCAAAAATCAAACACAAGCTGTACCCATCCGCCGCAGCGTACGCCATCTGGCTTTCCGTGAGCGGTCGTTTCCCCCAGTCACTGCACTGTTCTTTTTTATCCAATAAACACCCTATAACCTGTCGCGTCAGCACAGCCAATCCACAACGCAAAGGCGTTTTATTCGGCATCGCCGCATACGCCAATTGTTTCACGTCGACAAGATTTCGACTCTTCTCTTCCCAAACACTCAGATGAGAGTAAGACGCCTTCATACGTTTGACATCGTACGCAAAACTAAACCCAAGTTTGTACACGCCCTCGCTCCAAAGCACGGCTTTTAAGAGCTCATCCGTCGCCACATTTAACGACTCGCCCGCGCTCCGCGGCGCTGTAGCCAGTAAATCAATCAAAAACACCTCCTCTCGCGTCGCGATTTGCAACAGTGCCACGGGAGTATTATCCCCAGGTCGCCACTCCGCGTCCAGTCCCAAACACGGGGGCGTTCGCACGCTCGTCGACGTCTCGTTTTCATCCGTCCCGGCCGCCGCGAGCGCGAGCACGACCTCCGTCGCGCGCTTCAGCCCGTCGACGTCGTCGACCCAATACACGCGATCTTCCGGTACGTTGGGCAGTGGAGTGTATCGGTCGTTCTTTTTCGCGTTCGGCGCCGTCGTAGGCGCACTCGGAATGACGGCATTCGCGCGAATGCTTTGCGCCCGGCGGCTGCTTTTCGGCGACTGCCGTTGACGCGCATGCGCGGTGAACGGCGACGCGCGCGCGGCGGTGACGCGCATTTAGAGCGTGTGACTCCGGCGTCCTCGCTCGTCGACGACGGACTAGCGTCGACTCGTAGGACGCGGCGAAGTGCAGACGGCGCGAGAGGGCGGAGACGCAACGCGTGCTACGTAATGTTACACATCTAAGGTTTGTTTTGCCGACGCTGCGCGGTGCGCATTTCGGCCCATTTAGGTGCTTTAGGGGCTTGTTTCATTTTTGTCGTCTCCGAATGACGCTTGAAATCGCCCTTTGGGGCGTTCGCGGGCGCTTCCATGTTTGGCGCCGTTTTGTACATTTCCAAGAGCTTGCGCTTGACGTCGTCGTCTCTCACACCGACGTTGCTCATCTTTTTTGAACTGTTCCATCGCGCTGCGATGGCCATCTCTTGGAGTATTTCTTTTTCTCCCTGACTCGCCTTACGAAGCTCCTCCACGAAGGCTTTGGCGGTGACGACGTACGCCCCCGTCCCTCTCGCGATCGAGCTCAACGCGTTATCCGAAGTCGCCACGTACACCACTCGATTGGACTTTTTATCGGCTCCAATCTCTTGCGCGACGCGCGCCTCTATCCACGAGTCCGCGTCGTTCTTCACGCTGTACACCGTCATGAATCCATCGACGTCGAGATCACCCTCGATCTCGTCCTCGTCTTTATCCCGGTTTCGATCGGCGTCCCACACCAACGCCACGGCGTACCCGCTAAAGCTCTTAAAATCCATCACCTCCTTCGTCAGCGCGACTCGCGCCGCGTCCATGTCCCCTCGTCTAAACGCCGCATTCGCCTCCTCGACCCCATCCGCGCCCTCTAATCCGCACACGTTATACCCATCCACGAGCAACAACGGCGGCTCCCCGCCGCCGCTAAATCGTTCCAGCTCGCTTCGCAGTCGCGCCTCGCGTTTCTTCTCCGCCCTTCGTCGCGCCAGCTCCGCCTCGTACGTTCGATCCCGCGTTCCATCCGCGCCTTTTCGTCTCCCTCCCTCGATCGGTTTCGCGCTCGTCCCGCTCGTCCCTCGCCCCGCGTTTGCCCTCGCGTTCGCGTTCGATCCGTCGCCGCCGCTCAGCGACTTGAACCGCTCCACGAGCTTGATTTGCGTCGCGACGCTCATCCCGTTCGTCCGCTTCGTGATCCTCGGCGGCGGCGTCGACGACGCGTCCCTCGCGCCTCGATCGTCGCCCTCGCGTCGCTTGCCCTTGCTCGCGCGCGCCGCGACGTCGCCGCGTCGTCGCCGCGTCGACCTCGACGTCGACGTCCCGCTCGTCGTCATCGCGCGCGCGACGCCCGCGCGCGACGCGCGCGACGCGCTCGACGGCGCGAAGACGTCGAGCGACATCTCGCGCGTCGCTCGACGGCGCGTCGGCGCGCGGTCGCGCGAGCGAGGGCGCGAACGTCTGGCGCCGGCCGCACACGCGCGCGCGTCATGACGACGCCGACGGCGACGACGACGACGGCGGCGACGCGCGCGAGCGCGAGCGCGAGGTCGAGCGACGCGCCGAGTTTGACGTTCGCCGCGATCGCGCGGAGCCTGATCGCGGGCGGCGTCGCGGGGGGAGTGTGCGTGCGAGCGATCGCGAGGCGGCTCGACGGCGGCTCGACGGGACGCATCTTGCTCGAAGACGCCGCGCGCGACGCGCGCGAGCGCGCGCGCGGCGTCCGCGAGGACGGTGAACGGCGCGACTGACGCGCGCGCGATCGCGAACGCAGGTCTCGAACGGCGGTGGCGCCGTTGGAGCGGTTGAAGATTTTGCAACAGGTGCGCGAGAGACGCGAGACGCGAGACGACGACGACGACGAGGGATTTTCGACGCGACGCGACGCGCGAGCGCGACGAGGGACTGACGGTGCGCGCGCGCGCGCGATGAATCGTAGGTTTCGTCGAGTTCGGCGTATAATGGGGTGTATTCGGGGCTGTCGCACATGTGGAAGACGGAGGGCGTGAAAGGTTTGTTCAAAGGAAACGGCGCGAACTGCGTGAGAATCGTGCCGAATAGCGCGGTGAAGTTCTTTTGTTACGAACACATGGCCCACGGGTTGTTGGATTTGAGGCGAACGTTCGATAAAGACGCGGAGATGGATGTGTTGACGCGCTTGGGGGGGGGCGCCGGGGCGGGCATCGTCGCCATGTCGGCGACGTACCCTCTGGATATGATTCGAGGGCGATTGACGGTGCAAAAGTCTGCGGCGGACGCCGCGAAGAGTGGGGGGGCAAATTATCGAGGTATTTATCACGCGTTTACGGTTATCGCGCAAAAGGAGGGTTTCGGGGCGTTCTACAAGGGATGGACGCCATCCGTCATCGGCGTAATCCCGTACGTGGGCTTAAACTTTGCCATTTACGAGACGCTCAAGGACCAGACGGTGAAGATGCAAGGGTTGCGATCAGCGTCTGATTTGAGCGTTTTCGCGGGATTAGTCTGTGGGGGTGTCGCGGGTGCGGTCGGTCAAACCGTGGCCTATCCTTTCGACGTCTGTCGACGTCGTTTACAAGTCTCCGGCTGGGTCCAAGCCGGCGTCCAAGCCGGCGGTCCCGTGTACACGGGCATGTTCGACTGTTTCCGTCGTACCGTCGCCGAGGAGGGCGTCTCCGCCCTGTTCCACGGTCTCAGCGCCAACTACATCAAAATCATGCCCTCGATCGCCATCGCCTTCGTCGTCTACGATCAACTCAAGATCATTCTCAAGCCGGAAATCAAAATCTCCGCGGGCTGAGCGTCGACGCGACGGTCGCCGTCGCCGCCGTTCTGTTCGCCTCGACGCGTTTCGCCCTCGCCTCGTCGCCCCTCGTCGCGCGACGGCGCGGCGCGCATCGCATCTATTTAATTTTCGAGATTCTCGACATCCTAGCCATCGCGCTCGCGTCCTCGCGTCCTCGATCCCCGCTCGGCTCGCGTCCCGCTCGGCGTCTCGCCGAAAAGCGAAAAGTCGCGTCATTCCCCCGCGATCCGATCCATTCGTCATCCGTCATGTCCAACCCCGTGTGCTACTTCGACATCGAGATCGGCGGCCAGCCCGCGGGTCGCATCGAGATGACCGTGCGTCTTCGCTCGCGCGCGCGCGAACGCGACGCGCGCCCGACGCGCGCGACGTTCGATCGCATCGCCGCCGATCGCCGCCGCGCGGAGATTATTAGATTGCTTCCGGAACGACGATGACTGACGAATCGCGCGCCTTCGTCGTCGTAGGTTCGCGCGGACGTCGTGCCGAAGACCGCGGGTGCGTGCGCGCGAGCGGCGGCGCGAATGATGCGCGCGCGCGGGTGATGATCGATCGGGATGAGCGCGGCGCGTAATCCGATCGGTTGACTCGGCGGCGACGGGACGGCGACGAACGAACGAACGGAGACTGACGATGGGTTTCTCGCGCGATAGAAAACTTCCGAGCGCTGTGCACGGGTGAAAAGGGCTTCGGCTACGAGGGCTCGAGCTTCCACCGCGTGATCCCGGGGTTCATGTGCCAAGGCGGCGACTTCACGAACCACAACGGCACGGGCGGCAAGTCCATCTACGGCAACAAGTTTGAAGACGAAAACTTTGTCTTGAAGCACACCGGACCGGGCATCTTGTCCATGGCGAACGCCGGCCCGAACACGAACGGCTCGCAGTTCTTCTTGTGCACGGCTGATACCGCTTGGTTGGACGGTAAGCACACCGTCTTCGGCGCCGTGAGCAAAGGCATGGACGTCGTCAAGGCGATCGAAGCCGTCGGCTCGCAATCCGGCGCGTGCTCCAAGAAGGTCACCATCGCCAAGTCCGGCGTCCTCTAAGGGCGACGCGCGTCTGCGTTACGTAAACCTGCCTTGATACGACGAGTTGATCCACGAGCGATGAATCGTTATTACTACTTTACAATAAAATGACGAAGCCTACAATCGCCACCGCGCGTCGCCTTCAACCGTTCCGCTTCTCCACGGTCTCCCACCCGCGCAACGCGACGAGCGAACTCAAATTCACCACCTGCGCCGCGACGATCGGCGCCGGTATCTCCGCGGGCGCGATGACGTTCGGAAAGTCTATTCCGAGGACGATTTCCGTGCTCGCGATCACGACGACGCCGACGTCGCCTACGAAGGACGCCGTCGCCAAGCCGAACGCCGCCGCCGGGCCGCCGAGCGCCCAGAGCAACGTCAGCGCGCGCACGGGCGCGTCGAGGGCGTCGAACGACGCGACGCCGCAGGCCGAGGATATCGGTCCCGCGCCGAAGCAGTCGGGGAGGTGCAGAAGACCGCCGGCGAGGAAGAGCGGCGCGAGGACGGCGCGGTAGCGCGACAACCCATCGGTCGCATCGCGCGGGACGAGGGAGAAAGACGCTTCTCCCTCGTCGCTCGCGCGCGCGCGCGCGACGAGCGAGCGCGACTGCGCGCGAGCGATCGGCGAGCGACGGGCGACGCGCGCGTGGCCGCGCGAGACGCCCGTCGCGGTCGCGAGCATCGCGCGCGAGAGACGCGCTGTGAAGGCAGAGGGCACGACGCGGCGCGCGCGATTAAATGATTTTGTTACACGGAGATTTAACGAATCCACGGCGACGCCAGGCCGAACGGGCTCAGGGTGTCCATAATTTGCTTGTTCAGCGCGCGGCCGAGCACGACTTGGGCTTCGTCGGGGCGAATCGGAATGACGGGATGGCTGGCGCCGCCGGAAACGCCCGCGCCGGAGACGACGCATCTGCGTAAAAGAGAATTTCCAGCCTCTAAACCGCTGACGTAGGCGCGCTCTTGGCACAAGCCCTTAGCGCCGTGCTCTCTGTCGCCCATGCGCACCCAATCTCCCGCGCATACGATGTTTGAAATGGACGTTTCGAGCGGCGGTCTTTTCGAATACGAGCCTGGAGAGAACCAGGAAACCGCTCCCGGGTACCTTCGCACTTCAAAGTCGACAGCTTTGACGCCCTTGAATCCCGGTACGGCGGCCGGAAGGAGCTCGTCCGTTAATAGTTTTACGATATCATCATCGCTCAAGCACGCGATGGCGCCGCCGTTGTAGAAATCGGCGGCGATGACGCTTCCTTTTGGCTCTTCGCCACCCCACAATTCAACTTCCGAGTCTTTTTGCAACTGGTCCAACATGAAGAAAGTACCCCCGGCGCCACGAAGGGCTTCAAATCTACTGAATACATTCGCTGGATGCTGCACGTCCACGTACTGATCCAACCAGATTCGCGTCGCCACGACGTCAATGCCGCCGAGCGACGCTGCGGCGCTAAACTCTGGCGCCATGCGAGCCAAGACGGGAGAGTTGGACACCACGCTCTTCATGCCCTTTGCGCCGAGCGCGAAGACCACCGCATCAACGTCTTTGATCACGCCTGCTTTCCCGCCGTCCTTTTTCAGGTAGTGCACCGCCGTCGCCTTTTTTGTCGCCTCGTCCACTTCAACTTTGCTGACAAACGTCGAGCCCATGACTTTCAATCCGTATTCGCTCTGCAGGCGAGCCATCGTGGGCCCGACGATGACTTCGGCTATACTCTTCGTCTTGATCCAGCGCACGTCGAACGAGTCTTGGTGCGCCAACGCGTAGTAATACAACAATTCCATCACGACAGCCGCCGAAAGCTCCTCTGGTGGCTTGAACAACCCGACGAGCAACGTCGGGCGAATGAAATCGTCCACCAGTCGCTTACTCAATCCCATGCGAATGAACAGCTCGTGCGCAGTGAGCCTATCGTACGCCTCAAACGTCTTCTCATCGCGATTCAAATCCAACATCGCGTACAGCAAGCCGACCATCGTCACCCTATCGCTCAGAGGCAGTCGTTTAAAGTTATCGAAAGTCGCAAACACCTGTCCGAGAGGGCTCGGGAGCGCCATCGAATCCCCAAACACCGGCGCCGTCGCCTCCAACCCGTCCGGCGACCAAAACGAACTCGGCGTGAATTCTGTGAACGCATCCTTTTCGTCGATGTTCATCTCTCGACACAGATCGGAGATATTAGGATAATCTTTCCAAAACCCTGAATCATCGCACAAAGTTTCGTTTCATCGTCAGTCGTCGCGCTCTCTCGCGCACGCGAGCGACGCGCGTCGTCGTTCTTTTCGTCGTCATTCTACACGCACCGCGTGTTCCCGCCTCGAACGGTTTCCCGCTCTTCGTCAGCGTCGGCGTCGCGCCCGTGGGGTCGTCTTGCACGTCGACGAGCGTCACGTCCGCCCCGGCTTCGCACAGCGATTTCGCGGCGCCGATGCCGCCCCAGCCGGCACCGATGACGACGACTTTGGATATCGCATTCGCGCGCGCTGACGACGTCGCTGACGCCGCGACGCGCGTCGACGCGCGCGCACGAGGACGAGCGCGGTGTTTGGTCGCGACGTGCGCGCGCGCGCGCGCGCGCGAGGCCTGCGCGCCGAGCATATTCGCGCTCTGCGCGCCGACGAGTGACGTCGGTCGGGCGGCTCGAGCGCAGCCGAGCCGAACGCGAATTCGATGAGTCATCGGCGATGTGCTACTGGAGTGTTTTACAATAAAAGTACAATCATCGCGCGCTCGCCAACGCGCCCTCTAACGTTTTCTTCGCCACGCTCTGCTGCGCAATGATTTCCTTGAGCGAGGCGACGAGCTTGTGCCGCTTGGCGGCGTGTCGCTCGAGCTCCGCCTCGACGACCGCGCGTCGCTCCTTTCGCTTTTTCTCGTTCTCCTTCAGCGCCACCGCGCGCTCCTCCCGCTCCATCTTGATCGCTTTTTCGATGTCCTTCGCCTCTTCCTCGAGCTCCTCCTTCAACTGCAGCGCGCGGCGTTTGGCTCGTTCCGCCTCGGCGCGCGCCTCGCGCGTCTCCTCCGCGATCTCTCGATGTCTCGACGCTAATCTCGACGCCGCCGCCCGCGCTTTCGTCCCTCGCAGTTCGTGCTTAATGGCTTTTATCTCTTTCGCGATCGTCGTTTTACTGACGACGCGCGCGCGATCGGCCGCGTCGATCTCTCGAAGTCGGCGTTTCAAGAGCGCCGTCTTGAATCCTTCGAGCGACATCGTCGGCGTCGGTGGCTCGTGCGAGGCGTTGATGTAGCGAGGACGAAGGAAATCGGGTTCTTCGCGCGCGGGCATGGCGGCGATCGATGCCTTGAGCTCGGCGGGGGTGAGCTCGCGATCCATTTGAGAATTGTCGCGGCGCGCCCTAGTGTGCGGGGCGAAGGCGCGAGCGAGCGAAACGAATGCTTGCGTCATGATTACAGCGGGGGAGGGAACGAGCGCGATGGATTAATTAAGCGGTGGTGGAAGTGAAATCAGCGAACGAGCGCTCGCGCATCTCGGGACATCCCGTGGGGGCGATTAAACCGCGCTCCAACGCGTTGGCCTTGACGCCGCGCGTGTACGCGACGGGGAATTTGTAGCCGAGACCGTCGTGGAATTGGTGGTAAACTTCGGCGGGGTAAAACGGTAGCTTGGCGCTGTCGTAAATCCACACGCTGTTGATGACGTCCGTTTCCGTGGGCTTGGCCTTGGGCGCCATGACGTTGCCCGAACCCGGAACGAGCTTCATGCCGTGCACGTTTGCCTCCTCGATCACCTTGAACAACGGCGAATCGATCCCACCCGGAAGCGCGATGCAGTTTCTATACCCTGGACCTGCGTCTTGAGGGTCCACGCGCTGCATTCCGAGTCCGGGAATCTTTTGGAAGCTCGCGAAATACGCGTCCGCGAGCGGCTTTAACTCGCTCGCGTTCGCCGCGTCCACGGCGACGACTTCGGCGTGACCCAATCGTTCGTACACCGTGTCCGCCGCGCCGTAATAGTAGCACACCGGTTTATCACCCTCTCTGACGCTCGCACCACCGCCGTATCCCACGACGGAGGTGATCGTGTCGTCCGTTCGCCCCAGCGAGAGCTCGGCTTCGTAAAACGTGTGTTGTCGTCCCCAAAAGCACCCGTTCCCAAAGTAGATATCGCGCGCGCGAAGCGATTCCGCCGTCGGTCCCGCGGCGGGCGCCGCGAGCGCGCCCTTCGGCGCCGTTCCGACGAGCGCGCCGAGCGCGAGCGCGCACGTAGACGCGAGCATCGACCGACGCTTGTGATGATGACGATGACGGTGCGCGTCGGCATCTTCATCGGTCGATGGCGTCGCCGACGCGACCGCGACGACGCGACGGGCGACGGTTCTACCGCAAACGTTATCCGAGCGTTGGTTTCGCGCGGCGCGCGGCGCGCGCGGCGCGAGACGCGTCGTCGTCGCCGCCGCGAACATGTCGTTCGCCGGCTGGAGAGGTGCGTTGTGAAGGCCGAGGCGCGACCGCGACGAGCGAAAACGCGCGAGAGCGGGAAGTTCGATGCGATGGACGCTCTGATGAAACGTAAAATTCGTATTTTTCAACGCGTGCCTCTTAGACTTTTGCGGACGCGCGCGAAGCGATGCGCGACGACGCCGTCGTCGTCGTCGTCGTCGTCGTCGCGTTTAATACTTTCTGAAATTGAGACTCTCTCTCTCCGCCAGCATGGCGCGTCCGTACGCCTCGCAAAACTTCTTCTTCGCGTCCTCGCGAGACAACCCTTTGAGCTTGTTCCAAAAATCCCATCGCTCGCGATCGTCGTAGGCGATGCCACCGTGCGACGCCCACATGGGCTTTTCGCCGACGCAGTCGCCCTTCTCCGCCTGCTGCTTCGCCGCGTACAGCGCGTACCAATCATCCGGACGACACACCGCCCCTCCCGGCTTCGGCAGCATGCGCCACTTATGCACGTGTTCCTTATCCCAATTTTTCGCCAGCGTTTCGTACTCTTCCACCGCTGGACACTCCCACGTGACCTCCTCCTCCGTCTCTCGTCGTCGCTCCTCGACGAACACCTCGCCGCCGACGCTCGGCGCTTTCAATTCATTAAACGCGAACACCCGCTTAAAGTTCGACAGCGAGTTCACCGAGAACATTCGAAAGAATCCATCCATATCCGCCCTTCGCGTGAGCGGCTTCGCGTCGTCGATCCCGGGCCGGACGAATCCCCGCGCCAGCGCCGTCTCCGCGACGTCCCGCGCCGTGACGTCCCTCACCAGGTGCCAACCTTTTCCAGAGCGCGCGAAATCGATCACCGCCATCGCGTCGCGCGTCCTCGGCGTCCGTCGTCGCGCGCCCTGCGCGTTTTAATTTTTTTTTCTCGTTTCACGTCGCGCGCGGCGTCGCGCGTCGTCGTGTGCGGCGCGCGTAACGCCCGCGAAACGTCCGTTCGGCGCCTCGAAATTCGTCAAAGATTTGACATCGACTCGACGTCGCGTCGCGTCGACGCCCGCATCGCGCCGCGCGGCGATCGCGCGCGGCGCGATGGACGACGACGCGTTCGAAGGCGACGACGCGCTCGAGTTCTGCGACGGGCGCGGCGCGCGGTACGCGCGCGCGTCGTACGGCGCGGGAACGCCGTCGTCGTCGCTCAACGGTCGAGGTCGCGACGACGACGACGACGACGACGACGACGACGACGACGGGACGCGCGCGAGGGAACGCGACGACGACGACGACGACGCGAAAGACGCGGACGCGCGCGTCGGCGCGGTGCGAGCGCTGAGCGACAGCGACAGCGAGGAGGAGGAGGAGGAGGAGGACGCGCTCGGCGGGACGAGCGCGGCGAGAGCGTGGAGCGCGTACGATCCGTCCGCGGCGGCGAAAGTGTCGGGCGATGGCGCGCTAGCGGTGATAGAAGAGAAGGAACGCGTCGCGAGGGAGGCGGAGGAGAGGGCGAAGGCGCTGTTGAACGCGAGAGGGAGACCGAAGCGCGACGCGGCGCTCAAGACGGAGAGAGCGAAGGCGAGCGAGGGAACCGACGTCATCGCCGCGACGTCGCGAAAGAAGCTCAGTGAGGGTGAGAAAAAAGTAGAAGGCGTGGCGACGGCAGTGGTGTGCGAGCGTTCGTCCATGCGAATCAGCGCGTCGGCGGAGGAGAGAGCGCCGGCGTCAAAGAAGACGAGCGGCGAAAAGAAGAAGCGCGCGCCGACGACGAAGACCGCGGTCACCAAGGCGAAAAAGTCGCAAAAGACGACGAATGATTCGAGTGCGACGCACCGCGTGCTGTTGAGCTCGGGGTTCAGCCCGCGTCAGGTGAAGGCTTTGAGCAAGAAGATTGAGTCGCTCGGCGGCGACATCGCGACGTCGTTGCGCGACTTCACCGTCTTCGTCACCGAAGCGCCTTTGAAGCGAACGAAGAACGTGATGGCGTCAGCTTTACAGAATTGCCCGATCGTCAAGGCTGATTGGCTGGAAAAGTCCACGACGAGCGGGAAGTTTCTCCCGACGCAGAAATTTCTCCTCCGCGACAAAGCGTTTGAACGCGCGCACGCCTACAATCCAATGATCGAGCGCGACCATCCGTTTCGTGGCAAGACGTGGAGCATGTATGGCTCGACGGCATCCCCTAGCACTGGCGTAAACACCCGCGCCGGCGTCGAAGGCGTGGTCTTGGACTTACTCTCGCTCGGCGGGGCGAAACGCGCAACCGCCGACGGCGACTTCGTCCTTCGCCTCGACGCGGGCTCTTCGTCGTCAAAGACCCCCGACCGCGTGACCTACCTCAAAACCCCCAAAATCCCGATTTACACCCCATCCCACGTCCTCGCGGCGTGCCTCGACGGCGTTCTCCCGTCTTAGCGCTCGTAAATATCTCACTCCAAGTATAGCCATCAACACGGACTTTGAACGCTCGACACCGTCGCGCGCGCCCACGACGCCGTCTTTTCCGCGCTCGCCTCGTCGCGACGCCCCGAAGCGAGCAAAGGAACGATGAGCGCCGAAGAAGAAAAGGCTCCCCAAATCGAGGTGCGTCGAGCGCGACGAAACGCGCGCGAAGACGCGCGACGCGACGCGCGCGAAGACGAGAATAGGGTTTCGTATCGACCGCGATGCGAGCGGTCGAGCGCGAAATGCGACGCGATGCGACGCGCGCGCGACGCGTTTAAGCGTGGAAATTAACGACGTGAAATCGTTCGCACGCGCCGACGCAGGATGTTGAGTCCGATGAGGAGGAAGATGACCACGGTACGTCGATTCGATGCGCTCGCGCGCGGGACAAACCCGATGCCTTGGTGATCCGATGTTTGGCGAGAAGAATGAATCGCGCGCGCGTCGACGGACGGTTGGCGGTGAGAGCGGGCGTGAGATGAAAGAATGAGACACTGACGATGTGCGAGCGCGATGTTTACGCGAAAACAGCGGATGGGCACGATGTTAGCAAAGCCGAAAAGAAGGCGCGCAAGACGATGCAAAAGTTGGGCTTGGAACAGCTCGACGACGTGCAACGCGTGACGTTCAGGAAGGGCAAGCAGGCGATGTTCGTGATCAACTCGCCGGATGTTTTCCACTCGCCGGGTTCGGACTCGTACGTCATCTTCGGTGAGGCCAAGACGGAGGATTTGGCCGCGCAGGCGGCGCAGCTCAAGAACGCCTTCAAGGCCGAGGCTCCGGCCGCGGGCGCGGCGATGCCGACTTTGGAAGAAGTCGAGGAAGGTGATGTTGATGAGACTGGGGTTGAGGCGAAGGATATCGAGCTCGTGATGACGCAAGCGAACGTGTCCCGCGCCAAGGCTGTCACCGCTTTGAAGGCTAACCCGGGCGACATCGTTTCGGCTATCATGGACCTCACCATGTAAGCTACTTTGTCGAGTCGTGGGTGAACAAAGAACGCGCGCGGTACGTGAAGATGAGCGCGACGAGTAAAACGCGATACTCTGTAACTAATCCGTCGGTTCTTTTACATCAAGCGCTCTCGCGAGCGTCGCCTCGCGCGTCGACGACTCGCCGAACCGTCGCCGTCGCGCCGAATCGCGCGGCGTTCAAACAATCAACCATCAATCGCGAAAGCACACCGAGCCCGTATTATTTCTTCTTATTACCCTTGCCCTTCTTCGCTCCCTTCTTCACCGCCTGTCGTCCCGCGCGCGTTCGCGTCGTCGGTCAGTCTCGCTTCGCGTTATCCAGTCCCCCGTCTCTCGCCCGCCCCCTCGCGCGTCTCCCGTCTCGATTCGCGCCCGCGCCCGCGCGCGTCTCCCCCCGCGCCTCCGCCGCGCGCCTTTCGAAGCGCGCGCGGTCGGCTCGCGCGTCCACGCACCTCCTCCGCCGCGATCTTTTCGTCGCGCGCGCGTCGCCATCGTCCCAGCGCGCTCTCCGCGTCCGCGCCCGAGCGCGCGGCGACGACGGCGCCGCCCACGAACGTCGCGCTCGCCACCGCAAACGCGGCGTTCAGCGTGCAGAACGGCATCGTCGCGAGTCGTCGTCCGCGCGCGCGAGTGCGGCGGCGACGGCGACGGTCGACCGACTGACCTAGAGCGTCGCCCCGCACACGCGCGCGCGCGCGCGCCGAGCGACGACGATGCTTCGAGCGATCGCGCGAGCGTCGCGAGCGGTCGCGGGCGTCGACGCGCGGCGACCGACGGGACGGGCGATCGACGCGCGACGCGCGGTCGGGACGTTCGTCGGCGCGGAGAGCGAGGAGTTGGCGTACGCGCCGACGAAAAAGGTGCGCGCGCGCGACGAGCGCGACGACGGCGCGCGCGACGGCGCGATGGGAGGACGACGACGATGCGCGCGCGTCGATGGACGGCGCGCGAAGGGACGAACGCGGGACTGACGCGACGCGCGCGCGCGAAAACGTAGGTGAAATTCGAACCGACCGAACCGACGTTCATGACGCAGTTCACCCTGAACCGCGCGAACGCCAAGAGCACGATGGAGGGCGCGGAGGACGCCGAACGGTTGGTCGCGCGTCTGATCGGGATGCTCGGCGGGAGCTTGAAGACGTTTTACGTGACGCAGACGGGGGCGTTTGACGGCGTGTGCGTGTACACGTTTCCGAAAAACCACGACTCGAGGACGTTCACGTGCCTGCTGCGATCGAGCGCGGGGTACGATAGGATCGAGACGACGAAGTTGATGGCGAGCGCCGACGCCGCGATGTGCGCCAAGGCGGCGCGCGAGGTGGAGAAGCAGTTGAAGAAGTGAGCTCGGGACGTTTCGGACGCCGCCGCGCCGAGTCGACGAATCGTCGATGCGCGCGCGCGTCGCGTCCCAGTTAGAATAACGCACCGTCTCACCACCATTCGCGCATATGTTGTAATTAGACCACGCGCAGTCGTCTCGTCGACGTCGTCTCGTCGTTCGTCTCCGACGTCACTTCTCGAAGCGCCGCCGCGATGCCGTCGCCGTTCCCCGAGCGCCCCTTCGGCGTCGTCGATTCCACCGCGTACGCGCTCGAGGGGATGTACATGCCCAATCCCGGGGAGTTCGAACCTCCAAAGCTCACTTACGACGACTCTAACGCGGTACGCGCGACTGTTTACGACGATTTCGACGACGATTGCGCAACCTCGAATCCGCGACTGACTCGAACGGTTTCGCGTCGTGTCAGCGAACGACGACGCTCGTGGGGGGTAAGAAAGCCGTGAAGACCGTGCAGTGGTCGGTGGGAGGCGATAAGCTCGCGTCCGGGGGAGTGGAGCACGACGTGCGCGTGCACGATGTCGAACACGGGGCGGGCACGGGACGAGGGGCGCAGACGCTTCGAGGACACGCGGGCGCGGTGGAGCAATTGCGGTTCGATCCGTCGCGTCAAGGAGGTGATCGCGCGCTGACTGTGAGTTCGGATAAAACGGCAAAGATTTGGGACGCGAAGAGCGGGAAATGCGCGGGGACGATCGAGATGAAGGAAGGATTGATGAACGCGGCGTGGTCGCCGAGCGGGCGGCACGTCGCCGTCGGGAGCAAGTCGGACGTGATCTCGATCGTCGACGTGACGACGATGAAGGTGATTTGGGAGCAAAAGTTCAAGTACGAGGCGAATGAGATGATGTGGGATAAGACCGGGAAATCGTTCATGATGGCGACTGGAGAAGGGAAAATGGAAAAGTTTACGTTTGACGAGACGACGGGATCGTTGACGCCGCTTTCATCGCATTTTGCACATAATGGCGGGTGTTACTGCATGGCGATCGACCCTACCGGAAAGTATCACGCCATGGGTGCTGCAGATGCGATCGTGAGCTTATGGGAGTCTGAAACAAACATCTGCTACGACACTATCGTGCGCTTGGACTACCCGATTCGCTCAGTTTCCTACAGCCACGATAGCCGATATATAGCCGCCGCTTCGGAAGATTTAAAAATAGATGTCGCAGAGGTGATGACTGGCGATTGCGTGGCACAAATCAAAACGAAAGAGGCGATGAATACCATAGCGTTTCACCCGAAGGAATTGGTTCTGGCGTACGCCGGCGACGGGGGAGATATTTCGCTGTGGAGCGCGTTCACCGCCATCTCTGCAGGTACAAAGTAGCGGGCGTCTTGTTGTATTACAGCGTAGAACTACATAGTCAAATCGTATCATACATTTCATCAATCCTGCGTTTTCATCAATCTTGCGTTGAGCGAATGCCATAGCCAACGATGCAAATGGGCAGCGTTGGGTGTTTTATCGTGGAGGCGGACCGCCCAGTCATGACGACGTTTGTATTCGTCATTGTCGACGCATTTCGCGTCCATCTGGCGGTGGGAATCAAACAAGTCTTGCGCATTTGCATCACATGCACACGAGCGGCGTGCAGGAGCGTCTCCGTCGGTTGCTTCCCTTCGGTGTGCACCGGGAGCTCATGACTGTACACCACGTGGCCACCACTGCTCAGCGTGCGATCGAGTTGGCGATCTATGATGGTCACCACGACGCGCATACGGCCGGGACAAGTAGGCTGATGACTCCATGAACTCGGCGCGAGAACACTCAAACTCGCAACGAGCATGCTGGGCTCTTCACCACTCTTTGGGCTGACAATGTACTGGAGAGGAAACAGTTCATAATCGCGCAAAGTAAATCCAAAGTCTAAAGCCGCTCGCAAGGAAGAGTTCAAGACTTTACTCATTTCGAGCGCGATCCAAGGCGTGATGATGCACACACGCACTGATCTGGGAAGTGCTGAGACGTAAACGTACGGTGCAGTATCACCAAGCACGCCTTGATCTTCCACGTACACGTCTTCATTGCCAACGCTCAAATCGCTCGCGTCACTTCCATGCCATTTCACCAACGGCGAATGACACGCTGGAATCACGGAAACGAGTGATCCAATACTGCCTTGCAATTGAACCTCCATGAGAGATCGATCGTGAGCGTCTCGCGGATTCAACGTCGCCGTCGCGATGTCCACCGTCAGGAGTGCGTCTGCGGTGTTGAGCGCGAACTTGCCACCGTCAACTAAATCTCTCATCACAGCGTCCGATTTTCTCAACTTACGCCTCGGACTCATCTCATTCGCGTTAAACGCGTATGGATCACCGATGCACGTATCTTCTCCTTCGTCTCCAAGCTCGAGCGCATCATCTTGCGGCGTCGCCGCCGGCGTCACGCCGCTCCAACTCGGATGAAACGGCGACAGCGCGGCGCTCACGTAACTCATGTGCGTCGCCGCGATCGCCGTCCCCGGCTTCACGCTCGCCGGCGACGGCAGTACCGTCACGCAGCACTTCTTCGCGATTCGTCCTCGTCCATCTCCATCCTCTCCTCCGTGCCTGCGCGCCTCCCCGTGCACCACCAGCGTCGAACGGTCCCAACTCTCGCACACGTGTACCCGCACGTTCGCCTCCGTCGGCGCATCCGCGAAAGCCCCACCGAAATCTTCGGACAACCCGCGCATTCCGCGTCCGAAATCGCCCATATCGCTCTCGAACAGCGGCGTCGTCGCGAGCAAGCGCGCGCGCGCCCCCGGTTGAAATTTCCAAATTTGCAGCTCGAAGCTGAAATTCTCTCCTCCCTCCGCGCTGTAACTCACCAGATGATCGCCGTCCGCGGTGAAGCCGAGCAGGACGCACGAGAGCATCTTGCGAGCGTCGTCGATGACGCGCTCGATCGGGATCGTCAGCCGCGGTGGGATCGACCGGAAGATTTGTTCGGGCTTGGCACCAGACGCGGAGGTGAATTCGCGACGCGCGAGCCTGGACTGCACCGTGGACGCGCGCGCGCGGCGTTCGGCGTCGACGCGATCGTCGGAGCGTTCTTTTCGAATCATTCGTCGCTCATGCGGTGCGCGGTGCGGTGGTCATGATTGTCTGTTCTCGGCGAGGGCGACTGTGACGCTCGAACGCCGCGTGAGCGACGTGGACGCGACGCGCGACGCCCGATGACGATGCGCGTTCGTACGAAGTTTTGTTATATTGAAATTGTCGAAATCGACGAACGCTCGCGATCGCGCGCGAGCGTTTACGTGGGATTGGAGAAGTTGAATATGCGCGCCGTGCAGTCGTCGCTCGCGGTGATGACTCGAGCGTAGTCGGGACTCATGGCGAAGTCTAAGATCCCTTTCGTGTGACCGTGCGCCTCTCGTTGACACGTAGACGTGCGGGCATCCCAGAGTCGCACGATGCCGTCGACGGATGTGCTGTGGGAGTGGAAAATAGATACTGAACGTAAGTCGAAGGAGCGCGGCGAAGCGAGTAGACGAAATGTCGCCAAATCGACGGCTTGAACGATGGAGTTGAGGTCTCAAAGCTCGGTGTCGCGTCGATGCGAGGCGAGTGATATATGCAAGCTATGTCCACCACCGCGCGTTACGTGCAAACGCGCGAGGCCCTTATGTTGCGAAGTCAAACGACCGAAGCGACGCTCGAAGACGTACCTATACAAACACATGGTGTTCGGAATCCATCGAAGCTGGCTCACCGCACCACCGTGCGAGAGCGTACCTCTGGCTTGACACGAATTCGTGTCCCAAATGATAATTTGCTTATCCAGCGAGCCGGTGGCGCACACCGGCATGATGTCGCTGAATCCGACGGCTTCGATGGTTTCCGTGTGCGCCACGAGCGGCGCCAGAACTTTCCCAGTCGTCGTGCTCACCAATCGAGCGGTGTTGTCTTCGCTCCCGGTGATGGTTAATCCCAGCGTCGATGGATGAAACGCGACGCACGTGAGCGGACCGTCGTGGAACGGATGCCCGCGGAACGCGTGTTCGCACGCTCCCGTTCTCGGTTGCCACACTCGCAACGATCCGTCGTAAGACCCGGTGACGACTTGCTTACCGTCGGGCGTAAATCCACCGCACGACACGCGCTCACTGTGTCCACTGAACACTTGCATGAGCGCACCGTCGTCGCCGTTCCACATCCACGCCGTGAAGTCTTCGCTCCCCGCGAGCGTCACGCGTCCTCGCGGATGCCACGCCACCCACTCGATTCCCCCGCCCGGTCCCTCGAGCGCGCGTTCGACCGCGCCCGTCTTCCCATCATAAATGCACACCTTTCCATCGAGTCCACCCGTGGCGAGCAAGCCACCGTCGGCGCTGAACGCCGCGCACGACACGCTCTCCCCGTGTCCTCCCAGCTCTCGCGCCTCCCCCGCGCCTCGTCTCAAATATCCCTTATCGTCCCCCCCGCCGCTCACCACCGTCGCCTCCGCGCCGTCGTTCGACCACGCCACCGCGTACACCGGCGCGTCGTGCGTCGCCGCCACGCATTCCGCGTCGTCCCTCGGCGGCGCGATCGTCGTCGACGCCGCCGCGTCCCGGTCCTCCGTCGTCGTCCCGTCCCCATCCATCGCCTCGTCCTCCGCCTCGTCCTCGTCGTCGCTCGACATCGGCGCCTCGTCGTCCTCGTCCAGGTCCGCGACCTCCTCGTAATCGTCCGCCGCGGGATCGATGAAGGCGTCCTCGACGTCGTCGTCGTCGTCCTCCGTCGCCGCCGCCGCCGCGTCGTCCATCGCGCTCGAGCGCCGCGCTCTATCGCCTCGCGCGCGCGCCGCGCGCTCGACCGCGGGCGACGAAATCGTCGCGCGCGTCGCGTCGACGGCGTCGGTCGCGATCGACGCGCGCGCGTCGTCGAGTGCGGCGGCGGCGCGACGGATGGTCGACGGACGGTCGACGACGCGCGCGCGCACACGACGACGCGCGCGATGCTGCGCGCGATGCGTCGGCGCGCCGGCGCGCTCGCGCGAGAGGCGCGCGCGCGCGCGCGCGCGACGACGACGACGACGACGGCGACGGCGACGGCGACGGCGACGACGCGACCGCGAGGCTTGATGACGTTGTCGACGCGCGAGACGATTTCGTCGCGCGCGGCGCCGTGGACGGCGCTGACGACGACGACGGCGCCGACGACGACGGCGCCGACGACGACGACGCGCCGGGGCGCGCGAACGATGTTCATTCAGACGCAAACGACGCCGAATCCGATGAGCCTGATGTTTCAGCCCGGGCGCGAGGTGTACGCGGAGGGGTCGAAGAATTTTTCAAACGCGAGGGAAGCGATGGCGAGCCCGCTGGCGAAGCGGTTGTTCGCGATCGAAGGCGTCACGAATGTCTTCTTCGGGATCGACTTCGTGACGGTGACGAAGGGCGAAGACGCGGAGTGGGAGACGGTGAAACCGCAGACGTTTGAGGCGATTACGAACTTTTACGCGAGCGGAGAGACGGTGATGGACGAGGAGAAATTGGCGGCGAGCGGGACGGCGATCGCGGAGGACGACGATGAAATCGTGGCGATGATCAAGGAACTCCTCGAGACGAGGATTCGACCGGCGGTGGCGGAAGACGGGGGAGACATCGTGTTCAAGGCGTTCGATCCCGAGAGCGGGCTCGTGACGGTGCAGTTGCAAGGCTCTTGCGACGGGTGCCCTTCGTCGAGCGTGACGCTGAAGAGTGGGATCGAAAATATGCTGATGCACTACGTGCCCGAAGTCAAGGGCGTGGTGCAGGCTGGGCAAGACGACGGCGAGATGGATTTGCTCGACTTGGCGGATTTGCATCGAGGGCGAAAGTAGCGACCCGCGCGCGTATCACATCATAACTTTCAGTCGGCGCCGTATAATAACTGAATTTCCACCATTCATTGATTTAACGACGCCCGCGCGCGCGGTCGCGCGTCGAGCGTTCAACACCAATCATTTGTCGTCCCGCGACGATGTCGTACGGCGCGACGCCCGGCGCGACGATCGATGCCGATTCGTCGTTCGGGCGTCGACGCGAGGACGGCGTGCGCGTGTCGCCGCGCGCGCTGCTCGGCGCGATCGCGGTGGCGTGCGCGGCGGCGCTCGCGGCGCACGAGGTCGGACGGTCGACGGGCGCGCGGCTCGGATTGAAGGCGGGGCTGGGACTGTGCTCGTGCGAGTGTCGGTGCGACTCGGACGGCGGCGGCGGCGGCGGCGGCGCGCCGGCGCTGTCCGTCGCGCGAGGCGCCGCGGCGAACATGCCGAAGACGCTGTTGGATGTCGAGGTGACGGATCCGCGGCGTTGCGGGACGTTGGCGGCGGAGCGTAATTACAGCGCGTGGGTCCACTACGACGAACACGTCGAGGCGGCGGAGAAGCGAAACAGGTGCGCGTTTTACGACATCTTCGGCCCGTTCGCCGGGGACGAGACGGACGAACACCGGGTGACTGGATGTTCGGTCCCGGGCATGACGCCGCTGGGCGGATGCGGAACGGTGCGAGGCTGGCACAGAACGGCGTCGCAGGCGTACGCCATGGGCATGGGCAACGCGCCGTCGTCTAACGTCTGTCGACAGTTCGCCGCCCAACACGGTTACGAAGCGTGGCTCTGGCTCTCCCCGGCGCACCCCGAAGCCGCTCGCAGGAACTCGTGCGTCTTCTACAGCGCTTTCCACTCGGCGCACGCGGACGAGCCCGGGGACGTCATTCACGGCACCGCGTGCACCAATCCTCACGCCTCCGTCGCCAACGGCTGTCGCAACCACGCGCGACACGCTCAAAACGAAATCGAGGGTTGGGCACACGCGACGCACACCTACGCAGAAGGCTTCGGCAAAGCCAAGGGTCCGGGTGACTGCAAGCGATACGCCAAGCAACACGGATACCCGAGTTTTCTCTTCATCAACGAAAAGCACCCGTCCGCGCAGCACCGTTTCAGTTGCGCGTACTACCTCAGCAACGGGGCGGGCGAGGTTGAGCCGGGATGGGGGCCGTACTCTGCGTCGACGCAAATCGTCAACAGCGGGAACGACGACATTCACATTCTCGGGTGCGCCGACGACTCGAAGACGCCGCTCGAAGGGTGCGCGTGAGCCGAGCTCGGCGTCGTCCGTCGTCGAGACATTTTCCCCGACAGACGTCCCGAGCGACAAAGTGCAAGACACACAAGACATCATTTACCACTACAGTATACTGTACATTAAACGAGAATCGCGGCACCGGCGCCGGCGCGCGCGGCGACCCGCCGGACGGCGTCCGCGTCGTGTAATAATTCCACGAATGAACAAAGAAATCATCGTCGAGCTAACTTGCGTTCGTCGCTATCGATCTTGCCGCCGAGAGCCTCTTCGAGTTCCGAAACGCCCGCCGCATCGGTGTCCGTTCGCCCGCTTAAGAGGCTCGAGAACCAGTTGTACGTCGACGTTCCGAGTCCGAGTCGACTTTGTAAGCTACATTTCGAGTCAGCCATTTCGTCCGTGAACCGGTCGGAGTCGCAGTGACAGCTGTGACCTTTCGGTTCGTTGAAGTTCAACACCGACGTCTTCACCGGGCACAACCCAAACGTTTGATCGAGCAACGTCTTGAACTTATTATCTCGCGCGACGGCAACGATGGTGAGCTCGATCCCAGAATTCGGTGTGGCGAAAATATCATCCCACGCACCGTGATCGACTCTCAAGTACGCCGTCGGCGTGGCCTTTCCATCGGCATCCGCGCTCGCGCCCGCGAGATAGACTGAGTACCCGTACTGCGCGACGAGCTTAACTTCCCCCAGTAACGCCTTACGCTGCGCCTTGCTCGTAATCTCACGTCGCCAAATAATCGTACTGACTTTTCCACTCGCCAAACCTTTCTTGAACCGCGCGAATTGCGAGCGAGAGCGCTTCGCGTCGTTGATCAAAACCGTCAGCTTCGCCTTGGGCGACGTCTTCGCGATTTGCTCAAACTCCTCATCGAGCTGTCGACTCACTCGTCGATCGTTCCATAACTTCTCCACTATCGAATTGTCGTGTCCGAGATCCTTCAGCGTCGCGCTCAACGTCTCCACCGCGCGCTCGTCCACGTACGTCCTCGTCTCGCACTCAAACGCTCCCGCGTTCGCCATCGCGTTCACCCAAAATCCCATCTTCGTCGCCATCCCCGCGTCCACGCTTCCCCGCCTTCGCATCACTCTCGCATCGTCGCCCTCGCGTCCGGACCCTGGTTCCGGCAATCCGATCGTCATCACCACGCACGGTCCCGGCGCGTGTCTCGCTCGCACCGTCAACGCCAGCTCCGCCGCGATGAAATCCGCCCGCGCCTCCCTCGCGCTGTAGTGACACGCCCGGTGCTCGAACCACGATCGCTGCGTCTCTTTCAGCGTTCGCACGCACCGCGCGTCCAGCGCCGGGTCGTACGCGCCGCCCAGCGATACCTGCGCGAGTCCGAGCGCGAGCGCGACGACGGTGGCGAGCGCGACGCACGCGGCGCACGCGCGGCCGCGCTTGACGCCCTGGCGCAGCGCGCGCGAGCGCCGACGAAGTTGCTCTTTGCTCAGCCCCATCTCGGCGCGACGAGGACGCGCGCGCGGGCGTCGACGAATGCGGACCGATCGATCGATGTAATCGCGTCGCGACGCCGTTACAGGACGAGGCGCCGGGACGGGACGAAGAGACGCGACGCTAGACCGGACGGAGCGCCTCGCCCCTGAGCGCGGCCTCGCGCGCGCGACGAGCGATGCGAGGCGTTAAAAGCTCGCCGAACTCGCACCAAAACTTGCCCTGCTCGCGCTGCGCGAGACGCACGGCGTCGCGCTTGGCCCAACCGGCGCGCCGACGATGGCGCCGCGAGCGACCGCGCACGGGCAAATCGCCGAGTTTCAACCCGCCCAGGGGATCGCCGGCGTCGACGGCGTCGATCACGCGATCCTCGATCGTCTGTCGGTGGCCGATCTGCTGCAAACCGACGAGCTCGGTGAGGGTGTTCAGATCGAAGACGCCCGGATATCGTCTGCCGCCGACGCGCCACGTCGGCGTCGTCGCGCACCGCGCGCACGTCAAGCACCTCGACGCGTTCCCGCAATCGACGTAGTGCTGTCGCCATCGCGTCGGGAGGAGCTCGGCGAGGAGTTGTTTTTGTTGCTTGCACTTCTCGCACCACGGCGCGCCGAGGAGCGCGACGTCGAGTCGACGCAGCGCCTGGCCGAGCGCGCGGATTTTGTCCCCATCGGTGTCATCGTTCGCGCGCGTCGCGCTCTGCGCCTCCGCGGCGCGACGCGCGCGAGCGGAGAGCTCGACGTCGTCCTTGCGCGCGTGTCGAGGCTCGCACGCGCGCGTGCGCGCGCGGAGATTGATCGCGAGCGCCATCGCGGCGTCGAATGCGGGTTCGAACTTTCAAGCCGCGGGGACGCGCGCGGAACTTTGCGACGCGCGCGACGCGCCTTCGCGAGCGCGCGCGAGAGAGAACGTCCGTGAGTATGATTAGCATCGCACGGCGCGAACGCGCGCGTCGTTGAGCGCACGATGACGCGTGGAGAGCGCCGCGCGCGCGGCAACGCTGGGACAACGGCCGGACGACGCGCGCGCGGTGCTCGAGCGCTGTGCGCGATCGCGCTCGCGCGCGCGCTCGTGGGTGACGTTTCGCGCTACTTTGTGCTCGCGCAGACGGTCAGCACGGGAGCGCCGCTGGTCGGGGCGACGAACGGCGCCGCGCAGGCGGTGCTGGACTTCGCGAGCGCGCCGGGCGGACGGTGCTCGCCGAACGACGACTCGAACACGATGGCGTGCGAAAAGCTCGAACCGCCGTCGACGAAGAATTACGCGTCGTTTGACTTTTATGTGAACGACGTCAACGGCGCGCGGTGCGATAAGTGTGGGAGGGAGTGTAGTTTGGACGGCGCCGCGTGGGCGTATTGCGGCGCGACGCCGGTGTGGTACTTTGGGTTGTCGTACGGGCAACACCAGTTCAAGGTGCGAGGACTCGGTGGAGATAACGTCGCGGGGACGGCCGTGGTGTATGACTGGATGAATGAAGAACCGTTGAAGGTGGAGTGGGATTCGGGATATTCCACGCCTTCGTCGTACTTGAATTCAAACGCTGTGTTGACGTTTCATTTGGCGTCGTCGCGGCCGAGCTCAAATTACGTGCAGTTTGAATACAGTACGACGAATGATTACATCAAGACGTTCACGCGATTATCGATTGGGGTGACATCGGTGAGCGTGACACCGAGTTATGGGTCGAATAGGTTTACATTCAGGGCGATATCCATAGAGTCGTTCACGGGGAAATCGCTCACCGAGTCTTCGGTGAACGAGATTGAGCTTTTGTACGTCGCCGATAACGTCAACCCCTCGTTGGCCTTCGTGAGTGGACTCGCAAACGGAGGAACGACGCAGAAAGGATCGATGGAGTACGTAATTAGCGCTTTAGACGTGGACCCAACGAATGGATACGAATCTGGATTGGCAACGCTCGACGTGCAGCTCTTTCGGCTGGATAACGGGGCAACGTCGCCGTCGCCGTTGCGCGCATGGACGACGTATCACACATTTAGTGGCGCTCCTGTGGACAAAAACGTAACGGTGACTTTAACAAACATCGCGTCGCTGGCGGACACGACGTATAAATTAGAGATTAGAGCTACAGATCTTGCAGGAAACGTCGCAACAACGATTGGTAGGACTTTCGTCGTGCAGTTGTCAAGCTTGGTGAACGTTCCCGATTCGTCTGGTCTGAGTGCGTCGACCACAGAGCGGCTACAGACGACGTCTGGGGCGATTAAACTAGCTTCACAGCCATCAGATGGATCTCTCGTACCCGTTGCGTACGAGGTGAGCGCAATCGTCGGCGGCACTCTTGTGCTTGAATCAGCGACGAGCGTGGCTTTGGCCAACAACACGCTTGTCACGGCATCAGATGCGCTCAATGGTTTCAGGTTCACGCCTACGGCTGGATTTTATACGAACGATCAGTACGCGAGTACGTTTGGTTTTGATTTGAAGCCTTCCACGAGCACGTCAGACTTGTCTCAAGTCGTCAATTTACCTGCGCATTCCACCATCACCGTCACAGCGACGAATGATCCACCCGTAGTGAGTGTCACAGCGCACTACAAGTTGACCCCAATACACGTGTCGGACGGTGCGAACATTGGAACCGTGGTACGTGATATTTTAGATGCTAACGTCATCGATTATGATTACCTCTCGTCGAACAACACTGTTCCTTACGGCTTCGCCGTTGTGGGCGCCGACGAGACGCGAGGCGCGTGGCAGTTTTCAACGAATGGTGGTTCTTCATGGACAAATTTCAACACTGCTGGTGCGTTGAGTACGACGAATGCATTAATGCTCACGGCGACGACAAACGACCGAGTGCGATTTGTACCCACGGCAACGACTCTCCAGGATCAGTTCATCGCTTCCTTTGCGTTTAAAGGTTGGGATGGCACGACGAGCGAAGCGACAGGAGCCACTGGCATTGACATCACAACGAGTGGACATACGGCAACGACTGGATCGATTAGCGTTTCAACCGTCACTGCCACCATTCTTGTGCGTGGTCTTTCTCATAGTTTATTCGAGCAAGCTGCACAAACGACAACAGCGAGCTCACGACAAGCGTACAGCGCAGCACTTTACAGTTGCCCGCCGACGCACCGGCGAAGTATTCGTATCCCCGTCGCTGCAACGTCGAGCACGTCCTCTTCTTGTGCGGGCACCACGTCAACCGCTCAGCCTAAGATAAAGGCTTCGTCAGCTCTTACGGTCTCACCTCCTTGGACGATCGAGGCTTGGGTGCGTCGCGATGCTTGGCTCAGCGAACAGACGTTATTTCAGAATCCAAGCGATTTGAGTGCAGTCATGCTCGAAATGAGCGACGCAAGCGGGAAGGTTGGTGTCGTGCCGCCGTCGGGTGTGAGCGGTGGTACATTTAACTATGCAGCTCCACTGGGGACTTGGGTGCACTTGGCCTTCGTCATGTACGAGAACAATCATCCTTCCGCTTACAGCGCGCCTGGGGCGAATTTGCGCCTCATCGTAAACGGCGTCTTTCACAGCGAAATCACAAACGTCGGTTTCGCCATGCCACATGGCATCATCGGTGGTTCTGGTCTCGCTGGATTCTCGATCGATGAGGTGCGATTTTGGTCCATCGCCCGATCGACGGAAGATATTTACACCAACATGAATCGTTTTGTCGCGGGCACGGAGACTGGGCTCGTATCGTACGTTCCCTTTGACGCGGGATGCGGTAGCACCGTGGTCGACAGAGACAGCGGAAGCTCGACCACTTGGACGCTCGTATCTCACGAGTGGATTGATGCGCGCATATTTTCCTGCGCTTCGTTGACCTCCGTATCGCCTGCAAGCGTGAATTTGTACAACACTTCAAATTTGCAGCTCACTGGCGAGCGCTTTACTCGTCCGGCTTTGGGTTGGGGATCGAGCTCTGTCGCATCATTTGACGGCACCAACGCGGTTTGTATTTTCGGTTCATCGACTATTGGAAATATGACTACAGTGGCCACAGTTGTAAACGACGGTTTGGTACAGTGTGCGCCTCCGGACTCGACGAATGGCATCGCTGTGGTAACGCCAGTGTTTTGCGACTATTCTCTTGGTTGTTGCACGAGTGAGACCCCTATTGATTATTATCTCGCAGCGAGTCGACCTTACGACTCGAATTACGTTTCTTACGGTGTGAACACACCACCGATGTATGATCAACCGGCGCTCAGGTACAGTGTTGGAGAAATCACATCAGTGATGCCTTCGACGATAGACTGGGCTCTCGGCGCCGTTGTGACTCTGGCTGGTTATGGATTTTCGACGCCGATGGATACGAATTTTGGTGCTCAACCCCCAAAGTGCGTGTTTCGAGCTCGACTTCCGTCGAAGACTGCTTGGGCTACCTTTCACGTTACAGATGCGGCCGTGCTGTCGGATAGTGTGGCCAAGTGTGAGTATCCTGGTTCTGCTGTGACTGCTTCGCTTGAAGCGCGATATAGCGTCGAGGTAGCGTTGGCATACTTCTACGACCACGTGGATTCGATCCATCTCATATCAAACGGATGGATCACAGTAGTAGTTTCAAGTTATACTTTGTACACCGGACTCGACGAGCCGCTCACGGAGATTTCGGACTTAGGAGGCAGTGTGGTTTCGATCACCGCGATATACACCAAATCTGACACGGCGGGGGAATTTGCAGATCACACCTCTGGACGGGTATCGTCTCTGGACGTGGCGTGTGCTTTCGGTACAGTGCACCCCGTTTCAGCTCGTCACAACGCATCTGAGACCTTTGAGTGCGTCGCTCCAGCGGCACCGAGGGCTGTGCCCACAGATGTCCCGCTTTCAGTGACTTTGTTTGCGTCGTCGATGTTCACTTCGTATTCGCGTCTCGAGCTTCTCACTCAGACCGGAGACATTTCTTACGTCGCGCAACCGGTGGTTTCAGCAATATGGCCTCTGAAAATCTTTTCAGTGGCGACGAATGCGCCTAATTTTCAGGTCATTGGGTCCAACTTCCCGAGTTCGAGCACGACGTGTCAGCTCAACAACAAGTATTACTCGGCGACGTGGTCGAGTGCGAGTCGAGTGCAATGCAACACCGTCACGAGCGGTGGAGCATCACCTGGTTTCCAAGCAGTTTACGTGGGTAACAATTTACTCAAGATGGACGAAGCTTTCTCTCCAGGTGACGCTCACGTGATGATACGAGATGATGTTTACGTGGGCGCCGTCGTATCCGGCGGAGCGGCAGGACCTCTGTACGGAGGGTGGGCGCTCACCGTCTCGGGATCCGGATTCCTTCCTGGGGACGGGTGTTCGTTACACGCCTATCCAGGAGAGCTCAATGGAAGTGGTGATGATCCCACAGCTGGAGAGTTTGTAAGCAGCGCTTTGATGAGGTGTCTCGCTCCGAAAGTGGAAGAAAATTCGGTGAATTGGGATTTAACGTCAGACGGCGGCGGTTGGGCGACGCACCTGGTCGCGCGTCTCGCCATTCAGACGTTTTCTGATGCACTCGATAATAATGCAGTGGTCATGAAAGTAGTAGACGGTATCAACAACGTTAGTGCGGTGGCAAATTTGTATGCTACCATGACGTCTGCTGAGCTCATATCTACCGATCCCGTGTACTTGAATGTCGATGGCGGCACCTCCGTCGCCATCATTGCAAAGAATGGAACTGCTTCTCTTTTGAGTACTTCGTGTCGATTTGGGACTATCCAAGTCTTGGCAGATTGGGGTTGGTCGAACACTTCTTCGACGACGCGAATGCGATGCGTTTCACCCTCTTTCGGCGCGTACAGCACAAACGGAATTCGACTATCAGTGTCTCAGGGCGACCCTGGACATCACGGTGAAACAGTCGTTTCGGCCGCCTTGACAATGATGAGGCCGTTAGATGATCTAACTTCAACGCTCAACAATGGTTTGAACATCGTTGGGCCATTCTCGTCGGTGCCAAGCGCACAGTTGGCGTTGTACGAGTGCTACATAAAGGGCGACCGGAACTTCGTGACGGGGTCGTTCGAGTTGGCATCCTCACAGAACGAGGGCAGTTGTTCCCTGAGACAGGCTTCCATGAATCTCGTATCACGTTCAGATTTCGCGTTTTACACTACCGCGATTGCGATAAGGGGTGGTGAAGATGTTGCGTTACCCATCACGCTTCAATACATCGCGCCGCCGATTGTGTCGTCCGTCACGGTGAGCGCCCGCCCGCCGCCTTACGGTTATCGACCGGCGTTTGCTACCAGTAATTGCACGACACTCGAAGATGCACCATTGCTGACGTACGATAACGCTCACGGTGTGTACGAAGGTCGACCCCAGACACCGTACGAAGTGGAAAAATTTGCCTTGTCCTCTCTGCCAATTTTCGGCGGCGCTTGGTGGCACGTCTCGAACGCCATCGGCACGCCCGTGAATGTTTACGGTCGATTCTTTCGATCGCCACAAGACGGAGGAGACATTCGTATCTTATTTCAGCACGCCGGTGAGATCGCTTCGACCTCTGCGCACTTCGTTTCGTCAGCACTCGTGCGCGTAGAGGTGCCCATCGACGTCGACGCCGAGCACGAAACCGAGGTTCGCGCCTCCGTGGACGACGGCGCATCTTGGTCCAGCGAGCGCTTCACGTTCATGATTCCAGAATTAGATTACGTCAACCGTGACTTGCAAACGGTCGAGCAAGGATGTGCGGCGTAATGAGCAGTAGAACCCATAGCTTTTAGTAATACTAGCGCGAACTAAGCAAGTTGTGCGAGGGGACTTTGAAGGTGGAGGGGGGCGGATCGGGCGACGAAGAGAGAAAAGAAACATTATTTACGTGAGTTCCCATAACAAACGGACATGAAGATTATGTTCTAGTGAAAGAGCGTTTTTACTCTCACACCGCCTCACGTACCTCTTACACCGGCCCACTCAAGACTCGGGGGAATCGTACTTCAGCGTGGTCAAATTATACGTACACAAAAACCGACCCTTCGCGAAACGCACTTAGAGGTCTTGGCTCCACGTCATGCGGAGTTGGACGTCGTCCGGGTTCACGCCACCGTCCTTGGAGAACGGCACTCGGAGCTCGTACTTGTCCTTGGTGACGGAAAGCTTACCGTTCACATCTTGGTCGACTTCAGCCTTGACGCCGACGCCTTCAATGCCAGAGTAGTTGACAGTGGCCTTGTGCGTCGCCTTTTGGGAGTTGACGTTGACAACAGACTTGACGCCGAGGTTGACGTCGCCGTTCGTGTAACCCAAGTCGACGGTGGCGTTTTGGCTCGGCACGTCGTATTCGACGGACGCGGTGACGTCGTTGACCTTGAGCACGTCGGTCAAGTTGACCTTGACGGAGGCGCGGTCGGCGCCTTGCGTGTCGCCGTCGACCTTGGAGCCGGCTTGCGCGAGCGTCACGGTGACATCGCCGAGCTTGTCGTGGTTGGTGGAGATTCTCAAAGAACCAGCTTGACCCTATTCATTCAAAAAGTACATCGCGTCGTCGTCAGTCACCCAGTCGTCGCGAAATAGAGTCGAGAATTCATCTTCGCGCGCGTTCGCCGCGCCGCTGACTGTGCGCGTGCGCGCGCGCTCGCCCTCGTCGGTACGCACCGACTTGATGTTTTGGATCCCGAGCGAGACGTCGCAGTCTTGGCCCGCGAGTTCCGCGGACTTGTTCACGGTAACATCGTAATCAGAGATGTTGGACAACCCAACCAAGGAATCGGCGTCGATGTTGTGCGACACGCCATTCTTGGAAGAAATGCTGCGTGGGGCAAAAAGGGCACGCCAGGGTCAGTCGCTGAATTGCGAAGGATTTCTTCTTCCCCCTCCGCGCGCGCGCGCGTTCGCGCCACCGCGCGCGACGCGTTCGAAGACGCGTAATCTTTATCATCGCATGCGACATCCCTCGTCCGCGTTCCACCACCGCGCGACGCGACACGCGCGGCATCGATGGCGCAATTAATCGCTAAACGAGAAAGAATCCTCGCGTCGGCGCCCCCGATCGCGCGCACCTCGGGCGGTAGTTCGGCTTGGCGTTCAGCGACACCGAACCGGAGCCGTTGCAGATCGGCGCGGAGGCGGAGATTTTAAAAGAATCTTCCGCGCACGAACCGTTACCGCCGACGACAATCTGCGCGCGCGCGAAACCAGTCGAGACAAAGTCAGTCGCTGACGTGTCGATGCGTCGCGAATCCCTATAATTCCCATCGCGCGATTCATCGCTCGCGTCGTCGCGTCGCGAGACGTACGCGACCGGACATGGACATGGTGGCTTCGTTCATTTTGTGAGTGAGTGTTTTTGTTTTGCGTGGGTGCGGTGGCGTGAGTGCGTGTTCGAACCGTGCGGACGAACGACGACGCGTCGATGAGTGCGGGCGCGATCGTCCCCGTCGTCCCCGTCGTTCCCGCGCGATCGGGATCGATATAAATCGTGTCGGGGGGTCAAATCGCGCATTGTACTTGTTTTTACGCCATGTACGTCGAAAATGATGCCCTCGAAGATTCCCTCGACGGCCGCGCGCGAAATGCTGACGCGGCATCGCGCGCCGTCGCGTATCTGTGATACATGTTTTTTATTTAGATTTAATATTGTTATTATACGTATATTTGTGCCAGCGCATACCCCCACCCCGTCGTCCTCGCGAAAAAGCGTGGGGGGGTGGAAAAAGGCGCGCGCGGTCGGTCGGCGTCCGAATGTCCGAATGTCCGCCGAGCCGTCCGTGTGTGCGTCGCGTCTCGCGTTCGCGCGACGCGACGCCCGCGGCGCGCGACCGCGCGCGTCGGTCTTTTGTCGTCGCGCGACCGCACGAGTCATCATGGTGCGTTCGCGGCGAAGCGCGCGATCGATCGCGCGCGATGGCGCGGACGCGCGACCGCGCGCGCGACCGCGCGGCGTCGGTCGCGGCGCGGCGTCGCGCGGAAGCGCGGAAGCGCGATGATGGAATAGGGTTTTCGTGCGCGCGGTGGCCGACGACGACGACGACGACGACGGCGCCGGCGACGCGCGCGAGCGGTCGGCGATGGACGATACGGACGGTGGTGGATGTTCGCGTCGCGCATCGCGCGTCGATGGGGCGCGAACGGCGATGGAGGTGATGGAATCGAAGGATGAATGACTGACGACGGATCGATCTTCGCGGTGCAGGCTGAGAAGACTGAGAACCCCATGCGGGCCATTCGCATTCACAAGCTCGTGATCAACATTTGCGTTGGGGAGAGCGGTGATCGTCTCACGAAGGCGGCGAAGGTGTTGGAATCGATCACTTCTCAACAACCGATCTTCTCCAAGGCGCGATACACCGTGCGTACGTTCGGTATTCGACGTAACGAAAAAATTTCCTGCCACGTCGCCGTCGGTAACCGCGACAGGGCCATGACGATTTTGGAGAACGCGCTCAAGGTGAAGGAATTCGAGTTGCTCAAGAAGAACTTTAGTGCCACGGGTAACTTTGGCTTCGGTATCTCCGAGCACATTGATCTCGGTATCAAGTACGACCCGTCCACGGGTATTTACGGGATGGATTTCTACGTGGTGTTGGAGCGTCCGGGCTACCGCGTCGCCCGTCGCCGTAAGCAGCAAAAGAAGATCGGCAAGCAGCACAAGCTCACCAAGAAGGATGCGATGTTGTGGTTCCAACAAACCTTCGAAGGCGTCATTTTGAACAAGGCGTACTAAGCGATTGCAGACGCTTCCCGTAGCTGTAGCCCCAGTTCCCGCGACGCGCGCGCTTTGTAACGCCACGTCACGTTCGTTCTAAAACCCTCTCACCGCATCGAGCGCGCGCGAATCACGACCCGTTCCGTCTCGCGCCGCGGATCCCCGCGCCGACGCCGCGCGCCGCGGCGGACCCGAGCCTCGCGTTCGCCCCGCGTCCCGGTCTCAGACACCCGGAAAACGCCCGACCCCATCTTGCGCGCGCGCCCGCCGCCATCCGCCGCCGCACCGCGCGTCGTCGTCCGCGCGCGAATCAGCGCCGACGAAGGGAGGGTTTAATCGCTCGCGCCCGCGCCCGCCGTCGTCGAGCGCTCCGCGCTCTCCTCGCGCTCGAACGCGCGCGCGCGCGCTCGAGGGGGCGTCGACGTCGTTTTATCGCCGGCTCGACCGCGACGAGGATAAACATGGCGACGGAGGCCACGGTCGAGGTCGACGCCGCGATCGCGCGCGATAAAGCGGTGAAGGACGCTTCGTTGGAGGCGTGCGAGAAGAAATGGGGCGAGACGGCGTCGATCTTCGAGTACGGGAGCGCGGCGAATCCGGACATGAGGCCCATCCCGGTGCTCGTGCACCCGCCGGATTTGCACGAGCGCGGAGAGACGCGAGTGATCCCGTTTGATATCAATGATTTCTTGGAGATTGAGGAATCGTGTACGTCGCCGAATCTCATGGCGTCGTTCGTGAGGATCGTGAAGGGGGAGGCGATCGAGACGAGCGCGAACGCGACGAGTCAGGCGTTTTACGTGATTCGAGGGAACGGAACGAGCGAGGGCGAACACGGTAAGATTTCGTGGAGCACCGGGGATTTGTTCGTCGTGCCGGTGACGAGGGGGAAGATTCACCACGTGTGTGTCGATGCGGAGTCCATGGGTGGGGCCGCGCTGTACTGGGTGCACGATGAACCCCTGATGAGCTACCTGGGCGTGAATCCGTCGAGCGAGAAGAAGTTTGAACCGACGCTGTATCGCCGTGAGGAGATGCTCGCGCGCGTCGAAGAAATCAAGCACGCGAGCGACCGCAGCAACAACCGGTGCGGTGTGTTACTCGGCAATACCGCGTGCTCGCAGACAAAGACGCTCACGCACGTTTTGTGGTCTCTGTTGAACTCGATTCCGGCGCAAAGCGTACAACGTCCGCACAGACACAACTCCATCGCCCTCGATCTCGCGGTCGCGGCGAAGCCGGGAGTGTACACGCTCATGGGCAAGGAGATCGATCGCAACGGATTCATCATCGATCCCATTCGTTGCGACTGGGTCCCGGGCGGCGTCTTCATCACGCCCCCTGGGTGGTGGCACTCGCATCACAACGAGAGCGACGACGTCGCCTGGGTGTTGCCCATGCAAGACGCTGGTCTGTACACCCATCAGCGCACCTTAGACATTCGATTTGTCGATGACGAAATCGCTCTTCATGCTGAGGGTAAAATTCGAGGCAGCGCCTTCGCTGTGACGAACAAGCAGTACTTGCAACTCGCCCAAGTTGGCGGCTCGGTGCCGACGCCCAAGGGTGAGGCGGCCATGAAGCGCGTGCTCAGTGTCGAGTGCATGAGCATGCATGGCGACACGAAGCGCGCGCGAGCGACACAAATCGGCTCCGCCATCACGTCCCCGACCAAGGAATAAATTATGGACGACGACGACGACTTTGATCACCGAACGAAGCCGTCGATATAGCAAGATTCTCTAATCCTATAATGAAACCATCTAGTCTGTAACTAACTACTCCTTCTCTCTACTACTTCCCAGGCAGCTTGACGCGAAAACAAACGAAACTGAATACCATCATCAACGCGCACAGCCCAAGCAACACTCGATCGCTCGATCGACTGGCAACGAGCAACAACGCGACGACCAAGATGTTGAGCGGGATCCGGAAAGCGCTCGTCATGGTCGCTCGCATCTTGTTCGGCACGTACTTTGCCCGTAGTATGGACATCACGGGCCAATAAATCCCCAAACCGAACTCAAACGCGCAAAACGCGGCGAGTGTGACCCAATACCCCGTGAACAACACGGCGATGGAAAAGCTGACGGCGGAGCCCACGAGAACCATCCGCAGAAGATTCTCGGCGGGAATCCTAGCCTCCAGCACCTTGAACGCCTGGCTTCCGAACATTTTACACACCATGAACGCGCTGAACACGGATCCGTATGGCACCGTGGCGTCTATCGCCGACCTTTTCTCTAGAACTGGCGTCCATACGAAGACAAAGAGATGCAACGCGCCTTCGTAGAGAGAATTCGCCGCACCGAGGCGAAACAACTCCACCGAGCTCATAATCATTCTCACCGCACTAGAGATGCTCACCGCGCCGACTTGCGTATCATCGACCGCGGATGACCCTGGCGCCCCCAAATTTGCCGCGCTCGTCCGATTACTCCATAAAAACTTCGCCCCCGCGGCGCACAGCAACAGCGACAAGGCGCCGACGTCAAACGCCGGCGCGTACACGTTCTTCGACATCATCACCACGCTTCCTGACGTATCCGCCTCCGCCCCCATCTCGAGCCTAACCTCGTCCATTCCAATCCACGAGAACTGGCTCGATTCAGCGAATTCAACGACAAAATTCCCCACCAATCCCGCCAGCACCGCGCTCGCCCCGTTGAACAACGTCGCCACGCTAAACACTCCCGCCAACTTTTTCCTATCGATCCCCATCGCGTCCGCCTCCGTGATCACCCACGACTCAAAGTTTGTAAACAACAACGAATACGCAATCCCCCCGAGTATCCGGCTCGCGATCAGCGTCGTCATCGCGCTCGACCGCAGCAACAAACAGCTCGCCGCGTACAGCGTCCCGTACGCCACCGCGAGCGCTCGGTGCCCGCGCGTGTCCCCGAGCGCGGCGCACGTCGTCCCGATCGTCGCGCTCACGACGTACCCGAGCACGTATATGTATCCTATCTCTCGTTTCACCAGTCCGTGTCGGCGGTAGGCGGCGTACAGGTACGCCCCTTGGATCCAATCTCCGAACGTTCCGAGCGCGTACACGGCGACGTATCTTCGGACGAGCGCGGCGTCGCTCGCGAGGCGAGGCGAGTTCATGGCGATGCCCTTGAAGTTGACTACGCCGACCGACGGCGAGGCGATCGAGCGCGGCGAAGTGAAGTCACGGCGCGATGGCGATTCGAGCGCATCGCCCGGGCGTCGGCGCGCGCGCCGGGCGACGCGCTCGCGAGGGACGCGCCGAGGGGACGATCGACGCGCGATGCGGACGTGGAACTCGCGAGACGAAGCGCTCGGGATGTGGTCTGAGTTTTGTTGATTCGAAAATCGTTTTTATTAAAATGCAATCTTCTAAGTTGGTAGAGAGACGAGTTGGTAGAGAGACGACGCGAGAGCGACGTCACGCACGGTGAACCGCTTAGTAGAAGCCGAAGCCCTTGGCCGCGTTGGTGAGGACGTTGGAGTGAACCGGGTCCGCAACGTGGGATTGCCAGTTGGCGATCGGGCCTTCTTGGGTGGCGAGCGCTTGGAAGATGCAGCCCAACCACGCGAACATGGACAAGCGGCAGTGCTTGAGCTCCTTGATCTTGAGTTCTTCAAGGTCGCCAGACTCGGCGAGGCCGAGCGGGTCGAAGCGTCCACCCGGGTTGACGTCACCGACGGTGAGGCCATCATCGAACGGAGAGTCGGAGATACCGGTACGGTACGCTTCCGCGGCGCCGACGAGAACGATCTCGATGATGAGAACGTTCCAGAAGGACGGGTAGCCAGAGCCTTCCGGCGCGAGCGGGGCGACGGCGCCCGGGAACTTGTCCGCGACGGCGGTGCAGTCATCCGGGGTGCACAAGGTACCCGCGGTGAACCACGGGATGCCGGTGCCGTTTTCGGCGGCCCACGCACCGGTGACGCCAAGCATCGCCCAGCGGCCGTGGATCACTTCACGCTCGGCGTTCTTTTCGTCGCCGAACGGGATGATCGGGGATTCGCCACCGCCCGGGTAGGTACCGAATTCCGGGTAGATGTCAGCCTTGACCGTCGTGGAGACAGACTTGGCCTGCGATCGAACGAAGTTTATATTCTCCAGTCAGTCTCGTCGTCTCGTGATCGCGCACGCCCATCCGTCGTCGTCCGCCGACGCGCCCGCCGCTCTAAAAAGTCTGTTCCCCCCCCGATCCACGTTTTCACGGTTCACGACTCGTGCCGACCCCCATCCGCGGCGATAAGAGCGAAACCGTATCTCGCGCGCGGCGTCCCGCCCGATCGCCCGCGTCGCGCGCGCGTCGCCCGCGACCGACGCCTCGACCCCCGACGTCGCGCGACGCGCGCGACACATTTCCAGCATCCACCGCGCGCCGTCCCGCGCCCGTCCGCGCGACACCGCCCGCGCGAGGGCGCCGCGCGCGATCGCCCACCGCGATCGATCGCCCGATCGTTCGTTCGTTCGTTCGACGCGCGCGCGTCGCGTCCCTCGCGCGCGTCGTCGTCCCGCGCGTCGTCGCGCGTCGCGCGAAGGCTAAAAAATACGCACTTGGATCTTGGTCGCCTTGAAGGCGGCGACGCGGCCGACGAAGGAGGAAGCGAGAAGGGCAGACATTACGACTGAGTGTGCGTGAATGCCGCGCGCGGCGCGCCACCGGTGGCGGTCGAGGCGCGCGCGCGGGCGCGGCCTCGCGGCGAACGAGATCTTCCGTGATGGGCGAAATACGGCGTGGAATGCGTGAATATCTCGCGATCGGGGTGTTTTATGTTTTATGCGTCGCGGCGCGCGCGATCGAGATCGCGATCGACGCGTTCGGGTTCGCGCGTCGCGCGCGATCGATCGTGCGTCGATCGATCGCGCGATCGATCGATCGATCGATGGCGCGCGATCGATGGCGCGCGATCTCGCGCGCGCGCGCGAGCGGCATACCTGCACACGCACATTTCTACAATGTCTGCCCTTCTCGCTTCCTCCTTCGTCGGCCGCGTCGCCGCCTTCAAGGCGACCAAGATCCAAGTGCGTATTTTTTAGCCTTCGCGCGACGCGCGACGACGCGCGGGACGACGACGCGCGCGAGGGACGCGATCGCATCGCGCGCCATCGATCGACGGCGTGAGATACGCGACATCGCGCGCGCGGCGCGCATCGCGTCGTCGCGACGCGGGACGTGCGACGCCGCGAAGGGCGTCGCGGGAAGCGATGTCGATGATTATTTGTGATCGCGACGCGACGCGCGTCGGCGTCGCGACGCGTCGCGACGGGCGAGCGGGCGCTCGATCGCCGCGGCGATAGGATAACCGCGATACGGATATTTTCTATCTGTTTGTTTGACTGGACGAAGCGCGGGCGCGGGGCGGAGGACGCGGGTGATTGGATCGATCGTTCGAGCGAAGAGAGGAGACTGACGAAAGAAACGCGATGTGTTTTACGAAATGAACAGGCCAAGTCTGTCTCCACGACGGTCAAGGCTGACATCTACCCGGAATTCGGTACCTACCCGGGCGGTGGCGAATCCCCGATCATCCCGTTCGGCGACGAAAAGAACGCCGAGCGTGAAGTGATCCACGGCCGCTGGGCGATGCTTGGCGTCACCGGTGCGTGGGCCGCCGAAAACGGCACCGGCATCCCGTGGTTCACCGCGGGTACCTTGTGCACCCCGGATGACTGCACCGCCGTCGCGGACAAGTTCCCGGGCGCCGTCGCCCCGCTCGCGCCGGAAGGCTCTGGCTACCCGTCCTTCTGGAACGTTCTCATCATCGAGATCGTTCTCGTCGGCGCCGCGGAAGCGTACCGTACCGGTATCTCCGACTCTCCGTTCGATGATGGCCTCACCGTCGGTGACGTCAACCCGGGTGGACGCTTCGACCCGCTCGGCCTCGCCGAGTCTGGCGACCTTGAAGAACTCAAGATCAAGGAGCTCAAGCACTGCCGCTTGTCCATGTTCGCGTGGTTGGGCTGCATCTTCCAAGCGCTCGCCACCCAAGAAGGCCCGATCGCCAACTGGCAATCCCACGTTGCGGACCCGGTTCACTCCAACGTCCTCACCAACGCGGCCAAGGGCTTCGGCTTCTACTAAGCGGTTCACCGCCTTGGTAGCTTCGTCATAGGGTAGCTTGATCGGCGGCCGTCGACTTCGCGTCTACGGTCACCTCCAAGATTTCTCTGACAGCGCTGGGAATTCCCGACTGCTTTTGGGGCTTTGTCTCTTCAATAACATTCGTTTTAATGATGCATCTCTCGATGTTTGATTACTCTTCGCCTCCGCGTCGCCGTCGCCGCGCTCTGGATAGCCCGCAGACGCGCGTCCCGGCATCTTGCCCCACACACGCGCGCGCGCGTTCCCTTCGCCCCCGTGGCCGGATCGAACGCGAAGAACATGGCGACGACGATCGCTTCGCGCGCCGTCGCGGCGACGACGCCCCGCGCGCGCGCGCGCGCGCGAACGAATCCCCGCGCGTCGTCCACCTCGCGTCGGACCCGCGCGATCGCCGACGCCAACGCCGAGGCGACGGCCGAGGACGCGCGCGAGCTCGCGGCGTGGTTATCCTACGACAAGGGCGTGGACGCGAGCGGATTAGTGTTCAAAGAGGGCGCGAGAGGCGAGGTGGAGGTGGCCCTGCGCGGAGACGTCGACGCCGGGGCGCGCGTGCTCGCGGTGCCGCAAGACTGCGCGGTGACGTCCGTGGACGTCGACGCGCACCCGATCGTCAGCGGATTGGCCAAGGGGCGACCAGAGCTCGTCGGGTTGGCGCTGTGGTTGTGCGCGGAGCGCATCAAGGGTGGAGCGAGCGATTGGGCGCCGTACGTGAAGACGCTCGCGGCGAATCCAGACGCGCCGTTGTTTTGGACCGAGGCGGAAGATTTCGCGCTGTTGAAGGGGTCGCCGATCGTGAATGATGCGGTAGAACGCTCGAGGAGCGCGAGGGAGGAATATGCGGCTATCGTGGAGGTCATTAAGGGTGATCCCACGGCGTTTCCCGCGGAGGCGTACGAGTTTTTCACCGAGGAGCGCTTCGTGGACGCGCTGGCGACGGTGTGCGCCAAGGCGACTTGGTTACCCACGGCATCGTGCTATGCGTTGGTGCCTTTGTTAGACGTCATCACGATTGCTGGATCTCCGGTGCCGGGCGTTTCACCGCCCTCGGCGAAGGATGGAATCGCGCGGTGCGCTGCGGATTACGACGTCGACAGCGCGTGCGTGGTTTTATCCGCCGTCGTCAAGGCGCCGGCGAACTCGCGAGTCGTACAGTTGGATCCGTTGCAAAGGAACAACGGTGAGCTGTTCTTGAACACTGGTCGCGTTGATCAGAAGCATCCAGGGGATTATTTGTACATGCGGACCGAGATTCAGCCCTCCGATCGCTTATTTTCGGCGAAGAAGCAAGTCCTCGAGGGTATGGGTTTCACCGCCGAAAACCAGTACTTTCCGGTGTATGAAGATCGTATGCCGACCCAGTTGTACTCTTATCTTCGTTTTGCCCGCGTTCAAGATCCCGGTGAGATGATGGCGGTGTCGTTTGAGGAGGATAAAATCGTTTCGGTGATGAACGAATACGAAATTCTTCAGCTTCTCATGGGCGATTGTCGAGAGTTAATGTCTGAATACGACACGAATGAGGAAGACGAGCTGAACCTGTTGAAGCTCTCGGACACGATGCGCGTGCGAGAGATCGAGGCGGCCAAGCTTAGAATGTCCGAGAAGAAGCTCATCGGTTGCACGATGACGGCGGTTCGCAAGCGCTTGGCGCCGATTCGTGGCATCCCAACCAAGCAAGGCATGGAAGACCCGAACCAGGATCTTTTAGACATTTTCAACGCGATCGAGAGCATTCCAAATAAGCCAAAGGAAATGATGGAAGACTTCAAGAAGTGGGCGCGTGGGGACTACGAAGACATCCCCAAAGGCGGGGGTGGCTGCGGGTAGTTTTAGAAAATTTTAAGCGCGTTTATATTAATGTACCCACTCTCTACTTGCTAATGTCTTCCTCGTCTTCGTCTTCGTCCTCGTCCTCGTCCTCGTCCGCACTTTTGTCGAAAATTTGTTCCAAAGCGTTGACGACGTCAGCGTTCGTATCCATCAAGAAGAAGAGATCGTCGAGTAACGCTTGCTGAGTCTCTTCTTCCGTTTCGAATTCACGCTGCGGCAGCTCCTCTAATTCCATGAAGTCATTGATCTCGAGGTTGAAGTACGCCTGCTTCAGAGCCTTGACTTCATCTTCGCTCACGACGGAGGTTACTACGCCTGGGGCCATGGTACCGAGACGCCCGCATCGACCGGCTCGATGTAAATAACTGCTCGTTGAAGGAGCGTCTAAACTATAAATGTGCTGAATATTTGGCATATCCAGCCCCCGCTCACTTTCAGACGTGCACACTAATATGCTAGCCTTGTTGTTCTTGAAATCTTGAACCGTTCGCAAAGCCTCGGTGCCCTCGGGGAGCAACATCAACAGCTTGTGTTCGCCCCAGAGCGCCTTCCGCACGGGCCCAGCCGTAACTTTCGCCGCTTCGCTATTCGGAACAAAAATGAACGTTCGCGGCGGTGGTGCATCTTCTCCTGCTTCTTCGAGATCTTTACGAAGCTGTCGCGTGAGTGCGATAAGCTTGCGAGAACGGTCCTTCACGACGAGCATTCGGTGCGTGATGCCCGGGGGCACGCGCATACCGCCGCCCGTGGTGATCCAAATGGGATCCTTCATTAGACCTTTAGATGTGCACCGATCGACGATCTCTTGCGACAACGCCACGCCACTAAGACACACGCATCGGTCCTCCATCACTGGCTCGTATGGTGACGGTTTGAGCAACACATCCATCGCATCTGGGTGCTTGTCGAAGAGCACATCCGCTTCGTCGGCGATGATGAATTGTGCCAGATCCACCTCTAAATCTCCTTGTAGCTTCAAATCTTTGAGCTCTTCGGGCGTTCCGACGACGATTTCCGCGATGCATAAGTCGGGATCCGGATTCAACACGTGCTTTTCAAAATCAAACGCGCCCTTCACCTTCACGCCGCGGGGACCGATGTATCTAAAGATGTTACCCGAATCTCCTGGTCTCTGCGTGCTCACGTTCCCTCCGAGTATGCGCCATATCAGCATAGAGTTCTGTACCACCAGTTCTCTCGTCGGCACGATCACCAGCAACTGCAGCATCCCTCTCCCCACGTAATTCAACCCGTCGATGCTCGGCATGAGGTACGCCAGCGTCTTCCCGCTCCCCGTCTGACTCGAAATAACCACGTCGTTCACGTTCATCATCGCCAGCGCCGCCCGTCGCTGAATCGCCGTGGGATATCGGAACCCTAAATCCTCCGCCCGAGACGCGATCCAGTTCGCCATTCCGAGCGACCGCCAATCGAGCAACTGCTCCCGCGGGTCCGTCATCCCTTGCACGCGCCGCAGCTTTTCCGACACCCTCTGCGCCAACCCGTAATCCTCCTCAAATATCGCCTTATTCAGCGCCGTGGTGAGAATGTTTTCATCCTCCGTCCCGTCCGCGTCGAACCCATCGAGCGCAGACGCGTCGCTCGCTCCGTCGTCACCGGTCCCGCCGTCACCGAACGGCGCCGCGTCTCGCGCGCGCAATCGGTCGCCTCGCGCGCGCGGGCCCGCGCGCGGACGCGCGCGACGCGTCGATGACGACGCTCGCGACGTCCGCGCCCGTCGCGGGACGCTCGCGCGATGTCCGCTCGCGACGCGCATGCCGCGGTCGTTCGCGCGCGTCGAGTGACGTCGCGCCCGCGCGCTCGAGGCGACACGAGCGCGTCGCGGTTTCACCGCCTCGTCGTCGATCGACGGTCAAGGGTCGACGCGAAACTAGATCGTGAACCTAAAATGAGGTTCACATTCGTCGATGGCGTCGATCGATGGACGGTTTCGAGGCAACCTGCGCGCGCGAAACTGAAATGAGGTTCGGCGTCACCGATCGCCGTGATCGACGCGCAAACCTGGGGCGCGACGTCGAACCCGTCGCGGCGCGCGTCGAACCTGGGACGGCGCGCAATCATCGACGCGGGAAACTATGCGCGCGTCGTCATCGCACGCGCGCGCGCGTGTCGGTAGAAATCATGTTCACGCGTCGCGCGCGCGCGCGCGTGGGGTGGACGGTGGACGGCCTTCGCGTGTGGCGACGGCGGAACCGTCGCTAATTCGGGAAGGATTGGTGTCGAGCCGTGGGACGCGGGGCGGGGCGCGCGTGCTGGTTCAAACGGGCGCGATCGATCCCGCGAGCGCCGTGTCGGCGGTCCAGGGGTTCGTGCTCGACGGGTCGCCGGGTTTGCGTGCCGCGGCGATGGCGAATACCGCGGTGTTTACGAGCGGCTTCGGCGTCTTGCGACTCGGGTTGACGCTCGCGGGTATCGCGCACTCGTGGTTTCTCGGAACGGTGCGTGAATCGCCAGAAACACGCGTGGCGATGCGCATTTAGATTTTTTGTCGCGAGTGCGACGCTCGAACGACCGTGGGAGGTGATGACAGATGACAGATACTTCCGAGCGCGCGCAACGCGGACCGACAATCGTCGGTGCAGCGACGGCCGCTCCGTGAGCGAGTATCAAAATATTAGTTTTCAATCTGATCCCGGAGGTTTCTGATAGTTCTGAGACTCGTTTTTTGTGCGTTCGACAGACTGACTCGCTTTTCCCGCGCGCACGCAGGTCGTCATGGCGGCGTTTGGTGTCGGAGGATACGCTCTCGTGTGCGCCTACTTCATCGTCGGCAGTGCGGTGACAAAGATAAAATTGAAGGAAAAGCAAGCCGAGGGGATAGCGGAGGCGCGGGGAGGGCTTCGTGGCCCCGGAAGCGTGTGGGGGAGCGGGACGGCGGGGATTTTGTGCGCTATTGCGGCGCTTTCGGGATGGACACCCGTGTCGTTGGAACTCTGGCGGATCGGTTTCGTGGCGAGCTTTTGCAGCAAACTCAGCGACACCACCGCAAGTGAGATCGGCAAGGCCTACGGCAAGACGACCTATATGAGCACGCCACCGTTCAAGTTAGTTCCCAGAGGTACGGAGGGCGCCGTTAGCGTCGAAGGAACCGTGGCTGGTATCGTCGTATCGGGTCTGTTCGCCGGGCTTGCGTTCATCATCGGTCAACTGGATGCCGTCGGCGTCGGTGTATGCGTCCTCGCTGCCTTCATCGCGACGACCTTCGAGAGCATGCTCGGGGCGGCTGTGCAGGGTAGAAAAGGATTTGATTGGATGTCTAACGACGTGGTGAACGGAATACAGATCACGCTCGCGGCTGGGGTGGCCATCGCGTTGAGAACAATCGTCTGAGTCGACTAGATTCGAATCATCGTCGCGACGACACTCGTAGTAAAATTTACAAACTAGATAGAATTTAACAGATGGCTAGTTCAGGACCCCTTTTCTGTCATCCGGCACGGATAATGAAAAATCTCGTTCCTCACGACCCCTCCGACGTCGCCGCCCTTTGTTTATCATCGCACCGCGTCACGAAATCATGAACCTCGTCGGCAAACTTTTTCGGTTCTTCGAGGTACAACCAATGCCCACAGTTTTCGAAAATCTTCAACTCCGAATCGGGAATCATCTCAGCCACCGCTTTGATGCCATCTATGGGAAATATTTTGGTTTCACGTCCCGCCAGGACGAGCGCCGGGATGGTCATGTGTCGACACTCGCTTCGCCAGTCTTGGTGCGTGTGGTCGTACATCAGCTCGCACAACGCCTCGGGACAGCACTCGAGCGTCTCGCTCTTCACCATGGCGAGCACGTCGGGATCAACGACACTGAGATCGTGAAAGCAAGCCTCGGCGTTACCATCCGCGAACGTAGACATATCTCTTCTCACAGCCGCCGCCAACGCCTCGTAACTCGCCGCGTCGTAACAACCCAAACTCCCCAGCTCCCAATCCGGGCGTCTATTCTGCAACGGGGCCTGATCCACGAGCACCGCGCCGATGACGCTCACCTCGGTCGCATCGCTCCCCCCTCCGACGCGCCATCGCGCGCCGCACAACTGTAAGAGCGACCAAACGACCGCGCATCCCATCGACGCGCCGACGAGCACGAACCCGCTCGGCGACAGTCTCGCCGCCGCCTGCTCCAGGACCTCCCGCAGGTCCATCGCCAGCCGCGCGACGGTGTGGCCGCGTCCCGGACGGTCGCTCCCGCCGTGCCCTCGAAGATCGAACGCGATCGTCGCGGGAAAGTCGTCGCGCGCCGCGCGCATCGCCGGCGACCAGTACGCCGCCGTCCCGCTCCAACCGTGGACGAGGACGACGACGGGGCGATCGCGCGCGGGCGTAGCGCCGCCGACGACGGCGCGGAGGCGAACGCGGCCGCCGTCGACGGGGTCCAGGTCGAGCGCGGTCCACGGCATCGCGCGTCGACGAGTGTTTGGGAGCGAGGTCGATTGCAAAGGGCGGCGTCGCTCGGTTCTAAAGACGAGATTTAATTTTGGTGTCCAACGGACCCTGAGCGAGGGTGCGACCCTGAATGGCGCAGTTCTCTAAGTAAGGACACGGTTGGTACAGACCGCCGTACTTGGTGGACCAAGCGCGGAGCTTGGCGGCGATCACGGCGGGGCCGACGGAGTCGCCCCAGTGGACGACGCCGCCTCGAAAGGCAGGGAAGCCCATGCCTAAGATTGCCGCGGTGTCGATATCGCCAGCCTTGACGACGATGCCTTCGGAAAGAACTCTGCACGCTTCGTTGACGACCGGGAAAAAGATCATCTCAGCGATCTCTTGCGGACTCAAGCCCGCCGGAATGGGCGAACCGTCGAGCGGAAGTTTGGACTGCGCTCGGGACGCGGCGATGAGCATCTCGACACCCTCGGAATCAGGCGTGGCCCGGCGCTTATTGTCGTACTTGTAAAATCCAGCACCGGACTTCTCGCCCAATCTTTTGTTCGCGAGCAACGATGGGATGAGGGGCGAGCGGTAGACTCGATCGGGGAAATCGTCGATGAAGTTCTGCCCGACGTGAACGCCGACATCGTGACCGACCAAATCACCCAAACGGAACGGACCCATGGGCATTCCAAACATCATTATCGCACGATCGATGGCGTACGGATCGCACCCAATATCCACGAGCACCGTCGCGCTCATGGTGTACGGAAAGAAGATACGGTTGACGGCGAATCCGGTGCAGTTTCCCACGACGACAGGCGTCTTCTTAATTTGTTTACTCAAGCCCAAGGTGTCCACCAAAATCTGCGCCGGAGTCGCGTCGGTACGAATAATTTCGAACAGCTGCATGACATGAGCAGGTGAAAAGAAATGAGCACCCACGATGCGCTCTGGGTTCTTCATTTTGGCGGCGATTTTTGTAATGTCGATGGTACTCGTGTTCGTGCTCAAGATGCAATCAGGCTTGCAAATCCTCTCCAACTCACAGAAGATCTTTTGCTTGAGAGGTAAGTTTTCAATGACAGCCTCGATGACCATATCACACTGACGGAAATCTTGATCTGTGAGTGTAGGCTTGACGAGCGACATCAGCTGGCGCGCCTTGTCTTCAGTCATCCTGCCTTTACGAACCATGCTCGTCAAGTTTGATTGAATGCGACCGACGCCCGCGTCCAAAAACTCTTGCTTGATCTCTTTCAACACGACTTGAATTCCAGCGAGCAAGCACGCCGTGGCGATTCCACTCCCCATCAAACCGCCTCCGACGACGCCGACTGACTTCATCGGTCGAGGCTTAAGGCCGACGTCCGTGATTCCCGGAACTACGTTCGTCGCGCGCTGAGCGAAGAAGAAGTGAACCAAACCTTTCGCGGCAGGCGATGATACAGCCTTTTTAAAGTTTTCTGCCTCGCGCTTCAGTCCCTCTTCAGGGCCTTGGGCGAGTCCGACCGAGATGGCATCGACGCAAAGCGCCACGTGCGGCATCACTGACTGCACTCGCTTGGCCTTCTTGCTCGCCTCCTTGAGAATCATCTCCGTAGACTTGGGATCTGGTAGTTTGTCTTTACGATACATCGAAAGCTCCCGCTTCACGGAGCCACTCGCGATCGCCTTCGCCAACGCCGACGCCTCGGCGACGATTCTTGACGGGTCCGCAATTTTGTCAACCAATCCAAGTTTCAGCGCCTCCTCCGCCTTGATCGACTTGCTCTTCAGCATCATCTCCAGGGACTTCTCCAAGCCCACCAACCGCGGCAGGCGTTGAGTGCCACCAAACCCAGGAATCACTCCCAACTGAAGCTCAGGCAACCCCAACTGCGCCCTCGGCGTCGCCACGCGCGCGTTGCACGACATCGCCACCTCCAATCCCCCTCCTAGAGCCAAGTTTTCGATCGCCGCCACGCACGGCTTACTTCCACCCTCCACGTATCGGCACAGAATCGCGTTAAAATCGCCCACGTCGTTCGACGGCTTCCCCTGGGTCGACTTTCTCAATTGCGTAATGTCGAAACCGCCGCTAAACTTTCCGCCCGCCCCGTGGATGACGATCGCGCGCACGTTCGAGTTTGCCTGCGCGTCCTTTACCGCGCGCTCGAGTCCCTCGAGTACCGGCACCGCCAGCGCGTTCACCGGGGGGTTATTCAGCTCGATCACCGCCACGCCGTCGTCGATTTTCGTCGTCACCGGGGACATAATTCCAGGTTTCCGATTCGGTACGGATTATCGTCGACGCCGATCGCGCGCGGGCGCGTTCGAGGTCGCGCGTCGGTGTGAAGGCGCGAAAGGCGGTCACACTCGCGATCGGTCGTCGTCTGCGCGTCGCGAGGCGTCGAACGTCGTCGAGTGGCGGTGCTTCGACGGACGGCGACAGTTACGCAGTCACGGCGTCGGCGACGCGACTGGCGACTGGAGCGACGGAACCGCGAGCGACGGAATGAGGGTAACAGCCTCGCGAACGGCGATATAATTTGAATTGAAACGGCGACGATTCGTCACGGGGCGATCGCGAATGAACTCTGAGGACGGAATCACACGGCGAACGCGACCTTGGTCGCCGAAGCTGGCGCGGCGTCGGTCTGGTTGGGGTCCAACTCGGAATTCTTCTTTTTCAGCGCCGAGACGAGGTTCTTGTCGGAGAAAGACTGCATCGCTCGAGAATTATTTTGAACGGCTTCCACGGCGTATCGATCGCCGTCGATGAGACGGCGATCGAGGGCACGTCTCACGTAGAGCGTGACGCCGGAGACGAGTATCAGGCAGAGGGACACAATGGGGGAGACGTATCGCCACACTGCGACAAGAATCTCGATGAAGTCGATCGTTTCCTTGATTTCATCGTAAAACGCCTCGTCCATGTCGTACTCGAGGCTGGTCCAGGAGATTGGAACGAGGGCTTCGTCACCGCTCGAGGCGCCGGACCAGAGCGTGGTGTAGAAAGTATCCGTCGGGTCAATTTTGAAGTTTTGTTGGATCGGAACTCGCATGCCCACGGTGTTACCGCTGCGCTCGTAAATCATGATCTCGATATCATGTATCGTGGCGTTCGGGGCGAACGGAGATGAAGAAGAGGTCGGATCGATGTACCCGCCGAAGACTCGGGGGTCGGCTCGATGACCGTGAGGAAGCGTGTACACACTCGGGATGAGCTCGAACCCGCTCACGTTGAACGTGCCGTGAAATTCCGTGTTGCGCCCACACGCAGTCTGATCTACTGGACAAGCCAAGAACTCTTCGTGCGCGATAGCGTACGTTTCGACAGAGACCTTGGAATTCTTCTTGACCGTCTTGCCTTGCTGGTGTCGCAGCGTGAGGGAGCGTTTCAAATCTAATCCCATGCCAAAATCTGCCCAGGCAACGACATCAACTGAACTTCCGTGGATCTTAATAGCGTGATATTGTCCAGAAGCAATTGTTTTGCCTACGACGTTCTCGACATGCGACGTGTGAGGGTACGTGATTGGTCCCGCGGCGCCGTCAGAACGGCGCAACACATTCGTCGCGTTCTCGGGCGAGTTCACGCCGGTTGCGATGCGATAGGGCGTAGATCCGTAGACATAAGCCCACGTAGAAGTATCATTCACACTCCACGGCACGTGATCGTCGTCGATCGTCGTCGCGTTGCGAATCTTTGTCACCGATCGAATGAGTCTTCTAGGATCGTTTGCCGCATACTGCGCGGAGACGACGGGATCCTCGTATCCAAAAATCCACTCTCGAACGGTGCGTTTGATCAACATTCCGCTAGATTGTGGGCCAAGAGCGGGTCCAAGAGACGCTTGAAACGCGTTCGCTCCGTAGGTCGACGAGATATGAGTCAGGTATCCTTTCCAAAGCTGCGCGTGAAGCGCCGAGATCGTAAACGTCGCCGCCAATGTCGTCGTGTCCATAGTCAGCATACCCACGGCTGTCATGCCCGTGGAATCGCCGACAACGGCCTGATACAGCGCACTCGACGTCGGCGAGCTTATCGCGACGACAGAAACGGGCTGAGAAGCCTGAGTGGCGGCCCAAGATGCGTATTCAGGAACAGACGGGAAGCCGGTTAGAAACGCCGCCGGCACGCCCAAGGCAGCGAGTTGGGTCACCGATAGTCCCCCAAGAGGGCTCGCTGTGAAGATTTGTTCAACTGCAAGCGCCTGTAAAGCGGTAGGCCCTCCAAGAGCCGCCGCGACGAGGTTAGGAAACGCCGCCCCGAGCGTTGGGTCGTTCGCCATGGCGCCAAAAAGCTGAGTGATACCGCCGACCAACCCCGAGAGCGTTTGCGGGATTGCGGTGTACAGGATGTTCGCTTCGCTCCCTGCCGTCTTCACCATGCCGATGTACGCCAAGTTGAAAGACACGATCTATGATGAAGAGTGAGAAGTTATGAAACTAAATGAAGCGCTCTAGTTAGTATACCTCGTCGTTCATTGAGCATCCGTCGCAAAAGTTTGCAGCGTCCATGTCCGCATAGAGCGTCGACACAAAGGATACTTCCGTGTCGTCGTTCGAAAAAGTAATATTCTGACGCTTGTTCACAGTGTTCGAAATAACGTACGGACCCACTTCCACGAGTGCCGGGGGATGAGTACCGGCGAGAACTTGACTCGGGTTGGTGATGTTCCAGAAATAAATGCTCGCCTTGAGATTATTCTCGCATCTGGTGGTGCTGGTTACCCAGCACTTATCGCCCCGGTCAATCTTATAATCGGTGATCAAGCTCAGCGCAGGGACGTAGAGATACGCCAAACATAAGCTCGTGCCTAAAAATAACGTCGCACCGACTAAGACAGCCTGCAAAGTTGGTGTGAGCTCGCGTCGGCTGCGGTGAAGAAACACATGGCAAACTCACGTGACAGAAGAAATTTTTCCTGCTCGACTCCAAGCCACCGTACGTGCTGAGCACCTTGGTCGGCGCAGCACTCCGTTCATCGACCTCGATCGTGTCTAACGTGTCGTACTGGGTCGACATCGCGGCGTGCACTGAGGTTGATATTCTATTCTTGGCTCGCGACGTCGTCAACAATCGCGTCTTTGTTTTGTTACAAATCATGTTCCCTAGTCCTGCTTATCGTGCTCATCGGGCGTCGCCCAGTACTGCGGGGTGTCCAAATCAGTCATCAATCCCCAGCCGTACATCAAAGTGATGAGAAGGCCCCAGAAGATGATCACCCCCATCACGAGCTGCGCCTGCGTCTCGCACAGCGCGCCGCACTCGGGCGCCTCCGATTGCTCCAGCGCCAGCAGCGCGCGCCCCGTGGCGCCGTCCTCGACCTCACCGCACTCGAGCGCGCTCGCACCGGCTGATTCATAAAACACGCCTACGGCGGCGATACCCTCGCGCTCGACCGTCTCCAAATCGTTCGCGAACGCCTCGCCCGCGCCTCGCGCGTCGTCCCCGCACGTCGCCACCACCGCTCGCAGCCTCCCTCCCGCGGCGCCCTCGCGCGCGTCCAAGTACGCGCGCAACGGATCACGCGCGTACACGATCGTCTCCATCCCATCGACGCTCGCCAGCTCATCCTCGCACTCGACCGACGCGAAGACGCGCCGCGCCCCGTCGCTCTCCTCGATCGCCCGCCGCACCGCGTCCGCCCTCACCCGCGCGTTCGGCGCGAACGTCCCGCGACGCTTCCCATCGCCCTCGCCGCGCACCCGTCGCAGCGCGTCCCTTCGCGCGTCCCCATCGTCGCCGAACCGTCCTCGTCGAACGAGCGCGAGCTCGGCCTCGTCGTCCTCCTCGTCCTCGTCGCGCGTCCCGATCGCCGCCGACGTCCTCGCGCGCGCGCCGACCCCTCGATCGCGCGTCCGATCGCCGTCGCGCGCGCCGACGACCGCGACGACGCCGTCGTCCATCGCGCGCGCGTCGTACGTCGTCTCGAACGCGTCGCCTCGATCGTTCGCCCGCGCGCTCTTCGCGCGCGCCGTTCGCGCGCGCACGAGCGCGCCGTCGCTCGCGCGCGCCGCGAGCGCGACCGCGACGACGAGGACGACGAGCGTCGCGCGCGTCGGCGTCGCCGCGCGTCGCGCGCCGCGCGGCATGCCGCGCGATGCGTCGCGATGTGACGATTTCGCGGCCGCAGACCCGCGCGCGCATGCGCGCCGCGCTCGGACCGCGCGCGCGCGTCGCCATGTCCGTCGAGCGCGCGCGCGCGGACGCGCGCTCGGACCGCGCGCGCGCGCGACCGCGCGCGACCGCGGACGCGCTCGAGGACCTGCGCGTGCGATGCGCGCACTGCGACGCCGTCTTCGCGCCGCGCGCGCTCGAATACGGCGCCGACGCGCGACGATTCGCGAGCGAGACGCTGCGAGACGCGTTCGACGCGCTCGAGCGGGACGAGGAGACGAACGGGTTCTTGCTGCGAGGGCGCGAGCGCGGCGACGCGGCGCACCGGGGGCTGGCGCGGGCGTGCGACGAGCTGAGGAAGACGATGTCGCTCACGGAGGCGAACGCGACGCTGGGGCGAGGGGCGATGCACGTGTTCTCGACGAAACAGGCGAGGGCGCTGCTGACGAGCGCGGGGGCGGTCGGGGAGGGAGAGGGAAGGTTGAGATGGTTTTTGGACGTCGGCGCGGGGTGCGGCGAGGTGACGGAGACGCTGGCGAAGAATTTTGAAAAGACGTGCGCGACGGAGAGCTCGCGAGGGATGGCGAAGCGATTGAGAGAGCGTGGATTTGATGTCGTGCTCGAGAGCGACACGATCGAGGACGTCGTGGGGGACGTGCGGCGGCTGGGGGAGGATTTGGACGAGGACGGGTTCGACGTCGTCGCGGCGTTGAACCTGTGCGATCGAATCGACGCTCCGGTGACGCTCATGTCGCAGTTAAAGCGCGCGTTGAAACCCGGGACCGGGGTTTTGATATTAGCCATCGTCGTTCCGTTCCGTCCATTCGTCGAGGGCGCGGACGGGACGCGAACGAAACCCAGCGAAACCGTCGACGCGCCGAGCTCGGGATCGTGGGAGGCGGGCGTCGAGGCGCTGTGGGAAAATTTAATCGCTCCCGCGGGATTCGAGCTCATCAGGCTCGCCCGGGTGCCGTACATATCCGAGGGCGATCACCTCTTCGACGCGTACGTCCTGGACGACGCCGTGTTCGTGTTGAGGGCGCCGGCTCGATGAACCGACGTCCCGAGCGCGCGAGCGGGACGCGCTGTAATTCAACGCTTCATTCCTAGCCTCCCCGCGCGCCCGCGCGCGCTTTCGCCGCGAGCGACGATGTCGACGGCGTCCACGTCGTCGTCGTCGTCGACGTCGGCGCCGATGACGGCGAGCGAGATTCGCGCGCGCGTGCGACGCCAAAAAGTCGACCCGCGCGTGTCGCTGGACGTCTACTTCAGAACCGCCGAACACGTGCATCTACAGGTGCGCGCGCGCTCGCGACGCGCTCGCGACGCGCGCCGACGGTAGAACTCTCGAGCGCGCGCGCGCGAAGCGCGAGCGACGACGGCGACGACGGGAAAAGGGGACGCTCGATTGGATTGGGACGCGGCGTCGGTTGACCGAACGCGAGCGACGCGCGCTCGCGACGCGCGGAACGACGGCGCCGCGAGACTGACGGCTCGCGATGCGATGTGCGCTCGTCGCGATCGCGCAGGCAAAGATTTATAGGAGCGAAGGAAACTTGCCGCAGCTGTACAGGCTGTTGTACGCGTACGCGTCGGTGGTGTTGGATACGATGGCGGAGCACGGCGACTGGGACGACGTAAAGTACGCCGAGCGGGTGAAACGGGAGAAAACGAGGACGGAGGAGGCGTTAGCGGAGATGGAGTCATTGAAACCGGTGATCGATGCGGAGGCGGAGGCGTGGAGACGATCGGCACCGCGGCGCGGGGCGAAGTCGGCGGCGGTCGGAGCCGCCGCCGGCGCGTCGTCGTCGTCCACAAAGGGCGCGACCGGGGGGGATGGGGACACGAACAGGAACACGACGGTACCTAAAGCGAGCGGAGAGACGCTGACGAAGCACTCGATGTTCGACGGGCGTCTACCGAGTGCCACGGACACGGCGACGGCGGCTCGAACGGCGGCGGCGAACCCGAGCGGAGCCGTCGTCGAAAAGAGTACCACCGCGCCCGCACCGAGCGTGGGGACGCGACAAGAAAACGCAGCGAGACACGCCCACTCGCTGTTACCTCCGCCGCCACCGCCGCCTCCAGCGCTCGGGGATGGGGACTCCGCGGCGTTTTCGCAGAGCCTGATGCGCAACGCGGCGAGCGTGGATTTCCAACCCAAAGTCATCGTCCAGATTCCCACCACGGACGAGGCGGCCACGGACCACACGCGCTTAGACACCCGTCTAAAGCTGTACAACCTGCGCGAGAAAGTCGTCCGCGGCGACGGGAACTGCCAATTCCGCGCCGTCGCCGATCAACTCTTTCGCGACCAAGAGCGTCACGCCGAGTGTCGCGCCGTCGTCGTCGATCAACTCCGCCGCGCCTCCGAAGACTACGCTCCCTACGTTCCCGAAGATTTCGACGCGTACGTCGAATCCATGGCCAAGGACACCGCGTGGGGCGATCACATCACCCTTCAAGCCGCCGCCGACGCCTACGGCGTTCGCATGTGCGTCATATCCAGCTACCGGGACAACTTTCTCGTCGAGATCACCCCCAAGACGGCGCGCAGCGCGCGCGTGTGTTGGATCTCCTTCTGGGCCGAGGTACACTACAACTCCGTGTACCCCGCGTAGTCTCCCAGCCCTCGTCGCGCTCGGTCCCTCGTCGCCGCCGCCGCCGCGCCGAGTCCCTCGTATCCACCGTTCACGACTCACGACGAATGCTGTATGGGTAAACAGTATGCTTCACGCCACGGTGCCGAGGCCGTGTTCGACGTCACCGCGCGCGTCACATCGCGCGCCATGTCCGCGACGGCGTGCAAGTTTTACCTCGCCGGCGCGTGCCGGAACGGCGCGTCGTGTCGATTCTCGCACGACGCCGACGCGAGCGCGAGCGCGAGCGCGCGCGCGTCGACGGAGACGCGCGAGCGATGCAAATTCGTCGACGCCCCCGGTGGGTGCACGTTCGGCGATCGATGCAAGTACGCGCACGGCGCGAGCGACGCCGGCGCGAGCGACGTCGCGAGGGCGTTCAGTCGCGTGACGCTCGCCACCGGGGCGGGACGCGGGATGTCGGCGAGCGCGACGGCGTTCGCGCCGGGAGGGACGCGGGGGAACGCGAACGCGAACGGCGCCGAATACGAACACGGCGAAGAGGAGGACGAAGATTGGGGATACGTGGACGAACACGGGAATTGGGTGTCGTTCGACGACGAGGGCGAGGGCGCGAGGGAGTTTTTGGCGGCGCAGTTGCCGGACGAGGACGAGCTGTTGGGACTGACGAGCGAGGGGCCGAGCGGGGCGGGCGACGACGCGTGGGGGTTCTTCGACGAGGGCGGGAATTGGGTGTCGCTCGAGGGAGAGGGACAGCGGTACCTACAAACGCAGGAAGATTTGGTGCGTTGAGGACGATGGGCGTCGACGAGGAAGAGGGAGCGATGACGAGGAGGATGTACACTACGCGCGACGAAGTATTCGCCGCGACTGAATTCCGACGATTGTAATTTGATTCACGCAAGCGCTAACGATTATGCATGAGTCTGACGGCTTGCGCGTTTTCATTCCTCGCAGGGCATCGGTCGGGAGGACTCGTTCGTCGACGACGGCGTCGACGAAAGCGCGGATGAGGACGCGGAAGCGGAGGACGCGGAAGTCGCGCGACTCGAGGCTTCGCAAAATTTAGAGTGCGTGGTGTGTTTGGAAGTCGTCGTCGAGAAACCTCGCTTCGCGGATCGACGATTCGGGCTGTTGAACGCGTGCGAGCACTGCTTTTGCCTGAATTGCATTCGCGGATGGCGTCAGGGAGGAACGCAGCGAGGGGCCGAAGCGAGCGCTTCGAGCAACGAACAAGCGCGCATGTGCCCGATTTGTAGGACGACTTCTCACTTCATTACGCCGACGACGTCGTGGCCGAGAAACGACGAAGAAAAGACACAGATGATCGACTCGTACCGAGAACGGATGGGCAAAATACCGTGCAAACATTTCGACGGCGGCGACGGCACGTGTCCGTTTGGAACTTCGTGTTTCTACGAACACAGATACCGCGCTACGGGCGAGTTGGAGAGCGCCGAAGTACGGAAAAGCACCGCTTCAGACGGGAGTTTGAACATCCTCACTCCGGTTCGATTGAGCGATTTCATCCAGACGTCGAGAAGGTTTAGATAGATAGCGAACGTAGAGTTGATAAATGAAAAATGTTTACAATGCGTGGCAACTCGTTCGATGGTGGGTCTAAGGGTCGCGATTTCTTCGATCGTGTCTAAGGTTCATAACTCAAGTTCGGTCCCAACCAGCGTTGCACTTCAGAGAGCTCCATCTTTTTGCGGCCCGCGTATTCTTCAACTTGGTCAGACGTAAGCTTACCGACGTTGAAATATTCAGAGCACGCGCCTGCGAAGTACAAGCCAGAGACCGAGGCCGAGGGAAGCATGGCGAACGTCTCGGTAAGTTCGACGCCAATTTCTTCCTTGACCTTCATCAAGTCCCACATTGTCGCCTTTTCCGTGTGATCTGGCTGGGACGGATAACCCGGCGCTGGACGAATGCCTTGATATTTCACCTTGAGTAAGTCTTCGCAGTTGAAAGACTCATCCTTGGCGTAACCCCAGTCATCCTTACGGACGCGCTCGTGGAGCAACTCCGCGAACGCTTCAGCGAGGCGATCAGCCAAGGCTTCCGCCATGATGTAGGAGTAATCGTCGTTCGCAGCCTTGAACTCGGCCGTAAGCTCATCGAGACCAAATCCAGCAGAGCACACGAACATACCGAGGTAATCCTTCACACCGCTATCCTTCGGGGCGATGAAGTCACTGAGCGCCATGTACGGCTCGTCGGTGTCTTTTTCGGCTTGCTGGCGGAGCGTGTAGAAAGTGTGGTGCGTCGTTGTCCGGCTTTCATCTGTGTAAACGACGATGTCATCGCCAACGGAGTTGGCCGGGTAGAAACCATAAATACCCTTGAGAGTAAGTCTCTTGTTTTGCTTGATTTTTGTGATCATCGCGTTGGCCTCGTCGAAGAGCTTCTTCGCCTCGGGGCCGACAGTTTCATCGTTGAAAATCTTCGGGTAGCCACGGTTCGGGTAGCGACCACGCAGCTGCCACACCTGGAAGAACGGATTCCAGTCAATGTACGGAAGCACATCGTCGATCGACACCTCCATCGCCTTGGCTCCGCAGAACTTGGGAGTGACAGGGACATTCGGCGCGGCGGTGAAGTCCACCGGTTTCACAGTTGCTCTCGCCTTTTGGAGGGTAAGGTATTTACGATCCTCTAAACCAGCGTAAAATTCGTCACGCATCTCAGCGTACGTTTCATTGATGTCGTCCATGAAGTCAGCGTGCTTCCTCTTGTCCAACAAGGTCTGAGCCACTGGCACCGCACGCGAGGCATCGAGAACGTGAATCACACCGCCGGAGTAGTTTGGCGTCAGCTTCACCGCAGTGTGCATCTTAGACGTCGTCGCACCGCCGATGAGAAGCGGGATTCTCATACCTGCCTTTTCCATCTCCTTTGCGACGGTCACCATCTCATCCAATGACGGTGTGATCAAGCCCGAAAGACCCAAAATGTCAGCCTTGCTCTCTCTCACCGCATCTAAAATCTTTTCACAGGGACACATCACGCCAATGTCAATAACCTTGAAGTTATTGCACCCTAAAACGACGGCAACAATGTTCTTACCGATGTCGTGCACGTCACCCTTCACCGTGGCGATCAAAAAGGTACCGGCGGTACTGGCTTCAGTGCTGCCGGTGAGAGCCTTTTCCGCATCCATGAAAGGGATAAGGTGGCCGACAGCCTTCTTCATCACACGGGCAGATTTAATAACTTGCGGCAAAAACATCTTACCGGCGCCAAAGAGATCACCAACCACATTCATGCCGTCCATCAGTGGACCTTCGATGACTTCCAGGCAAGACTTGTACTTGTCGCCCACGCGGCACTCTTCCGTGTCAGCGATGCAGAACTCGTCAATCCCCTTGATGAGGGCATATTCGAGTCGCTTTTCGCACGGCTGGTTACGCCATTCCTTACCCGACCCAGCAGCCTTCACGGCACCACCGCCAGCGGCACCCTTCTTGCGAAGGTTGCAAGGAGTGGACTTCGGGTCAAGCGTCGCCGCAAATTCGAGCATGCGCTCAGTGGCGTTGGTGCATCTGTTCAAGAGCACGTCTTCGACGTATTCCAACAACTCCTTGTCCATCTTCTCGTACACATCCTCTTCGACTTGCGCGGCGTTCACGATACCCATGTCCATACCGGCCTTGCAGGCGTGGTACAAGAAGGCGCTGTGGAACGCGCGGCGCACGGGCTCGTTGCCGCGGAAGGAGAAGGCCAAGTTGGACACGCCTCCGCTGATTTTGCAACCAGGGCAGAGACGCTTGATCTCGCGAGTAGCGTTGATGAAGTCAACGCCGTAGTTGTTGTGTTCTTCCATGCCCGTGCCGATCGTAAGAATGTTCGGGTCAAAGATGATGTCTTGCGGGTTGAAGCCAAGCTGTTCGACCAAGAGCTTGTAAGCGCGGCAGCAAATGCGCACCTTCTCAGCTTCAGTCGCCGCTTGCCCTTCCTCGTCGAACGCCATCACGACGACGGCGGCGCCGTGACGCTTCACGATCTTCGCGTGATGCAAGAACTCTTCCTCACCACCCTTGAGGGAGATAGAGTTCATGATGCACTTGCCTTGGCTGCACTTCAAGCCAGCCTCGACGACGTGGAACTTGGAAGAGTCAATCATGAAAGGAACCTTGGAGGCGTCCGGCTCGGAAACGAGCAAGTTCACAAAGCGAGACATGGCAGTTTCGCCGTCGATCAAGCCGTCGTCCATGTTGATGTCAATGACGTGCGCACCGTGCTCGACTTGCTTGAGCGCGATGGCGAGAGCCTTCTCAAAGTTACCATCGACGATGGCCTTCTTGAAGATGGACGAGCCCGCAACGTTGCACCGTTCACCGAGGTTGATGAACGTCTTGCGGTAGTCATTTTCGTTCGGCACATAGTTGAACGGCTCGAGACCGGAGATGCGCATAATTTCTGGCACATCGTGCTTCTTGCGCGGCGTGTACGGTGCCACCATCTGGGCGAGAGCGCCGATGTGGTCATCCGTGGTGCCGCAGCAGCCACCGATGCCATTCAACAACCCCTTCTCGAGGAAGACGCGGCAGTCTTCGGCCATTTCAGCACCCTTTTGATCGTAACCACCCATGGCGTTCGGCAAACCGGCGTTAGGGTACGCGAACACCCAGCAGTCGGCGCACTTGCTCAAGTTCTCAATGTACGGGACCATGTCCTTGGCGCCGAGAGCGCAGTTCAAGCCAACAGCCATCGGCTTGGCGTGGCTGACGGAGTTCCAGAACGCCTCGTTCGTTTGGCCAGACAAGGTACGACCGGAGTTGTCGACGATGGTGCCGGAGATGAACAACGGAAGACGCGTACCGTAAGCCTCAAAGAACTTCTCAATGGCGAAAATCGCCGCCTTGGCGTTGAGCGTGTCAAAGATCGTTTCAACCAAAATCAAGTCCACACCACCCTCGACGAGTGCCTCAATCTGCTCGTAGTACGCGTCAACAATCTCGTCGAACGTACACGCGCGGAACGCCGGGTTCTCGACGGATGGAGACACCGAGAGTGTTCTGTTCGTCGGACCAATGGCGCCGGCGGCAAAGCGCGGCTTGGCCGGATTTTGCTCCGTAAACTTCACGCACGCCGCCTTCGCCAAGCGAGCAGCGGCCAAGTTCATGTCGCGCACTTCTTCCTTCTTGTCGAGCTCGTAGTCCGCCTGCGCGATCATCGTCGAAGAGAACGTGTTCGTCTCGATGATGTCGGCGCCCGCGGCGAGATACGCCTCGTGGATTTCAGAGATAACCTCCGGCTTCGTCAGCACCAAGATGTCGTTGTTCCCCTTCAAGTCATGCGTATGATTCTTGTAACGATCACCACGGAAGTCATCCTCGCTCAGCTTGTACTTTTGCACCGCCGTTCCCATCGCGCCGTCGATCACCATCACGCGCTTTTGCATGATACCCTCGATGACGTCGAACGCCGCCGACTTCTTCAACGAATCCACCCACTTCGCGTACTTCGGCACCTTCGCTCTGTTTGTCTTCGGTTTCACCTTCGGGTACAAGTCGTAGTACCCCGGCGCGTCCCCGAACCGCTTCACCTCGTGCTCCTCCATCGCCTCCGCCCCGCTCAGTTCCAGGGCGAACGCGGCGATGATGCCGATCGGCGCCAAGATCGGCGTCAACACGACGAACAACGCGGCGAACAGCGCGGCTATGGGCCAGGTCGCTAAGATGATAATCGCCCCTCGCTTACCGCTCCGACGAGACGCGTTGTACCATCGCGCGTAGGCGAGTCTCAGCGCCGGACCGTCGATGGCCGTCATCACGCGGGCGAGCGGCGACGCCATGGTTTCGCGACTCACGGCGCGCGCGCGACGCCGCTCGGGAGGTCTTCGCGCGAGCGTTCGCGCGAAGAGAATTCCTTCGTGCCGCGGACGCGACGCGCGCGTGCGTGTGACGCGCGCGAGGGCGTCTGAGGGCGACGCGCGCGCGGCCGCCGTCGCTCGAGGAGTCGCTTCGAGTGGATAGCGCCTGCGCCTGCGGAAAATCGAATTCGACGAGTCAGGACTCGTCGGCAGTCCCCGAATGACGTTTCTCCCGCGAGACGCGCGAGGGACGAGGGCGATTGAGGACGCGAAGCGTGGATCGGTGTGACAAAAACTAACGATTTGGCGCGTCACGTCGTCGCCTTGGTGGATTGCGAGGGACGACCGACGTCGTAGCCGCGAGTGATTTTGGGCGAACTCTTGAGCTTGTCGCGACGCTTGCGCTGAAACGCGAATTGACGCTCGCGGAAAATCTGAGGAATGTCTTTTCCCGTGGTTTCCATCTCCTTCTTGTAGGATTCGAGCACGATTCGAACGTCTTGGACGTTTAAGCGGACGATGGACTCGAGGAATGGCATCAAGTCCAGCAGGGCGGTGTCTTTGGAGCCGTCTTCGTACGTCCACGGTTTGATGGGAATGACGTTGGCGGCGTGAAGCTCGGCGCTTCTCGGTTTGCTGCTAATGTACAAAATCTGCCCCATGTCCCGATTGAGCTTGCTTAAATCTCTGATGTACTCTCCGTTCTTGTACTGCGCTGATTCCCGATACAAACGATGAGTGACGTATCTCGTCGGGTCCAAGCGTTCGATGATCGGGTCGCCGTACGTCATCAACTGATCCGTGAAAATCACCATCTCGTAAAACTGCGACATGTGCTTCAGGAACGCGTCCACTCCGGGTCTCTTGAAAACCCTCCACCCGCGCTCGCGCTTCCAATTGGAGTTTATCAGCGTATCATCTAAGTCTAACACCAGCGTGTGCGGAATGTACTCGGCTTGCGCCGGGTGATCGGGCAGCAACTTATCGCTGATCGGATCGAGATAATTATGCGACTGATCGTCCATCCACTGACGAAACTTCAACACTTGTTCGACCAATCCTCCGTACGCGCCCTCGAGCGGCGTCCCGCGCATCGTCGTCGGCACGTGTTCGCCCGCCTCGACGCGTTTCGCCAGTTCCTCCGTCGTGCTCGCGTACATCGACCCCCCCACCACGCACCCCACGCCCGCTCCGACCACGAGCGCCGCGGTTCCGAGTCCATCGGATATCTTACTCGCCGTCGTCGGCGCTTTCGCCGCTTCTTCGCGCGCATCGCCGAACCAGCGTCGTTTCGTTCCTCCGCGCCAAGGATTCGCCGTCGCGTTCGGCGAGCTCCCGCGCCCGATCGCGCGCTCGCGTCCGCTCGGCCCGCTCGCGACGCCGCGCGCGCATCGCGCGAGTCGATCGGCGACGCGTCGCATCGCCGCCGGTCTCGCGTCGCGTCGCGCGCGCGCGTTTTTGTGACGAATGCGCGAGTCGATCGTCGATCCCAATCGTGAATTCCGCACAAATACGCGCGCTCGCGCTCGCGCGCGTCTCTCGCGTCGCTCGTCGAGCATGGGGAACGCGCAGAATAAGGCGCGAAACGCCTCGGACGGCGCGTCGGCGCCGGAGACGCGCGCGAGACGAAGCAGGGACGGGCGAGGGCGGGACGCGAGTCGGAGCAACGGCAGCGAGAGCGCGCGCGGCGCGGCGAGCGAGAGCGGCGAGCGAGGGCACGGGGGATGGGAGGGCGCGGATGCGCTTTCGTACGGGTGCGCGCGCGATCGCGACGGCGAACGAGGGAGGGAAACGCGCGCGGGGCGCGCGGGGAAGAGAGTCCCGAGCGCGAGGGCGCGGCGCGGCGACGCGCGGCGACGAGGACACGACTGACGAACGCGCGCGCGAACAGACCGCAAACGCCCACGGTGCCGATACCCGGCGGGGAGGGTGGAGGGGTGAATTACCCGGCGTGGGCGACGACGGAACCGGCGCTGGTGCCGGTGGCGATAAATTGGACCCAAGGCGGGAACAGCGTGGAGGTGGAGGGGAGCTTTGATAACTGGCAGTCTCGGCAGACGCTGCATCGGAGCGGGAACAGGGAGTTTGCGATCGTGATGTCGCTGCGACCGGGGGTGTATCAGTACAAGTTTATAGTGGATGGACAGTGGAAATACGCGCCGGATCAACCGGCGATGTACGACGAGATTGGCAACGTGAACAACGTGTTGGAGGTGCAGGAATACGTGCCAGAAATTTTGGATAGCTTGGATGCGTTTACGGCGCCGGCGTCGCCACCGGCGAGCTACGATTGCGCACCGTTTAACTCGGACGACTTTGCAAAGGAACCGCCACCGCTACCACCGCAGTTGCACATGACTCTGTTGAACATGCCCATGGTGCCCGACGCGCCGAATTTGCTCCCGCGACCGCAACACGTGGTGCTCAATCACACGTATTGCGACGGGACAAAGTCGGAGAGCGGAGTGCAGGTGCTCGGAACGACGCACAGATATCGATCAAAGTACATCACGGTCGTCTTCTTGAAAGCCACGCAATCGTAGAATTGAGAATTCCAACTTCAACATCTAGCCTAAAAGCCTAAATCTACGCGCACGTTCCCACGCACGCCGCCGCGCAGTCCGATTTCCATTCGTACTGACGCTCGTTCGCGTCGCCGACGCACATCCAACCGCCCGCGTTCTCGGAATCACGGAAAAATGCGTGCTCGAGCGCTCGACCCGCCGTCGGACGCTCGCTCGGATCCCAGGAGAGCAACTTGCGAAGCAGGCGCAGAGTCCAAACAGATTCAAAGCCGACGGAGAGGGGATCGCGCTCCTTGAAAACCTCCATCAACGCCGTCTCCGTGCAATCCCACGTCAGTAAAGGTGCGACTTGTGTGTTTGGAGGCACTATGCATAGTTCGAGCATCGCGCGCAGTCGGTAAGCGACCGCGCGAGCTTTTGGATGCACGCCGCGCAATTCTCGCTCGAGCGCCAATCGGGTCGTCTTGCGCGAGATTTGAGAAAACGCCTTGGGCGAGCCAAGCGCTAAAACTTCCGCCATCATCACGCCGAGCGACCACATGTCGTATTTTGACGTTCGCTCCACCCCACGATCATCACCGAAGAGAACTTCTGGAGGACTATATTCCGAAGTTTCTTGCGCCATGGACGGGCCGGAGGCTCCGTAAAGTTCCGAGCGACTACGAGCGTCCACGGCACTTCCGAAATCCCCGAGCCGAGCCTCGACGAAGTCGCCGTCAAGTTTGACGAATACGTTCGCAGGCTTAATGTCTCTGTGTACAATGCCAAATTTGGCGTGACTAACATCCACGGCGGCGAACACGTGCCTCAAAATTGTCTTCAGCGTTCGACGACCTTTGCGTTGAAGGCGCATGTCTCGCCACCATTCGCTTTGCGTGACAAGTTGCAAACCTTGCGATCCACCAACGGCTTCGGGGGCGTAAATGAGACGTTCGAGGGACTCGCCTTCGTCTTTGAAGACAAGCCATTGTTCGCTTCCACTCGATGGCGTTCTCTCAAAGGTGTGTACAAATCTCGCCAAGTGGGGTGACGAGCCGCAGAGCAGCCTTCCGAAGTACACCTCGCGCTCTGCGCTCAATCGTAAATCCGAGCCCTGATGCAACAGAATACGCTTCAAAATTACCCTGGACGATGCAAACGCATCTGATATTGTGTCAGGAGCGGGTTTACAATCCCATTCGTGCTCCGTCTCCCGCGACAACTTGCCACGCCACACCTCTCCGAAATGACCTCGAGCGAACGGGCGCTCGCCGGCGGCGAACGCATCTTCCTCGAAATTATCACCACTCGCATCGACGATATCGACGTAAGAAGTGATGGCATTTGAGACACTCCCTTTTTCGCTCGTTCCAGGTGCTAACGCTAACGCTGCGAGCGCGCCTTCGATAGCACTTTGCTCAAACGTCTTTCCGATGTCAGCCATCGGAAGTTCTTCGTAGTAATCGTCGTACCGGAACGGGATCTCTGCGGGTGAGTGAGGACCGGATGACCATGCGATCATTTCCGTGATTTCATAAGCTGAAATACGCGCACCCACTCGGGGGATTTCAGCGACCAGGTCGGAAGGAGTGTGTTGAAGCGCCCCGTGCGCGACGCTTTGAATTGGCCGACCCGAGGATAGCGCCCCGAGCGCGACGTTATCGGAGGCCCCAAGGCTAAGCGCACATTTGAGTGCGCGCTCGATTCCACTTCGCATGCCGCGTGTACTTGCTTCGCTAAACTCTATCGCATCCCAGCTCTCAGCAGCTTCATTTGCTGTGTCGGACCCGGCGTCGCCTCCGAGCGCGATGACGGGAACGTTTTCGGCGCGTTCGCAGTCGTGTTTCCCATCGAACACGAACGCGCACGCATCGTCCGCGCGTAGAGCGTCGGTCGTTCCATCGCTTGTTAATATCAATCCCATTTCGTCCCTTTTCCATCGCCTGCGCATGATCTCCGGCGTGGCCACCACGCCAAACGCTTTATGCCTCGCGCCGCCGAGTGCGCGAGTGACAAGAAGTTCTCCCCCCACGCGCAGTTTCCCACGCGCGCGCACTATCTTCACTCCTAGCGCATCTAATCGTTTTCTTTCGTTTTCGTTATCTAATCCATGATCTTGTGTCAAACGTCGCGCCTTGGCGCGTCCTGACGAATCCGCAAAGCACGCGTACGCCGCGCTATCGCCCGCATGCGCCACCGCGAATCCATCCTCTCCGCTCGCCGCGAGCACCACCGTCGCCCCACCGCTCGAGCTCGACCGCGCCCAAAATTCGTCCAATTTCGCGATCGTCGTCTCCAGCGCTTTCGCGACGGCGCGTGACGCCGCCGCGGTCGCGCCGTCGCCGAGCGCGTCTTTGAAAATCTCCGCCGCCGCCAGCGTTGTCGACCTCGACGCCGCACCGCCGTCGTGCCCGTCGAACACGCCCACGAGATGGAGATGATGAGCACCACCGACGACGCACGCGTCTTCCTGAGCGCGACGGCGGCCTCGCGCGCGCGCGCACGCGCGTTCGAGTTCGAGCTCTGGGACAGCGGGCGCGTCGAGCGCGCGCAGCGCACCGATGACGAGCGCGATCGCGGCGACGAGCGAAGCGCGGGTGATGAGGAACGGCCTCAACGGTGCGACCTTCGTCGCCGGCGCGCGCGCCTCCGCGCGCGCGCGCGACATGGCGTCGTGTGGCGTCGTCGCGCCGGGACAGTTACAGTCGAGTCGAGCGGCTAAATGGTACAGACTACATCGCTATGGCTATCGGACTACGCTGCGCGGTTTCTGGGTCTGCGTCGTCGACTACGACCTCATTCCGCAACAAAACCCCCGCGAACGATGTGCCGATCGTCGCGAACGCAATCACGAGCCATATCCACCGCGGTGCTCGTCCGTGAGGCTTCTCTTCCGTCGTCGCTTCGTCCGCCGTCTGCGTTCGCGAGCTCCGCGTCAGTCTCGTCCCACTCGCGTCTCCGCGTCGCGTTCGATCGACCCGAGGTGTTCGTGGCAAAAAGTAGAGCGCACGGCGTGGTCTAAACCGCGCGCTCGTCGCAAGCCGACGAGCTGTTTGATGTATCCCGGATCATGAGTACGACCGCCATTTGTCGAGCGGCTATATAGATACACCGGGAAAACGAGACGAGACGCGCGTTCGAGGCGCGTTCGAGGCGAAGGAAAGACGCACATCGACGGTGGACGACATCGGAGGCGACGATCGAGCCCGCGCCCGAAGGCGGGTCGCGGGCTGGATTGTGGCGAACCAGGACGCGTCGGCGGGGTACCCTAGGCGCGGGCGGCGCTTACGTTTTGTTACAATGCCTGAGTGTGTGCTGCTGATCTGGCTAGGCTCGCTCGGTGGCAAACGCCATTTCTTCTGAGAATTCCCAAAGCTTGGACGCCAAGCGTGGGTCGCGGCTGGGAAGGCTCGATTTCACCGGGAGACATTTGGAAAAGAACGTGCCCGGCGGAAGCTTGGGGGCGGTGAGGCAATACAGCGGCGTCACGACGGCGTCTTCGAGCGACGAAGTCACCGTAGATTTCAATAAACCCGAAAGAAATGAGCCGCCCGGGAACGCGAGAGATCGCTCGAGCTCGAGCTCCGTCATGCCCGGGGTCGCCGCGACGCATCGAACGGGCGAACCATTCTTTGCCAATCTCTCCGACAACGTCCACGCATGCAAGAGATTGGCGAGTTTACTCTGTCCGTAAGAGTTTATCGGCGTGTATCCCATCTCACTGTTTAAGTTCACGAAATCGATCCCTCTGCTAGGTTTAATCGTCCCCTGTCGCACTCGATAGGTGAAGTGGTGCAAATTTGAGCTGAGGTTCACCACGCGTCCTTCTCGCCCCGACGCCGCCGCCGTGCGCACGAGCTCATCCATCAACAGCGCGGTCAATTTGAAATGTGCGAGATGATTCACCGCAAACTGTCGCTCGATGCCATCGCTCGTGAGTCCAAACTCTACCATCGTCGCCGTCTCGGCGTTTAATATCCCATCTAACGCCCACGCCTTGGCGCAAAACGCCTTCACGAAGCTTTCGATCGTCTCCAACTTTTCCAGATCGCAGTACAACATCACCACTTCTCCCTCATTCGGCGACTCGCGCGTCGTCGCCTTCGCACCGTCTGCGTCGCCTTCTTCGTCTCGCGTCGTCGACTCCGTCGTCTCCGGTTCGCGCTCGAAGGCTCCCTCTCCCGCCTTGACGTCCGCGCACGCGCACACCACGCGCGCTCCCGCGCGCGTCAATCTTTTCGCGCACTCCACCGCGATCGCCGTCGTCGGTACGCCCGTGATGACGTACGTGCGTCCGCTCAAGTCGACCGATCGATTGCGTCCCAGCGCGTCGTTTTCATCGCCCTCGCGCGTCGCGCCGTCGCTCGATTCCCCGTCCAGCGCGCGCGCGGAGTACCCGGCGCATCCGGTGAAGCTGTCGCGCACGGCGCGCCACGCCGCGTCCATCGCGCGCGTCGCACTGCCGTCGGTCGCGTTCGCCCGGTTGTCCCACGGCGAGCGCTCGCTCGTCCGCGCACATCACCGCGCGCGCGCGTCGCGGCGCCCTCGCGCGCGCGCGCCGCGGCGGCATGGGTCCGAATCGCGGCGGCGGCCGCCGCACGGGCGGCGGCGGGCACCAGGCGGGACAAAACGCCATGGACAAGGCGAAGCTGAAAAAGGAAAAGGAAAAGGCTGCGAAGCGCGGAAGCCGCGCGGAGGCGGCGGAGCGGGCGAACAAGCCGGAATTTCTGCAGTCCAAGACGACCGGAAAGGGCTCAGGGACGAGGCCGGGGGCGGAGGGGCGAGGGGTGGAGGAGGTGGTGATGAGCGCGAATTGCGCGGCGATGGTGACGGAGACGCTGCGGCGGCTGGACGTGTCGACGAACGCGATGCCGCGCGTCGGATCGAGCTCGAGCGTGGATGTCAGGCACGACGTCGATAGGGAAGATGTACTGCGGAAGGCGGCGCAGGCGATCGGGAAGAAGGGGTTTAGTGAGGGATTGATTGAACGCGCGCTCGCGGCGACGCGGCGAGCGGCGGATGTCGAGCGAGACGCGTGCGAAGGATTTAATGAACAGAAACGACGAGCGATCGCGCGGGCGATGGATTGGTTGATATTGAATGCCGATAAAAATGAACTTCCAGCTGCGTTACGACCGGAGGTGAAAGGAAAGACGAAAGGTAAAGGTGGTGACGAAGCCGCGGCGAAGGACGACGCCGAGGGCGCGATTGAGGCTTTTGTTCGCGCCGGTTTCACCGTCGACGCCGCTCGGACAGCCATGCGAGGAGCAAAGGGCGATGTCAGCCGCGCACTCGACGATCTGTGCGCCGCACTCGGACCGAGTCGCGAGGAGGCGCTCGCGGAGGCGATGGAGGCGTTTGCGGACACAGGAGCGGATTCCGCGAGCGAGGACGACATTCGCGAAGTGTTGCGCAACGCACAGTACGATGAGTTGAGCGAACTCCCTCGCGATCTTTACAAGCAACGAGGGTATAACCCGGCGTCGGGCACGGCATCTATGGCTGTGGAGATCGCGGGTATCGTAGCTTTGGGTGCCGCCAAGCAGTATGCCGCGGACTTTTACGTGAGTTTCAAGGACGCGCCGCTGTACCCATTCGAGCTTCCACGCTTGTCGTTTTCTCATCCCACGCTAGACACGGAACGATCGATCGCAGTCTCGGTGGCGATGATGCGACACGCTGCGTCCCTTGTAGGACAGCCCATGATCGACGACATCATAGAGTGGCTTCAAGGGAGCGGTCCTTTGGAGGCGATAGAGGAAGCGCGCGAACGCGCGATGGCGCCCGCGCTCGAGCCAGCGAAGAAGAAAGTTACAGGCGCGAAGGCGATTCCAGCACCAAAAGGAGGCATTCTGGCTCCACCAACGCAGACCAAAGAAGAGCGCAAGAGAGAACTCGAGCGTCGACGCGAACTTGCAGCCGAAGCCGAGAAGACGAGAGCGCGAGTCGAGGCGCAGACAGAGGCGGAGGCACAGACGATTGCCGAAGCGAAGACGAAGAAACTCGCCGAGGCAATCTTAAAGGAGGAAGAGAAGCGCGCGAACGACCCGCGCGTGATCGCCGAAAGCGAGCGACTGAAAACGGAGTTGACCAAATTCTGGAACGATAAGAAGGACTCTCCGATACTTAAACAGCGTCAACGTCTTCCGGCGTGGGCAAAGCAACAAGAACTCATCGACGCCGTCGAGCGCAACCAAGTGCTCATCGTCGCCGGCGAAACGGGTTGTGGTAAGACTACACAGCTGCCGCAGTTCATTCTTGATAACGCTATCTGGCAAGGACGTGGAGCGATGACAAACATGATTTGCACACAGCCGCGTCGAATCAGCGCCACGAGCGTGGCGAGTCGCGTGGCGAGTGAGCGAGGTGAACAAATTGGCAAAACAGTGGGCTATAAAATCCGTCTTGAAGGCTCGATGAGCTCGAGCACGCGAATTTTGTTTTGCACCACGGGCGTGTTACTGCGTCGTTTAACCGAAGACCCTTTACTGAGCGGTACGAGTCACGTGATAGTCGACGAAGTCCACGAGCGCTCGCTCGATTCTGATTTCTTACTCGTCTTGTTGCGCGATATTTTGCCGCATCGACCGACACTCAAAGTGGTGCTGATGTCAGCCACGTTGAATGCGCTCGCGTTTGAAGACTATTTCAAGGGCGTTTCTGCGGTGAGCAAAATCCCTGGGTTCACTTATCCGGTGAACGAGCATTATCTCGAGGACATCTTACAAGTGACCGAGTATCAACCAAACCCAGGGACGGAGTATTTTAAAAAGGCGCCGCGACGCAGGGACAACTTTGACGCCTCTAGTCGACCGGTGTCAAGTAAGGATGGCGACATACCGGATGAAGACTCGTTCAACATTACGTTGCGGGACAAGGGCTACGGTGACAACGTCGTTCGCGCTCTCCGAAACCTCGAACAGGGTTTGATCAATTACGAGTTGATGACGCTTTTAATCTCGCACATTTGCGAGTCGATGGACGAAGGCGCAATACTGGTATTTATGCCCGGTTTGGCGGAGATCACGAAGCTTTACGAGGCGTGTGGGGCGAATCCTACGATCAACGCGGCAACGTCTGGAGGAAAATACCTGATTGCTTTGCACAGCACGCTGAGCACGGCCGAGCAGAGCATCGTATTCGATCACGCCCCAGACAGCGTGCGTAAGATAGTCATCGCAACAAATATCGCAGAGACGTCGATCACGATCGACGATGTCGTGTACGTAGTCGACAGTGGCAAGTGCAAAGAAAACGGCTACGATCCAAACACTCGAATGCAGCTGCTTCTCGAGCAGTGGGTGTCTCGTGCGAGCGCTCGACAGCGTCGCGGTCGCGCGGGACGCGTGCAAGCCGGCCGATGCTTCCGAATGTACACGCGTCACGTGCACGATACGGTCTTCGCTGAACACACGCTTCCTGAAATCAGACGCGTGCCTCTAGAAGGCTTGTGCTTGCAGATTCAGCTACAACGCATGGCTGGGGGCATCGCCGGATTTCTCGGCAAGGCGTTGGAGCCTCCGAAGGTTGAGTCTGTGGAGGCGGCGGTGGCGTCTCTCAAACGCCTTGGTGCTTTGGATGAGCGTGAATGCCTGACCCCACTCGGTCAACACTTGGCTACGTTACCCGTGGATGTTCGCGTGGGTAAGATGCTCCTCTACGGCTCCATGCTTGGGTGCCTGGATCCCGTGCTCACGATTGCTGCCGTCTTGAGCGGTCGTTCGCCGTTTGTGGCGCCGCTCGACAAACGCGACGAAGCAGATCTCGCCAAAAAGCTCTTCGCCGAAGATCAATCGGATCATCTCACGATTCTGAATGCCTATAATGGCTGGCAAGATGCGAAGAAGCAAGGACGATCGTCTGAGTTCGCGTTCACCCGCGAAAACTTTCTCTCGTGGAGAGCACTCGAGGGCATCGCAGATCTGCGGAACCAATTTACACAACTTCTGAATGAATCAGGTTTCCTGGGATCGTCGTCGAAGAAGAAAGGTGGTGGACGGTATCGCGGTCGCCAGCGCGGTAATGTCTTGGAAACCGACGTAGATTGGATTCGAGCGAATCGAAACTCGGAGAATAAACGACTGTTAAAGTCGGTTCTCGTGGCTGGGTTGTATCCAAACCTCATCAAAGTCGACCCCGGTTCTCGTCCAGATGCCCCACCCCGTCTGTCTTTCCTCGCCGAGAACGGGCGGACGGAAAAAATCCAAATTCATCCATCGAGCATCAACTTCGAGGCGAAGAAGTTTATCACCAAGTGGCTGGTGTACCACGAGCGCGTGCAGACGACGGCAATCTTCGTGCGCGATTGCACGGCGGTGACGCCTTATCAACTTCTATTGTTCGGGGGGAAAATCGAAGTGCAACACACGCAAGGAACGATAAGTATCGATCGCTGGGCGACGTTCCAAGCTCCAGCAAAAGTAGGAGTTTTGCTCAAAGAGATCCGAAACCAGCTTGACCGCGTGCTGGCGCAAAAAATTGAAAACGTCGGCAAGGACGTCGGCGAACTTTCCAACCCTCTCGTGCTCACGATTCTCGAGCTTCTCGATTCGGAGAAGATCGCGAAGATGTCCACAAAACCAAATTAGCAGACAAACACATTGATTGAATTGATACAACACACTATACATAGTAATCTAGTCCCTATGACCAACTTCTCGTCTTCGCGTGCACGCGAGCCACATCCGTCATGTAATCCCCGCTCAATCGAGCGTACGCCGTGCGATTCGCGCGCTCGATCTCTCGTCGAGCGCGCTCCTCGTCACCATTAATCTCATAAAATAACCCCAAATATAACGCGCTATAAAACTCATCGCTCGCGTTCGAGCGTCCGGCTTCGCGCAGGCGCGTCGCCGCCTCTTCCGATCCCTCCGCGAACAGCGCGAAAACGCTCGACATCACCGGTCTCGAATCCCGACCGGTGATCAACATATTTTCTCTCGCGTACGCGATCCCTTTCTCCGGATCCATCGCCTCCGAGGCGAAGCACCACACGCTCTCCTCCGTATCGTTCGGGTTCTGCGCCACGTCCAGTCGAAACTGCTTCGCCGCCTCCTCGTACGCCCCCGCGTAGTACAGCGCCAGCCCGCGCTGCCACATGTACGCGCTAAACCTCTCATCGCTCGCGATGGCGTCGTCGAACGCGTCGATCGCGCCTCTGACGTCGCCTCTGATAAACTCCCTCGCGCCGCGCTTGATCTTTTCGCTCGCCACCGATGCGTTCGCTCGCTCCGCGCGCGCGCACGTCGCCACGATCGCCGCCGCGACGCCGCGCAGAGCGTCGCGACGATTCGTTCGTCGTCTCGCGTCGCGCGTCGCGCACGCACGCGGCGCGCGCGCGCCGCGAGCGGCGGACATTTAGTGACGTGTGGATGTTATCCACACGTCACTAATTCCGACACACTAATTCCGACACACTCCGACGCGCCGTTCGCGCGCTCGCCGTTCGCGCGCTCGCCGTTCGCGCCCACGCGCGCGCAAGTCCGCCCGCGACACTCTCGCGCCGCTCGCGCGCGCTCGAACGCCTCGAGCGACGCGCGCGCGCGATGTCCCGATGCGCAACCACGACGGTGACGGCGCGCGCGCCGACGCGCGTCCGCGCGCCGTCGAACGCGATCGCGCGACGCGCGAGCGCGCGATCGGTGCAGACACACGCCGGTCAGGGTAAAGTGCTGCTCGAGGTGAAGGACCTGCACGCGAAAGTCGCGGAGACGGGAGAGGAGATCCTGAAGGGGGTGAACCTGACGATTCGCGAGGGCGAGACGCACGCGGTGATGGGCAAGAATGGCTCGGGGAAGAGCACGCTGACGAAAGTGCTGGTCGGACACCCGGCGTATGAAGTCACGAGTGGTAGCGCGACGTTCAAGGGCGAAGCGCTGTTCGAGATGGAACCCGAGGAACGCGCGCGAAGCGGGTTGTTTTTGTCGTTTCAGTCGCCCATCGAAGTCCCGGGGGTGTCGAACACCGATTTCCTGAGAATGATGTGCAACGAACGAAGAAAGGCGCGCGGGGAGGAGGAATTGGATCCTTTGGAGTTTTATGGATATCTCACGCCCAAGTTGGAGGCGTTGAACATGGATCCGAGCTTCTTGACGCGCAACGTCAACGAAGGGTTCTCCGGTGGCGAAAAGAAGCGAAACGAAATTTTGCAGTTGGCCGTGATGGAGAGCGAGATGAGCATTTTGGATGAGATTGATTCCGGTTTGGACGTCGATGCGTTGAGAGACGTGGCCAAGGCGGTGAACTTGTTGAGACAAGGCGACAAGGGCTTGCTCCTCATCACGCACTACCAGCGTCTTTTGGACGCCATTCACCCCAATTTCGTGCACATCATGCAAAAGGGGCAAATCGTGCAAACCGGGGGAGTCGAGATCGCGACGCAGCTCGAGGAGGGTGGTTTCGCGTCGCTCGCGCAGTAGTTACAACATAAACGATTCATTTAATGATAACACACGATATCACAAATCACTCGAGCGACCACAGTTCGATGCGAGCCGTCCTGAACATGTTCTCCGAAGCCAAGGGCGGGGACTGAAAAGTCTCGCACTCTCCGCTCGAACCTTGAAGTAAATCCTCTTCTAAACGAATCGCGTGCGCGCTACCACCGCCGACGGATAACGAGTCAGCGGCGCCGAACATGTAGTAATCGTTCGCCCCGCTCCACGCGTACTTGACGCCCTCGGGCGCGAGCGTGAACACGAAACTCTCACCCGTGCCGCCGTATCGCGAGTGCACCTTCCACGCCTCGGTGCAAAACGCGCCAAAAATAGCCCCACCACTATCGCTCACGAGGAGCACCGTGTTCGCCTTCCCGCTCGCGCGTCTGTAAAGACTCTTCAACGAAATCCCGTCGCGCTTGGTGCTGTACGCCAACGCCCACTCCCGCATGCGATACATCGCCGGCAGCGCCTCCCGCAGCGTCTCCATCTGTTCGACCGTCACTATATCACTCTTCCCATTCATTTTCATCTCCGTCTTGATCGTCCTCTCCGCCGACGTCGACAACTCGCTCGCGCCTCGCCGTCGACGCCTCGCCGTCCCGTTCCCCTCCCCCTCCTCCCTCGTCGTCCCCTCTCCCTCCTCCTCCGCCTCCATCGTCGCCGTCCACGATTCCAGCACCTTCCCTAAAAACCCCTCGTGCGCGTCGTCCGCTCGCACCCGCGCGCTCGTCGCCTTCCCGGCGCTCGTTCGATACAGCACGTCCACCGTCCCGTCGCCGTCCTCGCCGCGCACGACGCCCACGAATGACCGTTTATTAATCTCCGGGTGCTTCACCCTCGGATCCAGCACCGCGCGCGCGTCTCCCTCGCCCGCGCGCGTCGGTCGCTCGATTCGCACGCAGTTCCCGTCGTCGTCGTCGTCGTCGTCGTCGTCGTCGTCCCCGAGGACGTCCCGCCAAAACGTCCCGAACACCTCCTCCATTTCGCGCCCTTCGTCGTCGTTCGTCGTCGTTCGTCGTCGTTCGTCCGGCGTTCGTTCGTTCGCTCGCTCGTTCGTTCGTCCGGCGTTCGTCCGTCGTCGTCGCGCCGCGCGACGCGCCGTGTCGCGCCGGTTCGCGCGCGCGATTGGCGCCCGAGACACCCGGAAGTGGCGCGGCCGCCCGAGACACCCGGAAGTGAGAAAAGCGCCGAAAAAGAGGGGAGACGAAGAGACACAATGACGACGCGAACGACGACGGCGCGCGCGCGGCGACGGACACACGGCGACGCGCGCGCGAGGACCGGGCGGTGACGATCGCTTCGATCGATCGTCGCGGGCGTCGATCGACGACGACGACGGCGAAACGCGGTGGTGGACGAGGATGACGACGACGACGACGACGGCGCGGACGCGCGGGACGAAGGCGGAGGACGACGACGCGACGCGCGGCGAGGAGACGGCGAGCGAGGGACGATGGCGAGCGACGCGAAGAAAGGAGCGGTCGATGTCGGTGGAGGCGGCGATCAGCGCGGCGATGCGGTCGATGCAGGGAGGGGCGATGACGCCGACGCCGAGGTGGCGGGCGGTCGGGGACGTGGCGAGCGCGTGGGCGTTGATGACGGCGCACGAGTTGGATTGGCTCGGCGCGTCGGGGGCGCTCGGGAGCGCGGTGTGGGGGACGGCGATCGTGGGGGCGATGGTGCACTTGGTGTGCGGGTTCGCGCGGTACGCGTCGTACACGCACGCGATGGTGGACGGGTGCGCGCTGGCGGCGGCGGCGGCGGATCGGGCGCTTTCGCGAGGAGACGCCGCGGTGTGGGCGCTCGTACGACCGTTCATTCGGCTCGCGTTGCTCACGCGCGTGTGCGCGGCAAGTGCGCTCTGCATGGACGCCGGGACGTGGGCGGTGCTGAACGGGAGAGGCGTGCGAGGTGTGTTTCATCGACTCGAGCACGCCGGCGCGGTGAACATCGCGGTGTGCGTCAGCGTGGGAATCATTTCTCTCGGTCCCGTCGCGACGGCGCAACACCGGCTCGGCGCGGAAATTCTCACGCGTTACTTTCACGTGAGAGTCGACGATGAGGTTCTTCGCGCGATCAAACGCATGGAACAGGTGTTCGCCGCCGCTGCCGCGGCGACGGCGTTCAACGCCTTGTTCAACCTCACGCGCCGATCATTACTCGGTCGTCCGCTGCAAGGAATCATCGAAACTCTCGAGTATCACGCCAAGCAGGTGTTAACCGACTTGGAGTTACGACCTGGTGAGGTGCAATCTTTGGACATCGGCGTGTTGGGATATGTGCTCGACAAGATGAGCCACATCGTCAAACGAAACGAATCCGACAACGGCGGACCGGCGCTCATCGAAGCCATTCTGGAAGATCACGAAGACGTCGACGGACGCACTCGCGAATGGTTGGTGAGTTACGAAGCGAGTAACGTCAAATATGGAAAATCAGCGTCGGTGAATTCGCAAGGAGTGAACGTGTTCAAGTCGGTGGTTTCATCCTTTGCGCGCATGTCAGACGCCGGGGGGCCGTATCTGAGCGTCGACGGGGACGCGCTCAACTCTTGGTCGTTCGATGTGTTCACCGTAGGGGAAAACAAGGAGCTATTTCCGTACGTCGTGCGCATGTTTCACGAAATGAACATGTTTGAGCTCGTCGATCAGTTCAAGTTTCGTCGCTTCTTATCTGAGGTCGAAGGCATGTACCGGGATAATCCGTACCACTGCTTCAAGCACGCCGTCGACGTCACGCACACGACGTATTTATACATTTGCGCGGTGAAAGAGCAAGTCAGTATGACGCAAGTAGAAATATTCTCTCTCCTCGTTGCCGCTTTGGTGCACGATTTGGATCATCCCGGGGTTACGAACGGGTATCTCATCGCCACGCACGATAACATAGCGCTGACGTACAACGACGAGAGCGTGTTGGAGAATCTTCATCTCTCGCGGTTCTTTTCTTTGTGTCAAAACAACGAAGACGCAAACATTCTCTCTGCATTTGACGAGAGTACGTACAAAGAGATTCGTCGATCTATTATAAGTTGCGTGCTACACACAGACATGGCGCATCACTTCAAGCTCGTCTCGCGATTGAACGAACTCGTCGCTCTGGGTAAGAAGAACAACATCATCAACGGTTCACCGATGAAATCGACAGTCATAACGAGCACTCGTGATGATGATCCGATAAATGTGAGCGTGACGTTCAAGACAGACGACGAGCGTCAGCTGATGCTGAATGTTCTCCTGCACTGCGCGGACATCTCCAACGCCGTCAAGCCAAACGAGCTTTGCGTCAAGTGGGCATCGCGGGTGCTGGAAGAGTTCTTCAATCAAGGCGATCGCGAACGTTCAAGAGGAATGTCGATCAGTCCTATGATGGATCGCGAGACCACGTCGGTGGGGCTATCGCAGATAAACTTTATTGAGTTTGTTATCGCGCCTCTCTACGTGCAATTTGTGGCGGTGTTCCCAGCCCTGAACGGCCTCTTGACGCGACTGATCGAAAATCGTCGATACTATCAGGAGACGTATGAAAACGAACTCGCCGACATGACTAAAGGCGATGGCACCGATCGCTCTCCAGAGAAAGAATCACTTCGCGCGCGATTCCGCACGCTCATCGAAAAGCACTCGCTGCGTCGCTTCGTGGATGAAAGCGATAATCTCATGAAGGCCATTCTATCGCTTCCACACACGCGACGGTCGAGCGCGACTCGTTCTTTCAACGCGATGCTTTCATCGCCGTCGAAGAAGAAAACGATGTGAACGCAGACGATATTTCTATTGCGCTGCGTTTTGAGTTTGCATTGTCAATGCAAAATGTCTTTTCATGTCCTCTCGTGTCCCGCACTCCTTTGTTAGCGTGTTGACCTCGTCCCATCGAGCGCGCGAGTTAACGGATTCGGCCTAAGGACGCGACTTCGAAAAGCGAACAACCGTTCGAAACGTTCTCGTCGCCGAGAGATCGCGTTCGCGGTCGCGCGTCGTGGTCACGTCTCGAAATGAGCGATCGATTACCTCAGTCTGCAGCGCGTCAACGGCGCGCATGACGCCCGCGCGACTGACGCGAGCGGGCACGAGGCGCGAGCACAGCGACTATCACACTTCTCCGCGATCGCGAGCTTCAAACGCGCGCGACACTCGCAATGAAACGCGCGTCAGTATGAAACTCTCCGACGATGCCGCACCAGGCAGCATCGCGAGCGTCCGCGCGTCGACGCGTGCGTCGCGCAAGCGGTCGAGAGACGTCGTAATTGAGTCGGCGCAATTGTTCGTAAAATCGTCGCGTCGCCGTGCGGCGGTTTCGGACGACGAGGACGAATCAGACGTCGTCGCGACGGTTCGAGCCGCGGACGGCGGCGACGACGCGACGCCCCCGGCGAGGCGGGAGACTCCTGTCGAATCTTCCTTGGTGTGCGCGCCGCGCACGCGACGTGAAACCAAAGACCACGCTTTTCGCAAAGCTAACGAGGCGCAGAGCGCGTTGCTCGGAACGCTCTGCGAGGATGCATTGTGGAAAGTGTGCGAGTTCCTGCCGGCGAAGGACTTGGCGTCGTTGGAGTGCGCGAGCTCGTATTTCCATCGCCCTATGCGACGCGCCGATCGAGGACTAGGGATCGCCGAGCGCGTCGCTAGAGTACGTATCAGAGGCGCGCAGATGGCCGACATGCCGCCATTTTACAGGTAAGAATCCGTCAAAGATTTCCTCGGTCAACTCGACCTTGTCGCAAAGCTGGCGCGCGTTGACTAACACTTGCTCTTCGCTTGGCTCTAGGAAACTTTCGTGGAAGCGAAAGCTTGAAATATTTGAAAAGCGAGCGCAACCATTGAGCGCAAACGAACTAATTCCGGGGATGTGGGTCAGGGTCAAGTCCGACACGGAAGAGGTTAAGCGCATGTGCACCGGCGCAGACAAGGGTGTTTTCGGCTACCCGGTCGGATGGGAGCCTGGGATGGAGGAGACGTGTGGGAAGTGCTTTCGAGTGTGCGTCGTGAGTCTCGATTACAGACAGACGCCTGTTGTCGGCTTGTCCGTTTCTGGCGGACTCGTAGCGATTTCCCGCGGAAAGACGCCGACCTATGGCTGGTACTTCCCATTCGAGTCGTTGACGCATCTGTAAATGTTCGCTGGAAGCATCTTTTGTATTAATACGCTAAAAATCTGCTGCTAGTCAAGTCAATCAACGCATCACCAAACTAAATCGTTTCACCCGTGGCCTTCTCGTATTGCGTCTTGAGAGCGACGACGAGACGCCAATCATCCTTCGTCAATTCTTCACGGAAGCTTTCCTTCAACATGTCGATCGACTCGCGCGTCATTCTCGATACGAGCTGATCTTTATGATCAAAATGGCGACCGTAAAGTCGCGAAGATTCACTGGGCGTTCTCGGTTCGATCTTCATCGCCACAGATTGACCGGCAGTTGCCTTCTTCACCTCCTTGTGGTTGAGTTCCATCGAAGCAATCTTACCAATGTCGATGTAACCTTGCGATGGGATGCAAATTTGCGTCCCCACGCGAGCGACCCCCTTGACAATGTCAACACCAACGACGATGGGATCGCGCTTGTTGAACACGCAGTTGGGCATGATTTGCAAGATGCAAGGGAAGTTGACGTGCTGCGACGCGGCTTCACGCTTGTCTGCCTTGACCTTTTCCATGTACGCCGTGAATTGATCAAACAAGTGGTAGATGATGTCGGCGGTGAAGATGCGAACGTTGAGCTCTTCGCCCATTGCGTGCGCCTCCTTCGTCACCGGCACGTCAAAAGCCAGAATAGTAGCATACTCGGGCTTTTTGCGCTCGTGCATGACGCTCGCACCCATGACGTCCCGTTTGTTTACCGGGCCAATGGCGATGCCGGCGACGGGAATTTTGACCGCGTCAGATTTCAAGAACTCCAACAAGGCTTCCAAAGAACCGAGCGTAGACGCCTGCACGTACACGCCTTCGCCACTCTTATCAACACGAGCAAGCACGCCCTTCATATCACTTAAAACCTCTTCCCTGAGTTCCATTTCGTCGTCTTCAGGATCGAGCACCAAAAGAGACGTACCTGCGACAGCTTTCTCTAATCCAGTGGCGACGATCTTGATCCCTTGAGCGCCTTCGATTTCCTTGTGATGAATGTAGCTTCCCTTCACCCGCATCTCTCGCATGGGCTGCGGTGTAAGTAATGCACGAATTTGAGTCGTAATCGCCCCCTCTAACCCAGCAACGACGATTGTCTGTCCTTCCTTGAGCTTACCGTTGATGAGAATGACGTCAACGCTCGTACCGAGACCTTCGATCATCTTCACTTCAAGCACGGTACACTGTACGGCAGGCACGTATTGAATGCGCTCGTTCATGCGATTTTGGCACAAGTCAACAAGCGTTTGCAAAATGTCCGGCATCCCCTCACCCGTAATAGCAGAGGTTGGGATGATGTTGATGAAAGTACGTGGGTCCGGGTTCTCCCAGTACTTCGCCACGTTCAAACCTTGCTCAGCAAACTCGATGACGATCTTGTCGTAACGATCTTGGAACTCGCGTCGAGCGTGATCCTTTTGTAAGGACAAAGTCTCCTGTGTTGGGAAGTTGGTATTTTCCGTCCAGTCGTACATGCGATCGATTTTGTTGAGCGCAATCACAAAAGGCGTCTTTCGCGATCGAAGCATGTTCAACGATTCTATCGTTTGCGGCTCTAAGCCGTGCATGATATCAACGACGAGAATGGCGAGATCACAAAGTGACGAACCTCTCGAACGCAAGTTTGTGAAAGACTCGTGTCCTGGGGTATCGATAACGAGCAAACCGGGAACTCGCAAGTCCCATTCACCCTTGTTTAGCTGCGCCGTTCGCTCGAGGAGAGACTCCTTGGGAATAAAAGTCGCACCAATTTGCTGCGTAATACCGCCAGCTTCTCCGTCTTGGACGTTGGTTCGTCGAATGTTATCCAATATCTTCGTCTTACCGGTATCAACGTGCCCCATGATGCATATAATTGGGCAACGAAGCTTGCTTGGACTGCGCTTTGCCTTGGCCAACTCGAAGCGTGCCAAACGCGCAATCTTTGCCGCCTCCATGCGCTCTTCGTGTTCACGTTGACGGACGTCATCGCTATCCTCGCGGTAATCCGAGCTATCGGAGTACTCAGAGCTGTCGCTGTCGGAATCAGAGTCAGAATCAGAGCCAGAATCAGAGCCAGATCCTTCGTCAGATTCTTCGTCAGAGCCCGAAGCGTCAGCAGCTTCCTTGGCTGCGGCGGCCTTTTCCTTGGCTTCCTTGGCCCACGGCTTTTCAGCCGCAATCTTCGCCTTGATCGCCTTCTCCGCCGCGAATTTGGCCGCAGCCTCAGCCGCTTTCTTCTCCGTCTCGTGACGTTTCTGCTCGGCGGCCTCTTTCTCCGCCTTTTCCTTAGCCAAGCGCTCCTCCTCTTCTTTCTGACCCGGAAGGATAATCTCCTTGTCGTCCCAGTCTTCCGCTTCCCAGTCATCGGCAGCGTCGTCATCTTCAGCTTCGGCGGCGAGTCGGGCTTCTTCTTCAGCTTTAGCCTTCGCTTCAGCCTCAGCACGCTCTTGTTGTTGCTTTCGACGCTCTTCCATCTCTTTCTTCTTTTTGCGATCGTCGTAAACCGGACGTTTCGGCTTGATAACTTCGTCGAGTTTATCTGCGTCAATCCCAGACTTGGCTAACATTTGCTGGCGCATCGCGGCTAAACGCGCTTGTTCCGCCTTTTGCTTGTTGCTGAGAAGTTTGCCTTCGGCACGGAGGCGCTCCTTCTTCTCCTTCTCTTTTTGTTTCTTTGCCTCGCGACGCGCTTCCTCCTCTTCTTCTTTTTGTTTCTCAAGACGTTCAGCCTCCTCCGCCGCGGCTCTTGCCTCGGCTTCAGCTTTGGCTTGAGCCTCTTCCACCTCCTTACGCTTTTGCATTTCTGCTTGAAGGGCGAGAATTCTCGCACTTGGCGCGCCGGCAGACTTTTGCTTCTTCTCCGCCTCTGCCGCCGCCTTGGCCTTGGCTTCCTTTTCTTTTTGCTTCTTCTTGAGCTTCTTCTTTTGCGACGCCGAAAGCTCTTTGCCATCTTCAAGCGCATCGCCGTCATCATCATCATCATGATTATTGCCATCGGTAGCAGGCGCCGCATCGGCGGCATCACCGCCAGCTGCGGCTTCCGCGGCTTCGCGCTCGGCTTTCAATCGGCGCTTCTTTGCCGCTTTACTCTCGCCAGCCGGCTCTTCTGGCTTGGCCTCGATTTTGATGTCAAGCTCGGCCAAAAGAGCGTCGAGGTCTTCCTCGTCGTCGGCCGCTTGCTTACCACCTTTTTTCTTTTTCTTCTTGTCCTTCTTCGAGCCACCAGTTTCGTTGGCGACGAGTTCGGGTTCGGGTTCGGGTTCGGGTTCGGGCGTCTTTTCCTTCTTCGTCGTCCCGGGCGCTTTCAAAGGCACATCATCGCCGATGGAAAAAGCAGACTTATCGAGCTCGTACACGCCATCCGCGCTATCGGCCCAACCCATCTCCACCGCGCTGAGAATCATACCTTCACTCATGACGCCGCGCAACGGCGTCTTGTCGATGACTTGGCCGCTGGCGGGGATTTTCACGCCGACGCCTGCAAAAATCACCAACAAACCTTTTCTGGCGTTGGCACCACCGCACACGCACCGTTTCGGTTCGTCGCCGCCGAAATCGACGGTGCAAACTTGCAGACGATCCGCCATCGGGTGCTTGCTGCATTCGATGATCTTACCCACGACGAGTTCGGGTTCGGCGACGAGCTTTTTCTTTTTCTTCTTTTTGAGATCAATCGCGACTTCCACCGCCGCGGCTTCCTCGTCGGCATCCATGAGATCGGCAAAGCTTCCCTTCTTCTTCTTCTTTTTGTCTTTCGTGTCCGCGGTGCGAGACTCCGAGGCTTCTTCGTCGTCCTCCGCGTCCTCGTCTTCGTCGTCCGCCATCAAAGCCGCGAAGCCGCCCTTTTTGGATTTCTTCTTTTTATCCTTCTTCGGCTTGACATCCGCCTCCATCTCCTCTTCCTCGTCGTCATCATCGCCACCACCCATCAACGGATCGTTCACGTCGTCGTCCGACCCCATCAACGCCGCGAAACCACCTTTTTTGGATTTCTTCTTCTCCTTCTTCGGCTTCGTCGCCGCCGCCGCCGCGCGCACCTCCTCCTCCGACGCGTCGTCCGCGTCATCCGCGTCGTCATCCGACCCCATCAACGCCGCGAAACCTCCCTTTTTAGACGTTTTCTTCCCCTTCCTCGGTTTCACCGCGCGCGTCTCCCCCTCGTCCGCCTCCTCTTCGTCCGCCTTCTTCGCCGCCGCCGCCAGAGGGTCCAAATCCTCGTCCGAGTCCTCCCCTCGTCCTCTCCCGCCCCGCCCGCCCTTGCCCTTCGCCGCCTTTCGCGCCTTTTTCATCTCCGTCTTCGACATCGCTCTCGCGCCGTCGTCCGCGTCTTTCGCGCCGTCGTCGCGCGTCGCCGTCGCCGTCGCCGTCGCCGTCGCCGTCGCCGCCGAGGGATCGACCCCGTCGTCGTCGTCGCTCGAATCGTCCCCTCGCTTGCCCTTGCGCCCGGCTCGCTTGCCCTTCGCCATCGCGCGGCGCGCGGGAACGTTCTCTCTCGCGCGCCGTCCGTCGTCGGCGCGCGCTCGCGCGTCGCGCGCGCGTCGCGGTGTGTCCATCGCGCCGTCGCATCTTTTAAACGTCGAGACATCGCGACGCGCGCGCGCGATGCGCGCCGACGCGCGCGCGCTCGGCGGCGACGACGACGCGCGCGACGTCGCGCGCGACGTCGACGACGGCGACGCGACGCGCGCGATGGCCGACGCCGACGCCGACGCCGACGACGCGCGCGAGGACGCGACGACGACGACGACGACGACGCCGCCGACGAACGAACGACGCGACGCGCGCGAGCGCGCCGGCGACGTCGCGCGCGCGTCGCTCGCGATCGCGCTGCTCGCGGTCGCCCTCGCGAGGCTGCGACGGTGGGCGAGGGGCGACGGCGACGCGCGCGGCGGCGCGCCGGGACGCGTCAGCAGGCGCTTCGCCGCGCGGCACAGGAAGTGTAATCGATGCGGCGCGCGCGGGTCGGCGGTCAAGGTGAAGTGCGAGCGGTGTAAAAGGTGCTGGTACTGCTCGCAGACGTGCAAGAAAGCGGCGTGGGCGCTGGAAATTTGCGAGTGTTGTTGACGCCGGCGCCGGCGGCGCGGCGTTTGAAATCGCGCGCGCGGCGTCGCGCGACGCGTGAACGATCGCGTGCTCGTGCATTGTAATCGTCGCGAACGCGAATGCGTCTAAATGCGTCGCGTTTCTGCGTTCACCGAGTGCGTTTCACGGCTCGACGCGTTCGCGTTCGCGTCGGCGCGCGCGTTCGCGGCGTCGCGAACCGACCCCCCCTCCGAGCGCCGCGGCGCGCCGCACATCGCCGCGTCGAGCCATGAGCGACAAGATCGTCGAGGCGCAGAAGGTGCGACGGACGACGCGCGCGCTTCGCGACGCGCGAAAACGGCGCGACGCGCCATCGCGACGTCGGATAAAGCGTCAACGATTCGATCGCGACGCGCTAGGGCTCGACCGCGAGCGACGACGCGCGCGCGGACGACGCGCGCGCGACGCGGACGACGACGCACCTCGAGGCGCGCTAGCGCTCGACCGAACGACTGACGAGACGCGCGCGCGGCGTCGCGGCGCCGCTCGACAGTTTTTTCAATCCCGAAAGGGATTCGTGCACCTGAAGCGAGGCGGCGTCGATCGCGTCACGAGCGTGTTGATACCCGTCGGCGCGGTGTGCGTCATGAGCGCGATGCTCGCGAAAGGTGCGCGAAACGTCAAAGCGCGGCCCGTCGACGCGCGTCGACGGCGCGACGGAAGCGCTTCCGTCGGTGGTTTCGAAGACGCGACGGATGGGCGAGCGGGACGGGACGGCGAGACTGACGACGACGGATCGACGCGCGATCGATCGCAGGCGTGATGGATCTCACCACGGGGCGAAATAAGAAGGAAGGGTTCTGATCGCGATCGACGCGAACGATCGAGGGCGTCGAGCGACGCGTTGTAATTACAATCGACTAGCGTAACCGAACGGCGCGACGGACGACGACACACCTCGACGCGACGCGACGTCGATGCCGTCCGACGTCGTCGCGCGCGCGTGAAGGCGCGCGGGGATGTCGACGCGCGCGAAATCGATCGCCGCGGCGACGCTCGGCGTCGTTTTCGTCGCGCTGTGCGCTGTGCGCGCTGATGGATTCGCAATCGAGCCGCGGTGCGTCGACGACGCGCGACGCTACGACGACGTCACGCGACGCGCGCTGACGACGCGGGCGACGTGCGCGGACATCGCGCGCGGCGCGGAGGCGCTCGAAGCGCTCGGAGCGTCGACGTGCGGTGCGGTGGGCGCGCGCGCGCGATTTCTGGCGGCGAAGCTCAACGCGGCGACGGGCGCGTGGGACGACGCGAAGCGCGCGCTCGCGGGCGACGAGACGAGCGAATTATGGAAAACAATAGATGAGATGTCGCGCGCGGCGCGGGTGGGGTCGGAGGCGGGAAGACGAGGGGATTGGGTGAAGGCGTACGCGGCGGCGAACGCGGCGGTTGAGGCGAGCGCGTGCGCTTTGGATCCGAGGACGTTTCAAGCGCGCGCGCGCGCGGCGTTGAAGTTGGCGATGCACGGAAGGGCGTTCGTGGATGCGAAACGCGCGCTCGCGCTGGGGGGGGGGAAGTCAGAGGCGTACGAGACGATGGCGACGGCGTTGAGCGAGTTGGCGGATTCCGCCGAGCGGTTAGCCGACGCCGAGACGCTGGCGCGGCGTTGTTTGCGGTACAGCCCGGACAACGTCGAGTGTTTGGTAGTTAGAAAAAATATTAGGCGAGCGCTGTTGGTTTGGCGCGAAGCGAGCGATGCGGAATCGCTCGGGGATTGGAGTTCGGCGATCGACGCTCTGAGGGAGCTGCGAAACGCGACGCGCGGCGGCGCGTTTGAGGCGTTGAAATTCGACGCGCTCGTCGCGTCGTGTCGCGTGAATGGTAAACGAGAACGCGCGCGTTGGGAGACCAGCACGACGAGAAAGAGGGTTCCCGCCAAACTCGTCGCGGATGCGATCGATCAGTGCACAGACGCGTTGTCCGAGCTCATGTCGCGCTGCGGCGAAAGTCGCGTCGACGACGTCCCGAATTCGTATTACGCTCGCGCGTGGATGCGCGCGCTGAGCGCGAACGTAGATGGTGCGATGGCCGACGTAGCGGGGATTGAACGTTCGGTAGATGTATCGTCCGACGATTGGAAGGCGAACGTTGAGGCGTTGCGAAAAGCCATCGAAGAGGCGCGCGAAGCAAACGCTCCAAAGGATTTATACGCGATTCTGGGATTGACGCGCGAAGATGCACAAGCGGAAGATTGGCTTCGTGTTTTGAAACGTGCGTACAGAAAGCTGGCACTACTATTACATCCCGATAAAAATCCGGCGGTCGATAAAGAGGAGGCGGAGGAGAAATTCGATGAACTCGTCAAGGCGTACAAGATTCTGTCAAGCGAGACGCTTCGTCGCGAATACGACGAGACCGGCAAGGTGAACTTGGGCGTTGACGCGCAAGCGACGAACGACTGGTTCGACAGTCACGCCGATAGCCGTCGCACGAATGACGGTCAACCGCCAAACGATGGACTTAACGAGGATGATTACATCTTCCGGTTTGATAAGCGCGACGCCGGGGCGGATGGCCGAGCGGCTGGTCAGTACGTGCACAAAGAAACGGGCGAACGGGTATTCGGTGAACGCGACGTGCGCCCAGAAGAAGATCAACAGGACGACGTCTGTGCGAAGAAAAAAGGATACTGCATCGCCGGACGAGGCGGCGCCGAGGCTCCGTCGCGCGCCAAGCACGTTCCGGGGGTCGAATCGCTCGAGGTGAAAATCGTTACGCCGAATCTGCTCCCGGGAGATACCGTGGCGGCGAGGCTCGTTCGAAACATCTTTGGACTTCACAAGCTTGAGTTCATCTTTGCTTTTGACGTCGAGTTACCGAGCGAAGAAGTTCGCGACAAGACTTTTCAAGACGCAGCGAAAACGCGTTTGAGAAGACTCGTGCGTACCCTGCACGCGTCCCTCGTCGGCCGCGACGGGGCGTCGACGCTCACGAGCATGATTGAAGAGCACATCGTGAGTTCGTCGTCTTCAGAAGACGATTCGATCGTAGACTACGTGGCATCCGCGATGAGCGGTCGCGCACCACGCGTCGGATCGCCTCACGAGACGCGGGATCTTCTGGATCGCTTTGCGTCGCGCGCCACGCGCGAGATGAGACGGCTCGGCGCCTTGGGACTCAATTCCGACGATCGCACCGATAATTTCGTGCGCGTCGCGCGTGACTTGATGTTCAACCCCTTGGTATCGTCTCACTTGCTCTCATTCACCGCCGACGACGCCGAAGACGCCTCACAGGTTCGAAGTCTCGTCGCCCTCTGGCGCGACGACGTCCCCAGCCGCGTCCTCGTCGACGGCGACGTCCTCTCCTACGAAATCAAATTCGTCGATTCCGACAAGTCTCCCGACGCCGTGCGAGCGATGTGCGCCACCTTAGACTTCGAAACCACCGCGGGCGACCGCCTCAGCGCCTTCCCCGACGCCATCGATCAATTCGGCCTCGCCGCCGCCGTCGCCGCCGTCAATTTCCGCGACGTCCTCGCGCGAGACGCCGTAAACGGTTGGATCTCGCGTCGCATCCCCATCCCTTCCGGCCTCATCGGCGCGCGCGTTTCGTCCTGGTTCATCGTCGCCGCCCGCATCGACGCCGGTCGCGCGTCCACGCGCGTCCGCGAGGTCAAAATCATCAACGCCTTCGCGGACGCCGACGACTTCGCCATCCTCGAGCCGCGCGGACCCTGAAACGTCATTCCAATTCATTCCGTTCGCCCATCGCGTCACTTCGCGTCGCGTCCGCGGTCGACCGGCGTCCCGATCGCGCGCGATGCACGTCGCCCTCGCGAACCTCGCGCTGTGCCCGCGCGCGCGCGCGTCGTCCGTCGTCGCGCGCGACGTCGCGAGCGGTAGGTCAACTTTCGCGGGCGTCCCCGTCGTCGTCGCGCGCGCCGCGCGCGCGCCGAGCGCCCCGCGCGCGCGCGGGATGACGCCCGTCACCGCGCGGTTCGGCGGACGCGGCGGACGCGGCGGCGGCGGACGCTCGTTCGGTGGACGTGGACGCGGCGGGGGCGGGCGCGGGCGAGGCGGACGCGGACGAGGTCGCGGACGACCGCAGATGGACCGAGGACCGATGCGAAACGAAGACATCGAGTTCGATGAATTGCGGGTGCTGGACGAGGATAAAGAGATGCTCGGGGTGATGTCCACGGACGAGGCGCTGGAACTCGCGGCGGAGAAGGAATTGGATTTGGTGGTCATGAGCCCGGACGCGGAGCCGCCGTTGGCGCGAATCATGAATTACTCAAAGTACAAGTACGAAAAGGAAAAGAAGGATCGGGAGGCGAGGAAGAAGGCGGCGGCGGTGCGCGTGGACATCAAAGAATTGAAAATGAGGTACAACATCGATACGCACGATTACGGGGTGCGACTGAGGGCGGCGCAAAAGTTTTTGGAGGGCGGGGACAAGGTTAAGGTGATTTGTCAGTTTCGCGGGCGCGAGAACGACTTCCGGGAGATTGGGCGGGAGATGTTCGCTCGATTCGTAGAGGACGTTGGCGAGGTGGGCTCGCTCGAGAGCAAGCCTAGCATGGAAGGGAACTCGATGACGATGTTACTCGCACCCACGGTCGCCAAGGGCGACAGCAAGTAACGAGTCGCGCGCGCGTTTGGATATCGTAATTTTTAAGACACCACACAAAAGAAATTATTGTTTTTTTATTCAACGATGAATCCCGAATGGGTCGCGCTAAAATGTACACTTTCATTCGTTCACGCATTCGCGATGCGTTTTGGCGGCAGACCGCTCGGAAACGCCTGTTCTCCTTCGCCCGGGAGCACCGCTTCGGCGAACATTTCGACTTGCAACTTTGCGTTACTCAGCACGGCTTGCGTGATGTGTCTACAGGGTCGATGTTCTCGCGTGATGCCCGCATCGGAGAAAAATCTGTCCCAGATATCACACACCGCTTCCATTTCTCGGATGTCTTTGAGGTGAATTTTCACTTGCAGCAAGTGAGCGACGTCAGTGCCGGCCATCACGAGGAGTCTGACCAAATTATCAAACACACGGCGCATTTGTCCCGTGAACGTGGGTTCGACCACACCGCCACAAGTAATACCAGAAAGCCACACTTGTCGTCCCCAGGTGACAACTGGAGAGCAATCCAAGCCACCAGGATTGTGGTACACGACCTGCGTGTTTGCGTCTGGCGCGTGCAACGCCAGCGCTCCACGCCCGGCGCCACGACGACGATCGCCACCTTGTGACGTACCGCTTTCTAACACCGCAATTCGATCCTCGTACTGAACGTTCGTTCGCGTTGCGATTTCATGCGAGCGCGCAAGCTCTTCGTGCGAGCGCACGAGTTCTTTGTGCGCTGCAGAAAGTTCTTTGAACGAGTTTACGAGTTGCTGGAAATTTTTCACCTCGACGATTTCGTTACCCGGTAACGCGTCGTCCAGCTCACGCGTCATTCTCTTCACTGGAACCAAGGCATGCGTTTCATCCTCCGCAGTAACGCTCGCAGCTCGAGATCTCTTACGTCTGCTCGGCGGCTCAACGGGGATGGGAATCGTCTTGTGCTTCATCCTCATGTGCGTGCACAAACCCCTATGTTGCTTCGCTTTGAACTCGCACTCTGGACATTGGAGTTGGTCCGTTAAAATTTCCATGTGTTTGGTACTAGAATGGACTCCCTTGTCGTGGACTACCGTCTCATCCACTTCCTCCATGTCAGTCTGATTGAGTGCCACCCGATCTTCGATGACGGCTGCCGCCGCAATCAGTTCAACGTTGTGTTCTTTCTTGTAGTGCGTGCAAAGCTGTCTGAACGACTTGCATTTGAAATCTCCAGCCGCACACTCGTCGCAAAACCGAACGCCAGGATCCATCTCTTTCGTGCGAGGAGGTCCCGGGAAACTAACTCCGACGTTCAGGGGCTCTTCTTCGAGTGGTGAGGTTTGGGGGTGCTTCAACTTGCAGCTGCGCAGATGAGCTGCAAACCCTGCATTCCAGAAACCCGTGTACGTCTGACAGTACTCGCACGTTATCTGCGTCTTTTTCGATTTACCACTCGGACGATCGGTATCTCTCGTCTCATGTGTGAGCTTATTCGGTTTTGACAACGAAGGTTTCGGCTCTGAAGTTGGCAACGACGCATCACTCGACGAGTTCATCAACGCCTCCGCCTCTTTAAACTCTTTCGCGGTAATGAATGCCCGTACATTGTGCGCGTCTTTGTAGTGAGCGATCAGCCCTGAATTGTTTGGAAACTTGGCCGAGCACTCTGCACAACTTCTTTGCGTGTGAAAGATGCGTAAGATTGTCGTTTCTGTTTGCGGTCGAACGGACTGTTCTTCGACGGCAGGCTCGTCGCCGGGTGACTCTCCTTGTGCAGACTGTTTACCAATTCGCGTGACTTTAACGCCGTGTTCCACCTGCATGTGTCGCACTAAATCATCGAAAGAAGTACCTTTGAACTCGCAACCGCTTTCTTCTCGAAGTAAACATTTTCTACTCTTCGCGCCGACGGATAGCTCTTTGAGCGGCGTGTGAGCTTCAGACGCAATTTTTGGAGGCGCCTTATCTGTTGCCTTCGTGACCACTTGGGCATTAGGGACGCTCGTAGCGGCTGATTTCGCTCCTTTGCACCATCGCGCTTTGTGCGTCACGAGCCCGGCTGGCGACTTAACTGAAACTCCACACACATCGCAAGCCGTCGAATGATTGGTGACGATGACAGACGCTTGCGTTTTGTTTTTCTTCTCTACCGCACCAGCGGTCAAAGGCACGATTAGTTCGCCGCGATGCTTCATCTTGCTCTGATGTATTTTTAGCGAGTGCGCATTCTTGAACGACTTTCCACACTCAGTGCACGCACATTCCTGCGACTCGTTCGTAGACTTGTCGATGTCACGACCTCTGCTCGCTGCTCGCTCGTCTTCGTCGTCGATACCTACGGTGTAACGCGAAGGTCTCGCGGCTGTTCGCCGCTTTCGATTGGGTTCAGTAGACTCGTTCGCAGTCAGCTTGTCGTCAACATTCGATACGTCGTCAAAAAGATTTTCAGGTGTCTTGAGAAGCGCAGCCTTGTTCGCTGGTCGATCATCATCGCTGTCTGCGTTGTGCGTAGCCTCTGCTTCAGCACGATGCTTCACTGTATCGCTTCTCGGCCCATCGTCGTCGGCGTCGCTGTCGCGATCCGTCTCATCCTTGTCGTTCTCGTCCTCCATCACGAATGCGCTCACCATCTCGGCTTGGTCCATGGCGGGTTGCTCGGCCCAATACTTTTCGACGTGCTGCTGATACTCGGCGAAAGTCTCTTCGGGCTTGGCGCTGCAGTAACTCACGACGTGTTTCTTGAACGCGAGGTATCCGTTAAACTTTTTCTGCGCGCCGCAAAAGCAACACTCGATATCCTTGTAGATCTTGTACTCTCTGTTACCGTCCGGGCTCATCTGGTCGACCCCGCGCGGCGTCGGCACTTCAACATCTATCGTCGTCGGACTCGAAACCGCGAGCGCTGGTGCCGGCGTGCGCGCCGGCGCCTCGTTCGCGACTTCGCCGTCCTTCGTCGTCTTGTCGCTATTCGGACTTCCATTCGCGCCCTGCCCCGGGCTCCGCGCCGGCGTCGCCGTCTGCACCTCGTTCCCATCACCCGCGCCCGCGTCCACTTTCCCATCGCTCACCACCGCCGCGACCTCGCTCGCGGGCGGTTGACCCGGTAAACCTCCCTCCGCCGACATCGCGCCGTCGCGTCGACCTCCGCGCTCGCCTTCGCCGTCCTCCCCGCGTCGATTCGACCGTCTCGATCGAGTCCTGCGCGCGTCCGCGTCGTCAGTCATCCCATCGCGCGCGCGTTCCGTCGTTCCGACCCGCGCGCGCCGCGCGCCGCGCGCGTCGACCGCTCGCGCGGGTCGAAATTCTCCAATTTCAACCTCCGACCGATTCCCCGCGGTGTTCCGCGCGTCGCCGTCGCGCGCCCGACCGTCGCGCGCCCCCTCGCCCGCGCGCGATCGCCCGCGCGCGATCGCCCGCGCGCGTCCGCCCGCGCGCGCGGCGCGTCTCGCGCGCGCGCGACCGCGCGAGCGCTCGACGACGCGCATTTGACCTCGCGACCGCGGCGACCGCGCGCGCCGATGCGCCGCGCGCGCGCGCGCGAGATCGATGCGTCGCGCTCGCGCGCGCGAAGACGTCGGTCGTGATCCGTACCTCGCGTTGGATTCGCTCGCGGGGCGCGCGCGCGCGTCGAGGAGTGCGCATTGGGCGCGCATTCGATGCGGAGACGACGAGACGCCGCGAGGCGTCGCGCGAAGCGTCGCGCGAGGGCGAACGCGCGCGACGCGGCGACGACGAGAGGGAACGACGCGTCTGGACGACGCGGCGCTGATGATGATGCGTGACTAGTGAGAAATCTAGCGCTGGCTAAGAGCGCGCGCGGGCGGCGGCGGTTGGGACGCGCGCTCGCGAACGACGCGACGCTTGCGAACGCAGCCGCAACAGGAGGTTTCCTCCTCGACGGTTTCGACGAACGGCGACGGGTCGCTCGGACCCGGTGCGGTCGGCGCGGGATCGCTCGCGGGATTGAGCTCGGACGCGGCGTCGGCGTGGAGCTTGGCGCGGGCTTTGGCGGCCCATCGGTCGAGGGATCGCGCGCGCGCGAACGGCTTGGCCGCGTCGTCGGCGGCGTTCGTCGTCTCGGCGTTCGTGGTGGTGGTGGTGGTGGTGGTGGTCGTCGATCCATCGGTGAGATCGAGCTTCGTTCGCGCGACTGGGGTATCCAGAAACGACAGCGCGCGCGGCGTCGCGGGCGCGCGCGCGTCCGCGGTCGCCGGTGCGAACTCGAAGCTCGCGTCCGCGTCCTCCGTCGGCGTCGCCGCCGGCGTTCGTCGTTTGTTCTCGCTCACCGCGCTCAGCTCGTTCGGCACCAATCGCTCGCTCATCGTCTCACGCTCGCTCACGGACGCCCTGCCGTCCCCCGGGCGGTTCAAAGGCGTCGCGCCCTCGCCCCGCCGTCGAACCGACGCGTGCGCCTTGACGCGCTGCGCCTCGACGCGCGCCGCGTACGCGTCGTACTCCTCCAACGCCGCCGACCCATTCTTCGCCACGTACGCGTGAAACCATCGCAATAAATTATTATTTTCCTACGTTCGCAAACGCCCCCCGCGCGGTCGATCGATCGATCGTCAGTCGCGCGTTCGCTCGCGCTCGCGCCTCGCGCTCGAATCCCAACCGCCTCGACTCGCCCGCGCGTCGTCGTCGTCGCCCGATCCGATCCCCGTCTTCACCGACGCCGTCCATCGCCCCCAAACGCGAGCGCGACTTCCATCCCACGCTTCCCGCGCCTCGCTCGTCGCGTCGCGTCGTCGTTTCGCGCACCGTGAACTTCCCCTTGGCCAACGCGTCGAAATCCACGTCGACGCGCGTCCCGAGCGCGCGCATCGTCTGCGCCAGCACCCGCACGTTCCGCTCGTTATCCCCGACGAACCGCGCGTTGAAATCAAACCTATGCAGCGGCACCTTCCCCGGGTGCATCGCGTCGAGCAGCTGCGCGTACGCGACGCCGTCGCCGCACTCTTGCACCGAGGCGTAATCGCTCCGAAGCGCGCGATTGAGCCACGCGACGAGCTCGAGCCGTCCCATCGAGCGCGACGTCGACGCCGTCGTCGTCGTCGCCGTCGGCGTCGTCGCGCGCGCGGCGCTCGCGCGTCGTCGCGTCGCGGGCGTCGACATCGTCGTCGAGGAGTGACGCGGACGCCATTCGCGCGCGCCACCATGGCGAGCGCGCGCGGGTTCTGCGAACGCTGCGGCGCGCGCCTGCGGCTGACGACGCGCGCGCCCGACGTGCGGTGCGACGCGTGCGGCAGGGCGCGCGCGCTCGAGGACGGTGCGACGCCGACGCGACGACGGACGAAGCGGCGGCGGCGAGGAAAAGCGACGAAAAGAAAGACGCGACGCGACGCGACGCGACGCGACGCGACGACGGTGAACGCGGACTGACGACGCGCGATGACCGCGATGACGCCGCAGCGTTCGGGGACGGCGAGCGCGAGCTCACGGCGGGGGCGAGGGAGTTTAAGTTTCATCACGGCGTCGAGGCGAGACATCCGAACGGGACGCGCGTGGGCGCGACGGAGGAGGTGACGCGAGAGCGCGCGACGGTGGACGAAAAGTGTCCGAAATGTAAGCATAAGGGGTTAAACTTTTACACGATGCAGTTGAGGAGCGCGGATGAGGGGCAGACGGTGTTTTATGAGTGTCCGAAGTGCTCGCACACGTTTTCGCAAAACAACTGAGCGCGGGGACGAGGCGAGGCGACGCCGTGTAGTAAAAGTAGCGACGAAATTTTGTCAGTGACGCATCGAAAGCGCGTGGTAGCTCATCGAAAGCGCGACGCGCGCGGTAAAAAAGGTGTGTGAGTGATTTTTACAGCGGGAAGAGAGCGCGTGTTCGCGTCGACGTCGTCGTCGCCTACTCCGGGTTACCCCAACTATTGACAACCTTGCACGAACCGTCGCCACCGTCGGGTCCGTACTGACGCCAGCCCGCGCTTCCTTCCTTGTAAAAGGCGCTCGCGTCGGTGCCGGTACCGTCGGCCAAGGATGCGTCGCATCCGTTCGCGTTCCCGCTCGAACCGATGTGCCACAAGTCGCTCGTCCAGTACTTGTTGACGCCGTCGCACTCGAATTCCCCGTCGCATTCCTCCTTGACGTGCTTCCAATCCGTCGCTTCGTCGTTGATGTTCGCCTTGTAGAACAAGCACGACAACAACCACGTATCCTTGCGACAATACCGCGTCGCTCCCGACGCCGGAACTTGCGCGTGCGCCGCCGCCGCCAAATCGACCGCGCCCGACTGCGCCATCGCCGCCGCGTCCGCCGCCATCTCCTGACCGAACTGTTGCATCGGTTCCTGTCCCAGCATCGCGATCGAGCGCCACGAGCCCCTTTCTTCGCGCTCACCGACGCACATCAAGCTAAACTTTGACGCGTGTCCGCACGCGTCCAGGTGCGCGTCCCTCGTCAGCCCCCTCGGCGCCGCCAGCGCGAACCGCGAGCTCCCGAGCGCGGCCTCGCTCGACGTCCAACCGCGACCTCTCGCGTACTGCGCTCCATTCAGCGCCAAGCTCGCGACGAGCGCGCCCGACAGCGCCCCGATCGTTCGTCGCGCGGTCGACCCGCGATTTTGGTGTTCGCGCCCTTCGCCCTCGCTCGCCACGTCCAATCGCAGCGACGCGTCGTCGGCCGCGCGCAGCAGGCTCCCGCGTTCGTCTTCGCTCATGTCTGCGCGCTTCGCGTCGCGTTCGCGCGCTCGCGCGTTCGCGCGCGCGCGTTTCTGCCGATCGGCTCTGACTTTTAGTGTTGGCGCGACGGTGCCGTCGGCGACCGACCGCGGCACATCGCGCGGCATGGCGACGCCGACGGTGATCGAGTGCCGCGTGCGCGGCGCGTACTGGCACGTGAAAAACCACCCGATGTCCGGCGTCACGCTCGTCGGGTGGGCGAGGACGCTCTGGGCGCACGGACGGTCGATCGATGCGGTGGCGTTCGCGCCGAGGCTGATGTTTCTGACGTGCATGGCGCTCGCGAACACGCTGGCGGCGATCGCGGACGGCGCGCTGCGCCCGAGGTGGGGTCGGACGAAAGTGCGAGACGACCCGGTGTTCGTGCTGGGACATCCGAGGACGGGGACGACGCACTTGCATAATATATTGGCGAAAGACGAGACGCGCTTCGCCGCGGCGACGACGTTCGACGTCGGGTTTCCGAGCGGGTTTCTCTCGAGCGGGTTCGTGAAGCCGTACCTGGCGAAAATGATGGATTCGACGAGACCGATGGATAACATGGCGCTGACGATGGACACGCCGCAGGAGGACGAGCTGGCGACGAATCAATTGAGCGGGTGCGCGTCGCCGTACGCGCCGCTGATGTTTATGCGAGACGAGGCGAAATTTCGCAAGTATTACGAGCTTCGAGAGGATCACGACGAGTATCCCATCGAGCGCGCAGAGCTGGAGGCGTGGAAATCGGCGTTCATGACGTTCATGACAAAGTTGCAGTACAAGCACGGGGAGCACAAGCGGTTGGTGTTGAAGTCGCCCGTGCACGCGGCGCGCGTCGAGGTGCTTCGCAAACTCTTTCCGCGAGCGCAATTCGTGTTCATTTCTCGTCACCCGTACGATGTTTTCAGATCTGCGGTAAACATGGCGGACAAGTACTACTGGCAGTGCTTTTTGCAACGCCCCACCGTGGCGGACGTGCAGGAATTCATCCTCAAGCAGGGAGAAATTTTACACGACGCGTACGTGCGAGACTCGAAGTCGCTCCCGCGCGAAGCCTTGTTTGAGACGCGATTCGACGATCTCGACGCCGATCCCGTGGGCACGTTGTCGAAAATTTATAAACATTTCGGATGGGATGGATTCGACGAAACGGTCGCGCCGGTGTTGAAGGAATACGCGACGTCGCTCGCCGACTTTAAAAAGAATAGCTTTGCCGAGCTCTCCGACGACGCCAAGGAGGTGATCAACAGTCGCTGGGCGCGCTGGTTCACCGACTTGAACTACGAGAAACGATAGCGCTGTAGCGTAGAAATAACAGTAGAAAGAAGATTGCTCATTAAAGGAGCTTTTTCCGCTCAAAGAAACCCTTGAGATAGACGATTTGCCAGACGCACATCCCGACGCACACGCTCAGGCTCAGCACGCTCAACCACGCGACTTTCGCGTTCGTCGATTCATTCATATCGCGCATCTCCGCCTCTAACGCTCGCAAATTCAACATACCATCGTGCACTTCTCTCAAATCCGCCTCTAACGCCCGCAACGTCCGCGTAAACGCGTCCAAATCCGTCGCCTTGGCCAGGCTCTTCCACTCCGTCGCCGCGACGCCGTGTTTCCAATCTACGCGCACCCTGTGCTTCGCCAGCGCCGCAGCCTTCGCCTTTTCGTCCCCCAGCGACGTCAACTCCGGTTTATAAAAGCACGCTCGGTGTTCTCCCTCCGTCTCGCTCGTGAATCCGTGCCTTCCGCTCGTCGCGTCGTTCTTCTCCCACGCCACCTTCCCCTTCGCGTCGAACACCTTCACGCTCACCTCATCTCCCTCCATCACCGTCTCGAACGCGAACAGCACCACCGCGTTCGCGTGTATGTCTTCGCTCACGCACTTCATGTCGTCGTACGCGCCGTCGCCGCGGTGCACCAGATCGATCTCCAGCGCCGTCGCCGTCGTCGTCGAAATCATCATCATCATCGCCCCACCGACGACCGCGGACGCGATCGACGCGCGTCGCGCGCGCGCCATCGCCGCACTACGCGCGCTTCACCGCCGATGACGCGGCCAAGCCGCTCGCGCGTCGCGGAACGCCGCGATTCGTGACGCGATTCATCCGCGCGCGTCCTCGCGCGTTCGATGCCCGACGACGTCGTCGTCGCGCGCGCGCGATGTCCCGCGCGCGCGCTCGCGCTGACGGCGACGATCACCGCGCGCGGCGCGCGCGCGACGATCGAGGTCGCGCGCGAGGCGCGGTCGCGTCGCGTCGCTTTCGCGCGCGGTCTCGCGGTGGCGACGCTGACGCGCGTCGCGCTGGCGCTGACGCGCGCGCGCGCGCGCGACGCGTGGCTCGCGAGCGCGATGGCGTGCGCGATGGCGACGCGCGCGATGGGACGCGCGCGCGCGGTGGCGCGGGCGACGATGGATCGAGCGTTGGGCGCGCGGTGCGCGGACGGGACGGCGGTGCCGCGCGAGGACGCGCGCGGGTTCGAAGTCGCGGAGAGGCTGAGCGCGACGGACGCGTGGTATCAGGTGGTGTGCGCGAGGGGGGGTGGGAGAGGACGCGTGGACGTCCTGGGAGGGACGCGGTGCTCGGGAGAGATGGCGCGGGTGGTGATGGCGACGGCGCGGCGGTGCTTCGAAGACGGTTAGGGGATGGATTGAAAAAATCGTAGATTCGGCGGGGACGGGGGTTTTAATGATGGATGGATAGATGGACTGGCTAGATCTAGGAGAGGGAGGATGAATCGTTCGTTACTCCTCGCGCGCGAGCGCGCGCTCGTCGTCGAAGCGCTCGACGTCGAAGCGCTCGTCGTCGAGCGCGAGCGCGGGCTCGATGCTCGCCGCGGGTTCGAAAAACTCGAGAGCGCGCCACCACAGGTACGTCACCGCCGCGACGCACCACAACATCTTTCCGAACACGACGCCGCGGCGGTACAGCCTGTAAAGACGCCCCATGAACGTGTCCCACGTGTCGTACGCGCGGTCGTACGCGAGCTCGACGCGATGGGCGACGTCGTCCCAGTTGTACAACGCCTCGACGCGCTCGTGAATCCGCCACGGATCGGCGCGCGGGAGCGCTTCGAGACACTCGTCGAGAGCGTCCAGGATGGACTGCACGTCCGGCTTCGCTAAGAACATGATATCTTCTGGTAATACCTCTGGAACGCCTCCCACCGCGGTGGCGACGACGAGACATCCGCACGACGCCGCTTCGAGGACGGCGATGCAAAACGACTCCGTGAGCGAGGCGTTGAGGAACACGTCGCCTCGACGAAGCACTTCTGGGACCTTGTCGTGCGACACGCTCCCGAGAATGGTGACGCGCTCGGTCAAACCCGCATCTTCGATCGCCTTCTCCAAATGCTTCCGCATCGATCCATCGCCCGCGATTAGGAAATCTAAATCGTCGTGCTCGGCGCACGCGAGCGGAATCACCCCCGCCAACAGATGCACGCCCTTGCGATACATCAATCTCGACGTCACCACCACCGTCCTGCGTCCTTTCTTCCGCTTCGTCACATCCGGCGTGAATCTCACGGAGTCCACGGCGTTCGGGATGACGCTCACGCGCTCCGGCGCCAAACCTGGCTCGCCCCCGAGCAAGTACCCGCTCCGCAAAACCGTATTCTCCTTCGCCGTGTGACTGACGCAAATCGCGTGCTGCGTGTCCGCCAACGTCATGTCCAATAACTTGTTCGTGTGAATCGCCCCGACGTCCGCGAAACCAAACAACGAGTGATCGGTGAACACGCACTTCATTCCCATCGTTCGCGCGTACAGTATGCCCTCGTGCGACATCGTGCACCCTTGGTGCGCGTGCACCAGCGTCACGCCTTCGCGAACGCACGTCTAATTCGAATCAGAATTCGCGCGTCAGTCGACGCGAACGAAACGAACGAGCGAACGAAACGAAAGAAACTTCGCGCGCGCGCGTCGCCGTCGCCGTCGTCGTCGTCGTCGTCGTCGTCGTCGCACCTTTCTAAATAACTTGAACCCGCCGAGAAAATTTGGAAACGTACAGTTGTCGTACATGACCACCCTCGGCACGTGATACACCTTGATCCCGCGCGTGATCCACCGCACGCCCACGCGTCCGGGATGCGCGTGCGTGTACACCACCACCTTGTGTCCGCGCGCGCGCAATCTCGCGGCGAGGGCGTAGATGTGGAGCTCGACGCCGCCGATCGACGGCAGGAAAAAGTCGCTCAGCATCAAGACGCAGTGCTTCCGACGCGCGACGACGGGCGACGACGCCGACGTCGATGGCGCGTCGTCGGCGTCGTTCGGGGCGCGACGCGCGCGCGTCATGGCGCGCGCGCGGCGGCGTGTGCGGCGGCGCGGTGCGAAAGTGAGTCGTCGTCGTGAAAAAGTTTGAGGACAAAGATGCGATTTTTCGGGCGCGCCGGCGGAGGAGGGAGACGGAGGACGAGACGACGAGGGAACGCGCGATTCGACGCGGGATGCGCGTGGAATGAATCTGACTATTATGAACGATCGCTGAGATTCAAAATCATTCGGGATTCAAAATCCTTTGGCGGCGCGAGAACGCGGGAGGATGTCGCCTCGACCGCGCTTGAGCCATAGGTTGATGGAGGCGCGGTGCGCGCGCGTGACGTATTTCAAAACCTCGTCGATGAAGATGACGGGAATGGAGAACCAAAACACCGCGCGCCACTCTTCGTAGTTGAGCGCGGTGATGGTGAACGTCTTCGCGAAGGATGGGACGTACATGATGATGAAATGGAGCCACATGCTGATGACGATGGAGACGAGCAACCAGACATTCGTCGTCGGCGGGTGGGAGAATAACGATTTGTTCTCGCTCAGTGAGTTCAACGCGTTGAACATTTCGATCAATACTAGGGTCGACATCGCCATCGTGCTCGGTCGACGATCTTTGAAGGATTCACACGCGTCTCCGATGCATCGCGAGGCGCTCGTGAGCTCTGCCCACGTCATTTGCGGGCCGCCGGGGTACGACATAAACCACCATCCGAACGACCCAACGGTCGCTATGCCGACGTAAACGCCGATAATGAGGTACCGAATCAGTAACCATCGATCAACGATCTGCTCACGCGGACTCCGAGGTCGTTGACGCATGATGTCACCATCCGCGCGGTTGAAACCAAGCGCGGTGGCGGGTAATCCGTCGGTGACGAGATTAACCCACAAAAGTTGCACCGGAACGAGCGTCTCCGGGAACCCAAGGGCGGCGGCGATAAAAATACACACCACTTCGCCGATATTTGAGCTCACCATGTAGCGAATAAATTGCTTCGTATTGTTGTAGATTGCGCGACCCTCCGCGACGGCTTCGACGATGGTGCTAAAGTTATCGTCTGCGAGCACCATATCGGCGGCGCCTTTGGCAACCGCGGTACCGCTTCCCATGGCAATCCCGATGTCCGCGCATTTGAGTGCCGGAGCATCATTCACACCATCGCCCGTCATCGCGACGATGTTGTCCTGCCGCTTCAAAATCTCGACGAGCTTGCTCTTTTGCGCGGGCTCGACGCGAGAAAAGACGCACATCGTCCGCGCCGCTTCTTCGCGCTGCTCGATCGTCATCGCCTCAAACTCCACACCGGTGAAAGATTTTCCCTTGAAACTATTTTGAGTTGAACCACCCGTCAAAGGATCGATCGAGTTGCTCAAGCCAATCTGCGATGCGATGGCTTCTGCGGTTTGTTGGTTGTCGCCGGTGACCATGATGACGCGAATACCCGCGTCTTTGCACGTTTGTAACGAATAACGCACCTCCGGGCGCGGTGGATCAATCATTCCAACAAGACCAATGAATGTGAGATTGTTTTCGTCCGTCTCAGAGCACGTCGTTACGCCTCGACCCATGGGGCGCATCGCGAGCGCCAACACGCGTAGGGCGTCATTGGCGTAGCCTCGCATTTGCTCCGCCACTTGTTCGCGAACTTGATCCGTCATTCTTTCCGCTCGGCCGTTGCGATTAGACATAACCGACGTGCAAAGTGACAGAACACTCTCCGGTGCACCTTTGACGAATAGAATGGATTCATCATTTCGAGAGCATAGCGTTGACATGCGCTTGCGTTCGCTCGTAAACTCCGCCGTCGCGAGCTTTGTAAATTCCGAATCCCAATATTGTGTGCTATGCATGTCCTGGTCGCTCTGAGCTCGCCCGAGTATTCCGGAATCCGAAGGTAGTCCAATCTTTTCCGTGAGCACGCGAAGAGCAATCTCTGTCGCTTCTCCAATCTTCTCAAAAGATCCCTTTTCCTTGTCGAAATTCAGCGTGGAATCGTTGCACATCGAACAGCACATGGCAACATAAGCCACCGCCGCGGCGTCGGCTGGTTCGTGCACGACCAAGCCGCGAGAGTCTAAAATTTCCCCATTCTGTGCGTAAGCCTCGCCGCGAATACCGTAGTTGGTAACTTCTGCGGTGCTCGAATTTTCGATGACGCACATGCGCATCACAGTCATGACGTTGCACGTCAGCGTACCCGTTTTATCGCTACAAATAACCGAAGTGCACCCCAAGGTCTCCACGCTAGGAAGCGTTCGCACGAGAGCGTTCTTTTTCGCCATGCGACGCGTGCCGAGGGCGAGACACGTGGTGACGACGGCGGGTAAGCCTTCGGGAATCGCGGCCACGGCAAGCGCGACGGCAATCTTAAAGTAATAAACCGCACCTCGCAGCAATCCTCCGTGCGCCTTGTCGGCAAAGTGTCCAATGTTCACCACCCACACTAAAATACAAATTACCGCGATGATTTTCCCGAGCAAGTTCCCGAATTCGTCCAATTTCTTCTTCAGCGGCGTCAATTCCTCCTCCGTCTGCTCGAGCGTGTGTTGAATCTTCCCCATGGCTGTGTTACTACCCGTACCGACCACCACGCACGTAGCCTTACCCACGGTCACCGTGGTCCCACTGTACACCATGCACGTCTTGTCTTGCAGCACGCACTCGCCGAGATGTTCCACCGCCCGTTCCGTCTTCGCCACGCTTCCGCTCTCCCCCGTCAACAGCGCCTGATCGCACCGCAGGACGTTGGAGTGAATCTTAACCAATCGGCAATCCGCGGGCACCTTTTCTCCCGTCGCAATCTCCACGATGTCTCCGGGCACGAGCGCCTCCGCGTTCACCTTGCGTTTCTCGCCGTCGCGCGTGCACGTGGCGACGTCCGCCTCGTACTTTTTCAATTCCTCAATCGCGCGCTCCGCGTTCTTCTCCGTCGCCACTCCCACCGCGGCGTTCGCGATTAATATCGCCACGATCACTCCCGGTTCCAGGAACGCCTCCGAGCCACCCTCACCGTCCCACAGCGCGAGCGCCAACGACACGAACGCCGCGAGCAACAGCACCTTCACCATCGTGTCGTCGAATTGCTTAATCACCAACGACGCGAACGACGTCTCCCGCTGCGCCGGCAGCGCGTTCGCCCCGCACGCATCTCTCCGTCGCTGCACGTCCGCGCGATCGAGCCCGTGCGCGAGATCGAGGACGCCCAACCGCGCCAAGGTTTCAGTCGCGCTCAATCGATGCGCGTCTTCCGCGTGTCTTCGCCACGCCGTCGCCGCCGCCGCGCTCTCGGGATTGACATCGCGCGCGTGAGGCATGCTTTCGCGACGCGCGGTCGGCGCGACGCGCGCTCGAGCGACGCGCGCGCGTCGTCGTTCGCGGATAAGCGTCGCCGGGTGTCCCGTCCAGCCGAACGTTCGGGACGCCCGACCGCAGTGTTCGCCGCGCGCGACGACCGCGATGCCGTCCTCGACGTCCCGCGCGCTCGTCGCGGCGTCCGGAATCGTTCTGGCGATCGTCGCGAGCGATATCTACGGCGCGTACGCGTCCACGGCGACGGAGACGGCGCCGTCCGAGACGTTTCGCGCGATGTCCCGAGGCGCCGGGAAAGTCGTCGTCGGGTTTTGCACCTCGTGATCTTACCGCGGCGGGTTCAACCAGCTCGCGCGCGCGATCGAAAATGAATTCGGGATGGCCACGACCGGTGGGCACTGGCCGCCGAGCGCGACGGCGGTGGCGCTCGGTCGAGCGTTCTCGTGGGTGCAAATCGCGCTCTGGACGGCTACGTTTTTCGGCGAGCGGGCGGCGACGCGCGTCTTCGGCGAGAGCGCGGTCGTCCCGGCGTGGTTGAAGTCGATGAGCGAGAATAAGTTTCAAACCGCCATCATGACTTTTTGGGTGTTCAACATCGTGAGCGCGAACGTGTTGAACACCGGGGCGTTTGAGGTGTTTTACGACGGCGAGCTCGTGTCTTCAAAGTTGCAGAGCGGGAAATTGCCGAGGGTCGATACGATATTCGAAGGGATTCGCGCGATTCAGGGGAAGTAGTGTCATCGCATGGAACGATGAGATGCGATGCTCGTCGTGGTTAGCGATGCGATGGGCGCGCGGGATGAAACGAACGGTGACGACGCGCGCGGAAAACTCGGTCGAAGAAATCGGCCAGTCGCGCGCGTTTGACTTCTTCGGTTCGTCCACGCGCTTCGCTCGTCGTCGTCGTCTGGAAGATGAATCAATATATCATCATCATGTAATAAAAACTAACGTAGTTCTCTCGCGCGAATAAAACTAACGTAGTTCTCTCGTGCGAGTCGAAGACCGACCGCGGGGCGATGATGGGCGACGTCGACGGCGCTCGCGCGGCGCGTTCGTCGCTCAAATTTTATATAACGACCTTGCCGTCGAAAATTACAACGCTAAACCGTAAGTGATTACCACGGGATCGGACGGAACTCCTCGTCGCTGCCGTCACCGAGCGTCTTTTGCGCGAGCAAGAACGTCGGGGCGGTGGACAAGAAGGCGATGAAGGCGACGGCTTCGCCGCCGACGGAGCTCGTGAACAAGTTGACGGCTTGCGGGTTGGCCATGTGCGCCTCCAAGCCCTCCAACGGGGAGAGACCGGTGACGGCGTATTGGGAAACCATACCGAGGAACGCAACCATCGCGAGGCGCGCGTTCTTCACTTCCTTCACGCGCTTGTCCGGAGCATCGAGTCCAGCCGGGTCGAACGGGAACGCGTTCAACACGCCGGATTCGCCCGACTTCATGAAACCGCGCGTGCGCGCCGCCTCGAGAATGCTCATCGCCACGACTTGGAACCCGACGAGCTGTTGGAAGTCCATACCGTAATCCACGGCACCGGCTTCCCACCACTTCGGCAAACCAACCGCGTCGGTGAACAAAATACCCGCCGTCGCCGCCATGGCCCAGCGCCCGTTCATGAGCTCCGCCTCTTGCAAGTACGGCAGCGTCTCCGGGTTCGCCCCGAGTCGCAACGGGTCAAAGCCTGCGCGCGCACCGCATCCGTCAGTCACACATCCACGCGCGCCTCCATTCGTCCCGCGTCCCGCCCTCTTCCGCTCGCGTAGGCGCGTCTCCCCGCGCCGCCGCCCCGCGCGTCCGCCGCCTTCGAATCGCCATCCCAGCCGTATCCGACCGTATCGTATCTCCCATCGCCCGCCATCGCGCGCGTCCTCGCGCGTCGCTCGCGTCGCGCACCGTAATCGCCGGCCATCGTCCCATCGAGATATTTCGGCGCCACCGCTCCCGGGTACCACAGCTCGCGGTCCGCGTTCGCCGCGCGCGCGGCGACGCGCGCGCGCGGCGCGCGCGTCGTCGATCGCGCGTCGACGATCGTCGCGCGGTTCGCGATGGCGTGTCGAGCCGTCGTGAGGGAGAACATCGCGTTCGTCGGGTGTTCGCGCGCGAGAATTTACGCGTTCACGGGTCCGTCGTCGTCGACGGGTGCGCGCGGCTCGTGCGAGGCGCGGGCGTGTGAAGACGCGCGCGCGTCCGCGCGCGGCGCGCGCCAATCCGCGCGCGCGATCCGTCGCGATGGATGGGCCGCGTTCGCGTTTGATCGCCTTCGCGCGCGCTCGAATACGGGGGATTCGAATACGCGCGCGGCTGAGTGTCCGTGTGTGAGACGCACCACGATTGAGACGCCGCGCGGCATCGCGACCGCGGACCGCGACGCCGTCGCGGCGCGGCGCGATGCCGCGCGCGCGCGACGCGCGCGCGCGCGTACGAGCGCTCTTTCTCGCGTGCGTCGTTCTCGCGACGCGCGGCGCGCGCGCGAGCGACGCGAAAGCCGACGCGCGAGGACGAGCGCTCGCGCTCGAGCGCTGGGCGCGGACGCCGACGCGACGCTGGGACGCGGCGGCGCGAGAGGAAGACGCGACGACGGCCGCGCGCGTGTCGGAATCGATTCGAATCGTCGCGGAGGCGCGAGGCGCGGGTCGAGGCGTGGCGACGACGAGGAACGTGAGCGCGGGGGAGCTCCTGGCGGAGGTGCCGCTGGAGAAGTGCCTGTGCGCGGCGAGCGCGAGGATGGACGCGCGGCTGTGGCGCGCGATCGGGGCGAGCGGGGCGAGCGGGGACGCGATATTGGCGGCGCACGTGCTGCGGGAGGCGTTCGATGCGGGATCGAAGAGCGCGTATTGGCCGTGGTTGCGGTTGCTGCCGAGAGACGTGGACAGCACGGTGGGGTGGAACGAGGACGAGTTGAGCGAGCTGAGCGGATCGAACGTCGTGGTGTTCACGCGAGCGATCAAGGCGCAGTGGAGGATGGAATACGACGCGCTCGACGTGCCGACGCTTGGGGAAAAATTTCCAGACGTCTTCGGGGGCGAGCGCGCGGCGCATTACACGTTTGACAAGTTTACGTGGGCGCGGTTTATTATTTGGTCGCGCGCGATCGATTTATCCACCGAAAGCGCCGAGGCGCCGACGATTCGCGTGCTGGTACCGTTGTTGGACATGGCGAACCACGCGCCAGGGGGTAAGTTGCGCCCGGAGTGGGACGCGCGCTCGAACGCGGTCAAGGTGTACGCGGCGAGCGCGTTTCGGGAGCACACGGAATTAAGGTTCAACTACGACACCAAGCCGTCGCAGTACTTTTTGTTACAATACGGTTTCATTCCGGAAACGAATCCCGCCGAGTGCGTCGAGGCGACGGTGCGCGTGAGCGATCACGACTCCCTTCGAGACGCCAAAGAGGAGCTCTTACGTCTGCACGGTCTCGATCCGAAGAAGAGAAACTTCGAATGGAAACCGCGAAGTATTGATTACGACTTGCTCGCGGCGACGCGAGTCATAACTATGGACGAGGCAGAAATGAGCGACGCGACGTCGTTGACGCTCGCCGTCAGTGGCGCCTCGGTGAGCGCCAAGAACGACGCGCGCACGAAAGCCGTACTCCTCAAATCTTTGGCGAGCTTTTTAGAGTCGTATACGACGACTCTCGCGGAAGACAACGAATACGTCGCACGTGTCGATGACGAATCGAACGATGAGCCGCTTCCAGGAAAGCGAAAGCGCTTCGCCGTGTTGCTGCGCATGCGCGAAAAGCAAATCTTGCTCGCATCCGCGGACGCCTTGTTCAAGGAATTACCAGACGAAGATCAAGAGCTCGTGAAGTCGACGTGCGAAGAGATCTTCATGAATGAATTCGACGCGTGCATGACGCGCGCGAACGGGACGGTGTTCGCGTCGTACGAGAAAAAAACCGAGGAGGAGAGGGTGGATGAATCATCGTAAATCGGTATTATGTATCAACACAACATTAACTAGGTGTAGTCAAAGTAGCTTGTAGCGCAGCGCGTCAAATTATTTAGTAAGGACGGTGTCTGTTATCGCGACCTCGGCCATTGCGTCGGTTGTCTCGTCCACGGCCGCCGCCGCCGCCGATGGCGTAGGCAACTTGGCCGGTGGGAAGGATGACTGGCGTTGCGTTCACTTGTCTGGCGCCAGACCAAGAGCCGCGCGGGGCGAGACCGCCGCCGTACTTGGAGTCGCCACTTCTGTATTTAGACCAATCGTCCCGACCACCGCCGCGAGAAGGACCGCCGCGGCCCGAGTTTGGCTCTCGACCTCGATTGCCGGCGTCCGAGCGGTACGATTTGCGCGACGACATCACCTTGATGGTGGAGCCGTCGACGCTGGAGATGAAGGCACCACCCTTGTCACCTTCGGCCGCGCCTTCAACCGGTTCGCACTCCGCGAGAGCTTTTTCGACGCTCTCGGCGGAATCGTAAAACACCCAGCCTCTCGTGCGATCTTTTTCCATAATCTGCGTGCCGAGAATTGTACCGTAACGCTCGAAAGCCTCGCGCAAGCCCTGATCTGTGGCGTTCGCTTCGTTCATCTCGGTGACGTGCAACGTCTTGATTTCGATTTCTTTCTTCTGCGGTCTTGGTCCGACAAATTCGCACACAAGACCTCTCTTGTCCTTGTCGTCCGCCACGGGCAACTTTTCTTCGCGGTTCGCCGCCATGTTCTTCATAAAGCGTTCCGCGCACGCCTCGTTGTAAAACGAAGCCCAACCCCGGCCGCCGTTGTGATCTCCACTTTCAACGACCGCGTTCTCGGCGTTCTTCTTCGCCGATCGCGGTCGCGAGAGCGCGAAAAACTCCAAACCCGCGCCTCGCGAGCGCAACGCCTCCACGATCTCCTCTCGCGTCGCGTCCTTTCGCAGCCCGGTCACCATCACCCGATACTTGCTCGGTTTCACGCTCGCCGTAATCTTCATCTTCTTCACCTCGCACTCCGCCTTCGCGATCGCCGCCACCGCGTTCGCCGCGCTCTCCCTCGAGTCGTACCTCGCGAACGCGTACCCGCGATGCGTCCCCGTCGTCCTATCCGTCACCAATTCGAACCCCGTCGCCCCGCTCTCCGCCCCGCACTCCCGCAGCGCCGCGTGCACGTCCTTCTCGCTCGCCTCCGCCGCGATTCCCTTCACGAACACCTCCGTCTCCCGTCCCGGTTTCCCCGCGATCAGCGCATCCGTCGCGTCCGATTCCAGAAGCACGCTTCGGCGCTCGTCGAAGTCGTACGCGTCGTCCTCGTCCATCGCCGCCGTCGCCGTTTCGCCTCGCGCGTCGCGAGTCTCAGTCGTCGTCGCGTCGCGCGCGCGCGTGTGCCGACGCGATCGCGCGCGCGATTCGCGATCGCGCGTCGTCAATCGTTTTCGCGGGAACGGCGCGCGCTACAAAAAGCGACTCGACGACGCGCGCGATGTCGCGCGCGGACGCTCGAAACGCGTACGACGCCATCCTCGACGCGCGCACGCGCGACGCGGCGTCGATGGAGCGGTTCGCCGCGCTCGCGACGGCGCCGAGCGCGGTGCCGCGCGCCGCCGTCGAAGCGGTCGTCGACGCGGGCGCGCGCGCGGCGCTCGTCGACGTGCGCTCGCCGGGAGAGCACGCGCGAGGACGCGCGCCGCGCGCGATAAACGCGCCGCTGTTCGATGACGACGAACGCGCGGCGGTGGGGACGGCGTACAAGACGAGAGGACGAGGCGAGGCGCTGGTGCTGGGGATGGCGGCGGCGGCGCCGCGGTTGGAGGCGATCGTGGAGCGCGCGAAGCGAGCGGTGGAGACGGTGGCGACGACGCGAGGGAACGGTGACGGCGAAGACGATGGTGAGATTGATGTGTACGTGATGTGCTTTCGAGGAGGGATGCGGAGCTCGTGCGTGGGGTGGTTGTTGAAGGAACGGTTGCGCGGCGCGAGAGTCCACGTGGTCGAGGGCGGATACAAGGCGTTTCGGAGGTGGGCGCTCGAGCGGTGCGGACCGACGCGCGGATTGCCCGCGCCGAGGGTGTGCGTCGTCGGTGGACGCACGGGGGTGGGGAAGACGCGCGCGCTGTTGGCGCTGCGCGCGAAAGGGGAACAGATTATCGATTTAGAGGGGTTGGCGAACCACGCCGGGAGCGCGTTCGGGTGGGTCGGGCGAGAGCCGCAGCCGACTTCGGAGCACTACTCTAATTTAGTCGCCTGCGAGTGGCACGCGTTGGATGCGAGCAGATGGGTGTTCATCGAGGATGAGGGACCGCACGTCGGGCGGTGCTCGGTGGATCCGTTGTTGTTTGAGCGCATGCGAAACGCTCCTCTGGTGCTTCGCATGGTCGCCCCGCGCGAGGTGCGGTTGCACACTTTAGTGGAAGATTACGCGACGTCAGAGTTGCGTTCTCATCCGGAATGGATGCCCACAATGCGTGAAAGCGTCGATAAGCTCGTCAAGCGGCTCGGTGGCGACCGCGTGCGCGACATTCGAGAAAAGCTCGAAGCCGGCGATTTCACCGCCGTCGCCGAAGGTTTGCTCGAGTATTACGACGGTTTGTACGACAAGCACCTCATGAGCAAGCGCAAAGACCGTCGCGCGGCGCGGGCCGCCAACGCCAACGCCGCCAACGCCAACGCCAACGACGACGCGTGTTCGGTGCAATCCTTCACGTCGTCCACCACCGAAGACGAGGCCCGAGCCGGCGTCGTCGTCGACGTCAACTGCGTCGCCAACGCCTCGGGTGGCCTCGACGAGGACCTTCTCGTCCGCGATGTTCTGTGCGCCGTCGCTCTGTTCGAATGCGAAGGACCGAACGACCCCGAACGCGCGTAGTCGATTCGATTCGCGTCTCGTCTCGAGCGCCGACTCGAGGCTGACTCAGCACGGTCGTGCCGACACGCTTTGCAATAATCCACGCGCGAGTTCGTCACAAACGCGCGCGTCTCACGCACGTTCGAACGCGCGAACGCTCAAATCCACGAAAAAGATGTTCTCTCTGTCCTCTACCGCCGCTCTCGCCCGCGCGCGCGTCTCGGCGCCGCGTAAAACCGCGCGAAAGTTGACGATTCGCGCCTCCGTCAACTACATTCTCGATCGCGAGGGATGTTCGAGCGCGCGGTCCGACGACGACGGCGCGCTGCTCCAGACGGCGGCGAAGACGTGCCTGGCGGTTCCGATCGACGTGAACGCGCTCGTGGCGCAAAATAAGGGTGACTTGGAGTTTGAGAACGAGCAGTTGAAGTTTGAGCTCGACGACTCGAGCGCGCTCGTCGTGCAATCGCTCAAAGGCAAAACTCTGATCGACGGGAAAGCGGCGCCCAAGGGACGAAAATTGAAACTTCGCGCGGGATCGAAGATTAAGATCGCCGACGAGGAATTCACGGTGTATCGAAACACGCACGCGCACGCGTGAGACGCGAGTCGCCGAACGCGAGTCGCCGAACGCGAATCGAATCAAGACCACACTCTTTGACTCCGCACCTTTTATCGTTGTACCATCGCTGTATAGCTACTAACTCTGTTGTAAAACACGAGCGGACCTTACTCGATCACTCAAGTGCTCCACCGCGGATCCGGGGCGTGTGCGGCCGTCGGCGAATGGCGAAAGAATATAAATGAATACGTATTAAAATCGATTCGAGTCAATTCATTAATAGGCCAGTTCGGGCTGGTCCACGTACTAATCAAATAATAAGATTTTTACAAGGGGCGTTCAGACGCGCAGGACTTTGACGACGCCGTTTGAGTTCGCGGCGACGAGCACGGATTCATCGCTTCGCCACGCGCACGCGCTGATGAAACCGCGAGGTTCGTTCGCGTCCCGAGCGAACCCGATGGACGCGATGGGCGACGAAAGATCCTTGCGGTAAATGAATACCTCGTTCGTTTCGCTCCCGCACGCGACGTGGTCGCCGACGGCGGTGAGGCCGACAAAGTTTCGTTCGTTGACGTGTCCTTTGAGCGCGCACGTGAGTTCGCCTGTGTTGACGTTCCACACGTTGATGGTGTTATCCGTCGATGCGCTCGCGATTTCGTTGGCGTTGAGGTACTTGACGTAACTGACCGCCTTGCGATGGCTGTCGAGGATTTGCACCGGCTCGGCCAAGCGTCGCAAATCAAAAATATACACCTTTTGGTCGACGCAACCGACCGCGATGCAATGCGCGTTCTCGGGTGAATACTGCGCACAGCAGACGTTCGCTTTCATGTCGATCTCGTGCACGCTGTTCGGTTGATCGGTGTTCCAAATCTTCACCAAGTAATCATCCGAGCCACTCACTAAAAGTCGCGGATCCGTGCGACAGTAGTCAACGGTCCAGATTCGCTTTTCATGCTCCTCAAAATCTATGATGCTGCACTTTTTCTCGACATCCCACACCGAAACGACACCTTCGTAATCACTCGCCGCTATGTGATGCTTAACAAACTTGTTGTAAGACAAGCACGTCAGCTTGGACCGAGTGTTGATTTCATCCGCGGGTTGCTGTGACCCCTCGAGCACGTGCTCGAGGTTGTAAAACTGAATTCGTTTGGACACACCTGCGGTAGCGAAGTACTCTTGCGTCGAATCGAACTCAATGCTGCTGACGGGCGCGCCTGGGTTTGACGCGTCTTCTTCGCCGCGAATCTCCGCCGCGATGGAAATGTTCGAGTATCGTTTAAACGTGTCAATAATCGTCGAAAACTCCTCCATAGTCGTCGAGTCCGGGGCGTACCCTCGACCACCATTGAGCGCGCTACCACTCGACTTACCACCATCGCTGGTGACATCGTCTCGTTCTGCGCTTCTTCTCTTGGAATACCAGCTCTGCAATTCGCTAAACTGCCTCAACACTCTGCGTCGCTTCGACTCGTCGATGACGATTTGCGACTCACCCGGCCGCGTCAAACCCAGCGCTTCCATCGCGTGCGCGATCACTTCTTTATCGTGCAAATCACTACGTTCGTGCGACACTCGTGCACCGCCACCCAAGGCCTCAATTTCCCTTCGCACCGCGTCGATGTCGGCGTCTAAACACCTCAACTCTCGCTCGAGCGCCACCGCGCTCGCCTGCTTCCTCGCTCGGCTCTCTACTAAGAACTCCTTCAACACCTCTCGCGACACTGCGCGTGATTCCAGCACCAAACTTCGATGTTTCTCGCTCAAAGTCTTCACCAAAGGTGTCAATCGTTCCAAATCGTCTTCGCCGTCCTCGGCGCTCGTCGAAGCCGCCGCCGCTTCGCTCGCCCCTGACTTCATAGCCGCAACCATCGCGTTCACCGCCGCATTTGGCACTAACTGTGCGCTGGTAAACATCGACGAGCATGTCGGGCACCGAGCGCTCACCCCGGCGTCCGCGCCGCCGTCTCGGGGCGCCGCCGCCGCCGCGTCGAGCGCCGCGCTCGCGCACCCGTGACAAAACGTGTGTCCGCACGTCGCCACGCAGTGCGCGTCCGTGAACGGTTCGAGACATATCGGACACGTAACGTGTGCGAGCATTGCTGACGTCGCGCGCGCGTGCGCGCCTCGCGGTAGCGTTAACGCCGACATGCGCTCACGCTGACGTCACACGAATCACGTCAGAGATATCCGACGTGCGCGTCGCGTTCTAGCGTCTGTGAAGCGTGTGCGCGCGCTCGAAGCGGCGCACGTTCGTGTTTGGACGCACTCAAACGCGCTCGAGCGTCGCGTTCGAGGCGCGCGGCGAGGTTTGAGGCTGTGCTCACACTCGCCGCCGTCGCGACGCTTTTTCGTCGACGCGACGCGGTTGTGACTAGGCTACGCTCGCTACATCATACGCTATTGGTGCTAGGACACACTACGATGCGCGCGGTAAACGGAATATATCAACGAGGAATCTTCCTGCACTCGACCAATCGATCGCGGATGTCGTCCCAAAATGCTGCCTCCTCGGCGTCTGCGTCTGCGTCGACGCCGCGCTCGCGAATAAGCTCGAACCTACTGTCACGACGGTAAGCGACGGATGCGAACGTGATCGTTCGCGTTCGCACCTTCGTGCCTTCGCTTCTGTGGATGCTCTCCACGATGTCTGGGCGTACCCAATCCGCACCGAGACGCAGGACACCCTTGAATCGCGCGACGTCGACGCGTCGCAACACAAACTCTTCAAAAAACGCCTTCAACTTCGGTCGCACGAAGACGTCGTCGACGTGAAACGCGTATCCACACGAGGCGTATCGATCACTTTCCTGCTTCACCATCCAAGGCGGCGCGTTGGCGGTGAGGCGCGGCTCCAAAGTGAACGGTCTCGAGCTCGTCGTCGTCGTCGTCGTCGTCGTCGCCTCGGTCGGGAGCTCGCTCGGCTCCCACCCGCATCGACCATCGAGAAGCGCCAAATCCATCCCATTCGCGCGATCACGCGCCAAAAACACAGCACTCTTCTTCGGCCAAAACCCACGCCCGAACGCCAAGAACGCCTCCACCTCTGCCTCGCTCGCGGCGTCCGCGAACGACCCGCACATCGCGTCTGCGCACTCCGTCTGCGCCTTGAACAATTCCGACCGCAACACCGCCGCTTTCCCTTCGTCTTCCCCGAAAACCCGCACATCGACCACACAAATCGTCGCTCGCACGTCCACGCTCGCTTCCAGGTGTTCCGATCGCAGCGCGTCGATCACGCGTCCCGCGTCGCCCATCCCGCTCGGCTCCACGAGCACGCGCGCCGGTCGATACCGCCGCAGCACCTGCGTCACCGCCACCACGAACGGCGCCGCCGTCGCGCAGCACGCGCACCCTCCCGACACCTCTCGAACGATCGTCCTCCCACTCGCGTCCGCGTCGCGCTCGCGCGTTCCCACCGCGTCATCGAGCAGCGCCCCGTCGATGCCCAGCGCACCGAAATCGTTCACCACCACCGCCCACGTCTCGTTCGCCGGCTTCGCGCTCGCCAGCGCGCGCAGAACGTGCGTCGTCTTCCCCGCGCCGAGCGCGCCGGTGATGACGTTCACCGGCGTGCGCGCCATGCGTCGTCGAGTGTCACCGCGCGCGCCTCGCTCGGCACGCCTCGGCGCGCATGCGCGTCGCCGCCGCCGCGGCCGCGGACGCGCGCGCCGCGTGCGTCTCCACGATGTGCCCGCGGATCGACGACGCGCTGCGCGGGGGCGTGCGCGCGCGCCACGTGACGGAGATCGCGGGCGAGAGCGCGAGCGCGAAGACGACGCTGTGCGCGCAGCTCGCGGTGCGCGCGACCGCGCGCGGCGGCGCGGCGGTGTACGTGCACACCGACGGGCCGGCGCCGACGGCGCTGATGCGACGGATCGCGTCGTCGGCGCGGTTCGTCGCGGAAGCGTGCGACGGGGACGAAGACGCGGCGACGGCGGCGCTGGAGCGCGTGTACGTGGTCAAGGCGCTGGGCGACGCGGACGCGCTGCGAGAGACGCTGACGGCGGTCAGCGCGGTCCTCAGAGCGCCGGTGAGCGAAGACGCGGTGGTGAGGATGATCGTGGTGGATTCGATCGCGGCGCCGTTTCGAGACGACGCGACGAACGGAGGATGGACGTACGCGGCGAAACGGGCGGGCGCGCTGCACAAGTTGACGATGCTGTTGAAGGAGTACGCGACGAAACACGACGTGGCGGTCGTCGTGACGAATCACGTGGTGGATAGCGTGAGAGAAAATGGAACCGGAGCGCACGGTGACGGCGCCGTGGCGACGCGGGCGATGGGGGAGTTCACGACGAGCGGACGACGAGTGGTGCCGGCGCTCGGTTTGATGTGGTCGAATTGCGTCAACGCGCGATTGTTTCTCACGAGACGCGCGACGCGCGGTCAAGGGTACGTCGTGGGCGGTGATGACGGCGATGATGGAAACGCGGGCGTCGCGCGGACGTTACACGTCGTGTACGCGCCGCATTTGCCCGAGTCGAGCGTCGATTTCGTCGTGCGCGAAGACGGCGCGTGGGACGTCGCCGCGCCGCGCCCGCGCGCCGTGGCCTAGCGCACGCGTACCGCGCGCTACGCGCGGCGCGTGTACGATAGTAGTGAATGAATGAATGAATGTGTTAGCGAATGATTGTATTTTTATCGTCGGATTGACGAACGAACGAACGAACGAACGACCGAACGCGTTCGCGTCGGTTACGCCGCACTCTCACCCTCGACGTTCCAAAATTCCTCTCGACGCCCCCGCCGTCGAGCCTCCCGCCGAGGCGATGTCTCGCCTCGACGTCGATTTCTGCGTCGACGAACGCGCGCGCTGGCGCTCCATCGACGCGCTTTTACTTCGCCGTGGGAGATTCACCGGTCCAGATTTTGAGCCGGGAGAAGACGTCGCGCGCGTGCTCCGCGAGCACGTCCGCGTGCTCGTCGTCGGCGCCGGAGGACTCGGGTGTGAACTGTTGAAAGGGCTCGGTGCGTGACGACGGCGCGAGAGACGCGCGGACGTTGGTGGTGATGAAGGACGCGCGACTGACGAGACGAACGCGACGACGCCGCGCAGCGCTGAGCGGATTCACGACTCTGGACGTGATCGATATGGACACGATCGACGTGACGAATTTAAATAGACAGTTTTTGTTTCGCGCGGAGGACGTGGGGAAGAGTAAGGCGGAGACGGCGGCGAGACGAGTGCGGGAACGCGTGCGCGGGTGCGCGGTGAACGCGCATCACGGACGAATAGAAGAGAAAGAGGATGGGTGGTATAAACAGTTTGATATCATCGCTCTGGGATTGGATTCTCTGGAAGCGCGGGCATACATCAACGCGGTGTGCTGTGGGTTCTTGGATTACGACGAGGATGGGAACGTGGATCCGGCGACGATTAAACCGCTCGTGGACGGCGGTACGGAGGGATTCAAGGGACACGCGCGCGTCATCGTTCCGGGAATGACACCGTGTTTCAATTGCACAATGTGGCTGTTCCCTCCGCAAACGACGTTTCCGTTGTGCACGCTGGCAGAGACGCCGAGGAACGCAGCGCACTGCATTGAATACGCAAAATTAATTCAGTGGCCGGCGGAGCGATACGGGGAGACGTTTGACGCGGATGTCGTCGAGCACATGACGTGGGTGTACACGAAAGCGCTCAAACGCGCCGAGACATTTGGTATTCCAGGCGTAACGTACGCTCACACGCAAGGTGTGACGAAGAACATCATTCCGGCGATTCCTAGCACGAACGCAATCATAGCCGCGGCGTGCGTCATCGAAACGTTGAAAATGGCGACGATGTGCGCCAAGGGAATGAACAATTACATGATGTACGTGGGCACGGATGGTGTGTACTCGCACACTGTGGAGTACGAACGCGATCCATCGTGCGTGGTGTGCTCACCCGGGATCGCTCACGCGTTGAACGCGAACGCGACACTCGAAGAATTCATGGCTTCCATCGTCGCCGCGTATCCAGATTCTCTCGCCGAACCGAGCGTGAGTTTCGGCGGGAAAAATCTGTACTTGCGCGGCGTGCTCGAGTCCGAATTCGCGGAAAACTTGAATAAACCTATGATTGAGCTCATGAATGGGCGCAAAGAAGGCTTAGTCGTGGTGAATGACAAGAAAATGAAGAAGACGTCGATGCGGTTGCGACTGTCGTTAAAATGATAGAAATGTGATTTGAATAGCAATACAGTGACTAAGGGTTAAGCTCTGCGTGCGATTCTTCTATGAACGCCATCGCCTTTTTCACACTAGCCGCGTCTCCATCGAAATACTTCGAGAGGCCTGCCTCGATGCTCTTTCGATACTCGCCGAGCCCCTCGATTTCCCAAGCGTCGTCAGCCTCTTTAATCTCTTCTTTCGCGTCCGGATTTTCCAAATCTTTCCCAGAAGGATCGTCCTCGCTAACAACAGTAACGTTCATACCGCTAGAGTTCGTCTTCTCGGCGAAACCTCCGTTCATCGTCGACGCCTCGAGCGCTTTCATGTCGACGACGCCTTCTTCGAAGAGTGTGACGTTTTCGACGCCGTAGTACTCGTGATGACCAATTCGACAGCACCAGATGCCCATTCTGATCTGTTTCGCATTTTCCGCTTGCTTGGACGTCGTCGCGCCGATGATGGTATCAAAGTGTAAAAACTTTACGTCTCGCGCCGACTCTAGCGACTTCGCCAGCGCGTCGAGTGACTCCGCCGCCGCCGTCAACTTGATGCTCGGCGCCGAGCGGAACACTTCATTTCTCGCCGGCACACACGCATCACCGGCAGGGCTGACGATTGCGCCCGTCTTTGGGTCACGTCGATGGAAGCACATACCGTACTCTTCGGGAATGAGTGTCGTCTTCGAGAAAGAGACAGTTGGCGGAACTTCGACGCGACGCACGTTGTCCGCGGACACTGCGCCTGCAGGCATGTGTGGATGACCCAAGAAGGCGTACTCACGGTACTCTTTCATGAAATCGCCGCCATAACTCTCCATCCCCATAACGTGATCACCAGGGCAAATGAATGGCAAGCCGAGCATGGAACCCGGGAAGCGACCGGCGTGGGGAAACCAAACGCGATCCAACCCGCAAAAGAATGGCGGCAAAATCACCACTCTCCCCAGATTTTTGGCGATCGCCACGGCTTCGTAAAGCTGCGCAATTTGGTGTTGCACCAGTCGCATGTGCTCCAAAACTACGTGTTCACCCTGTTTCAACGTCTCGAACGCGCCATCAGGCGAAGGGTATCCGCGTTGTGCAAACTCTTGCAAGTCGACGTCGGAGAGCACGCGAGGCGTGTACGAGAGGAACTTTTGATCGAAATACGACGGATCATCGCGATCTCCGAGCCACTGATTCGCCTCTCGCATGCGATTCCGCTTACCTGGGGTACCATCGTACTGGAAAGTCGCGTGCATAGCGTACGGGTTCACGTTGATGAGTTCCGGAAGGCGTTGCGTAAAGTACGTGTGCCCGTTGTTGAACAACGCCACGGGAAGCGTGCCCATTTGTACTTTACCCTCGTACGCCGAGCCGACGCCGGACCCATCCGGTGACGGCGTACCGCACCCACCACGCTGAACCAAAGTATTAAATTCCGCCTGATCCCAAATCTTTTCATCTTTCTCGAGATTACGCACCCATTCGCCCGTGAGTTGCTGACTCGCCTCCGTCGCCCGAAACCACATCATCCCGATGTTTACCGTCCCCGCGCACGGCGTCGACTCCAACCCTTCACCGTCGACCATGTGCGATATTTGCCTCGCATCCTGATGCGTTCTATTTTGCAAGTTATCCGTGCTCACCAGGATGTCCGCCTTGGGATATCGTCGAAAGAATGGAATCGGATTTCTCAACCACGCGACGTCGATGTCCGAAATCAACACGTCCACCCCAGTCTTCGTGAAATCATGAATCAAACGTATCTTATCCCGTCCCATCTTATGAAAATTCTTCGACCCCCACCCAAAATCCTTCTTCACCGCGTCCGCGTCGATCGATTTCGACCCCATCAGCCACGTGTTGACGCCGATTTTCCGCAGCGCCGCGTACAGCTCCTCGTCCATCGCCCCGATCAAGTAATTCGTCACCTCCAGCGCGTCCAGGTGGCTCAAAAAATTCAGCGCGAAATCGTAGTAGTGCATGTTCGCCCACGTCACGATCACCGCCCCGTCGACGGCGACGCGGTCGACCAGTTCCTTCGATATCCCCGTGCTCAGGTGTTCGCGGTGCGTCGCCGTCGACGCCCCCGCGGGCGCTCTCGCCCGCAGCGCTCGCGCGTGCGCGCGCGGCGCTCGCGCGTCGCGCCCGCGATTTCCATCGCTCAGATCGCGCGCCGCGTCTCCGCGCGCGACGCACCGCGCCGCCGCGACGACGATCGCGATCGCCAAACCAATCGCCCGCGCCCGCGTCGCCCTCGCGCGCGTCCACCGCGCCATCGCGCCTCTATCGCGCGCGCGCGCGTCGCGCCGCGCGCGATCGCGCCTCGCCGCGCCTCGCGCCTCGCCTCGCGCGTCGCGCGCGACGCGCGCGGCGTCGCGAAGTCTCGCGGCGCGCGTCGTCGTGCGTCGTCGAATCCTTCGTCCCGCACACGCGCGCGCGCGATGCGCGTCGCGTTCCCTCGCGCGCGCGCGCTCGCGCTCGCGAAGACGCCCTCCGATCGAGCGCGCGCGTCGTCGTCGTCGCGCGCGCTCGCGTCGCGTCGCGATCCGCGCGCGCGATTCGCCGCCGCCGCCGGCGCGCGCGAGCCGACGCGACGCGACGCGAGCGCGCGCGCGCGCGAGCCGACGCGACGCGTCGAGGACGCCGAGGACGCGAACGCGCGTCGCATCGCGAGCGCTGGGAGCGTGCGCCTGGTGCAGTGGTACCCGGGGCACATCGCGCGCGCGGAGCGACTGCTCAAGGCGCAGCTCAAGGGCGTGGACGCGGTGCTGGAGGTGCGAGACGCGCGATTGCCGCTCGCGACGAGTCACCCGGAGATCGCGAGCTGGTGCGGAGATAAGATGCGAATCGTGGTGCTGAATCGAGCGGACATGGTGAGCGACGGGGAGCGAGCGCGATGGGTGAGTCATCTGAAGAGGGAGGGAGAGACGAGGGTGGTGCTGACGGACGCGCGAGCGGGGAAGGGGACGCGAAGGGTGAAAGAGATGGCGATGGAGATGAGCGAGGAGATAAACGCGAAGAGAGCGGCGAAGGGGTTGCTGCCGCGACCGGTGCGAGCGGCGGTGGTGGGGTACCCGAACGTGGGGAAGAGCGCGTTGATAAATAGGCTGGTGGGGAAGGCGGCGTGCGCGAGCGCGCCGAGACCGGGAGTGACGAGAGATTTGCGGTGGGTGCGCATCGGGGGGGATTTGGATCTTTTGGACGCACCGGGGGTGCTGCCGGCGCGCATGCACGATCAGCGCGCGGCGTCGCGGTTGGCGATGGCGAACGACATCGGCGAGGCGAGTTACATCGCGAGTTCCATGGCGGCGGCGATGATCGAAGAGCTGAAACGTTTGCCGACGTGGAAATCAATCAGACCGGGAATCATCAAAAGATTTAAAGACGAACGCGTGGACGACATGACTGGAGAGGAATTCGTGCAGTATTTCGCCGATAAGACGTGCGGCGGCGACGTCGAGCGCGCGGGGACGCGAATGCTAAACGACTTTCGCGGAGGGCACATCGGGAACTTTTGCTTAGAATTGCCGCCGTCGGCGGACGGTTCTTAAACACATTCAACGCATCATCGCATCACACCGATAGAGCTGTATAATTTATGTGCTACATTTTTGACTTCATTCGACTTCACATTCTCTTCGCGACGCCTCACCACTGTTCGCCGACCTCCTCGCTTCGCATCTTGCGGCCTCGCCCGCGCGCGCCGCGTTGCATGAATCGCGTCGGCGAGAACGGTTTGATGTCGATCGAACTCTTGCCTTTCGTGATGAGATCGGCGATTATTTCTCCCGCGACGGGCGACCAAAGGATGCCCCAACAGTTTCCAGCGGTCGCCATGTACGCGTTTTCGATGCCGTCCACGGGGCCTAGAATCGGAAGCGCGTCCGGGGCGCAGGGACGCATGCACGCCTGAGTCACCAACGGCGCCTTGCCGTCGCCGCCGATGCTGCGCGACATGCCTCCGAAACTGCGCATCGCTGCGGCGACGCGACTGGGATCCTCGACGATCTTTTCGCTTCGATCGCAGTCGCCGCCCGGCAACAATCGTTCCTCGTCGATGTATTGGGATCCCCCGATCCCGCAAATGTACACCTCCCCGGTGCTCCGAGGATACACCTCCAAGTGGCACCCATTTTCATCTTCACCGCAAAACAACGCCGCCGGTTCCCTCATCACCGCCTCCGACGCCTCGTACATCACGCTCGTCGAACGAATGCCCGTCATCGGTACTTTAATCCCAAACCATTCGCTCGCGCGCGTCGCCCACGGACCCATGGCCACGACGACGTGATCCGCTTCAATTTCTTCCACCGTTCCATCGTCCTCATTTTTATACACCAATCCGCGCACTTTCGCGCCATCATCCGCGAACGTCACCCCAGTGACTTCGCCCTTGACGCACGTGGCGCCGAGTCGCACGGCGGCGTCGTGCAATTTTTCGCACAATTCCTTCGGTGTCACCTGCGCCGTGCCGAATTCGTCCATCATTCGACACATTTGAATGTCGCCGTCGAGCCACGACACGAGGGGAGTCGGTCCACCGTCCAGCGCCGATCCGCCCAGCACGCTCAGCGTCGGGATTTTTCGATACGTCTCCAGCAGCAACTCCTCCGCGAGCGTCTCGTGCAGCTCAAACGCGCGCTTATGCAGCGGCGCGGTCGGCGTGCCGTCTCCCCAGTCCCTGGCGAGGAAACCTCCGCCCTTACCGCTCGCCGCGCTCGCCACGCGCGATCGCTCGACGATGACGACGTCGCAGTGGGAGGTGCGCTGACAAAAATACGCGCACGCGCATCCCCAAAGGCCGCCTCCGGCGATCGCGACGACGGGTTTGTCGCGAGCGACGCTCGCGTTGACCGCGCGGTTGGCCTCGGCGCGCGGAATCACGGCGGGCGCGCGGTGATGGACGGCGCGCATCGAGACTGAGCGCCGGCGAGTGGCGCGCGCGTCCCGCTCGGGACGCGACGCGAGGAGAGTTTGAACAAAGTTTACAGTCGCTAAGTCATCCGCACGGGCGAAGTTTTGAGTTACCGCCGCCGTAGGGGTTATCATCCTTGAACTCGTCCCACGCGCGCGCCTTTCGAAGCGCCTCTTCCTCGAGCTGGTCTTCGGATTTCGAAGCGCGGTCGATTTCGGCGAGACGCGCGCGCTCGACTTCCCGCGCCCGGCGCTCGAGCATCTCCGCGCGTTCGATCTCTCCCGCCTGCTCGATCGTCATCGTCGGTAAGATGTGCGATGGACGAAACACCTCCGAGCGCATGCGCGCGCGCGGGTCGACTCGGACGACGTCCGCGGCGAGCGACATCGCGGCGGCGTCGCGTTCGATTGTATAAATCTCCGGCGCGCGCCGCCCGACGCGCTCGTCTTCGTTCGCCATGCGCTCGCGTTCGCGCTCGCGCGCGTCCTCCAGCTCAGACCGTCGCGCCAACATCTCGCTCTCCACTCGCAGCGTCGGGAGCTCATCCAGAGATTCATACACCGCGCGCTCCAACGTCAGCGTCCAAAACTCGCGCTCGAGCGCGTCCCCGTCCTCGTCCTCTTCATCCTCATCCCCATCTCCACCGTCCCTTCGCGCCAGCGTCGCTCGAATCGTCTCCAACCGCGTCTCCACCGTTCGTTTCGCCCTGTACCGTCGCACTTTCTCTTCCCTCGCGTCGTTTCTTCCCGTCGTCCCGTCGCCTCCGCGCGTCCCCGCGCGCGTCGTCGCCTCGTCTCGCCCGTCCGCGTTCGCCTCCCTCTCGTACGCCTCCACCTCCGCTCGCGGCATCGCCTCGATCGCGCGCGTCAGCGCCAGAAACCTCTCGTGCGCGTCCACGGCCTCCGCGATCGCGCCCGCGCGTCGCAGCGCGTCCGCCTCGCGTCGGCTCGCGAGCGCGTACTTGACGTCCGCCGTCGGCCACGCGTCGAGCGTCTCCGTCGCGCCCGCGACGCTCGATCGCGCGACGGCGCGTCGCAGGCGCGCGCAGTCGTCGACGCTCGCGGTCGGCGCGCTCGCGCGCGCGTACAGCGTCGGCAGCGGCGCGTCGTCGTCGCGCGTCGCCATCGCGCGCGCGTGTGTCGACCGCGCTTTGTCCGTGCGTCGCGTCCACTCGACGACGCGCGCGGCGCGAGCGACGCGAGGGAAGGCGCGACGAACGACGAGAGATGACGCGCGGGAAGACGGCGTCCGCGGGCGCGACGCGATGGACGCGAACGCTCGCACTGGCGCTCATCGCGATGGTGTTGGGCGCGGTCAGGGGGGATTCGACGACGGGCGCGACGCGAAAGTTGCTCGGCGGTGGCGGCGGTGGGAACGTCATAGACACCGTCGTGGAAACGGCGGAAGATTTCGGGGAAACGGTGAGCGAGGTGATCGAACCGGTGGTGTCGGAAGTGATGAACGACGCGACGGTGCAATCCATGGTCACGGAGACGGTGAGCTTCGCGGAGGCGGAGTACCAAGCGTCTTACGACTGGACCGAAGACGCGTACCACACGGTTCGACAAGACGAGATTTGTCAACTCGTGGGTCAGGCCACCGTGGATGCGTTTGAATCGACCGAAATCGTGTCTCGAATGGATGAGTATTACGACGACGCTAAGGGTTGGACCGAAGGAGCGGTCCAAAAGCTCGAAGAAACCGCGGTGGAACTCGCCAAGGACATTGAAAAAGTCGCCGAAATGATCGCAGCCTTCTTCAACGGCTTACAATGTCTTGAAGTCGCAGACACTTTACAAGACATGTTAAAATCTGTCCTGAAGGACGTCAGTTCCGGGAACGTGAAAAATTTGCTCGACGATGTCAGCAAGCGAGTGGACAAATACAAGAATAATCTCGACGGCCCACTGTGCGAATCCATGTGGGCTCTGACTCTTGGTCCACAAGCGATCGTCATCGCAGAAATGATGAGATCTTTCATCTCGACGCTCAAAGATAAATGTCCGGCTGCCATGTCTGGCTCCGATCTGCCCGCGTTTGCGCTCGGATTCATAGCGAGTGGCGACGCTTACGCCCTCGCTTCCACCGGTGCGGGTATCGAGCTCGCCATCGGCATGGATTTGCACGGTGAACGCTTTTGCTACGTCGCAGGCTGTGCGTACGGCGGCATCACCTTCGGTGATGCCGGTTACGGTGGTACCGCTGGCATACAAGTCACGGGATACAAATCTATTTCGTCGGTTCCCGGTACGGCAAACTTCATCTCCCTCGGGCTCGGTGTCGATATTCCGCTCACTCCTATCGGTGCAGAAGCCGGTGTGACTTACGTGTATTCTGGTAATGACATGTCCGATCCCATTGGGGTGGCATTTATGGGTGGGGGGAGCTTGAGCGCGAGCACGTCCTTGCTTCCGGCGTCAGTTTCCCTCATGCACGGTATTTGTCACACACCAGTCTGCGTGACCGTTCAGGGAACAGAATGCGGCGCAAAGGAACCAATCTTGGCGATCGGAAATAAACACAAAAACGTCGCATGCGAAGGCAGTAGTAAAACGCTTTCGTGTCCAGCTGGTAAGACGATAAGCGTGAACGCAGCGTCGTATGGGCGACATGATGGAACCACGTGCCCGCACAGCGCGACTTCGAATCGAAACTGCCACGCCACCAATTCGCTCGAAAAAGTGAAGAAAATGTGCGAAGGCAAGACCTCCTGCACGGTCACGGCGAGTCATGGTATTTTCGGTGATCCCTGTGCAGGTACGTACAAGTACTTGAGTGTTGACTACGAATGTACAGATTCGAAAACAGCGCTCGCGTGTGAAAGCCAATATACCGACTTGTCTTGCCCGGAAGGTCACACCATCAGCGTGCACACTGCATCGTATGGGCGACATGATGGAACCACGTGCCCGCACAGCGCGACTTCAAATCGAAATTGCCACGCATCTGGCAGTATGAAGTATGTCAATGAAATGTGCGGGGGCAAGAATAAGTGCACGGTTCGGGCAGATCATAAAATCTTGGGTGACCCTTGTGGCGGAACCTACAAGTATCTGGAGGTGACATACGGCTGCGTGCTTAGTGTCATGAGTAGATCGACTCTCACGTGTGAAGGTGGTACAGATGCTCTTGAGTGTCCACCTGGATACGTAATCGATCTGCAAGATGCGCTCTACGGTAGAGTCGATCGTGACGTCTGTCCTCACCCCGCTATTCACACTGACACGTGCAGTGCGAACGGTGTCTTCGACAAGATTGCAGCCGAATGTAACGGCAGGTCAACCTGCTCTCCAAGTGCGTCGAACTCAAGGTTTGGAGATCCTTGCGGTGGGACATATAAATACTTGAGCACGAAGTACCAATGCGTTCCACCATCTACATCGACGAGCGCGCTCGCTTGCGAAGGACGTCCAGCGTCGATGTCATGTCCATCAGGACAAACTGTTTCGGTCATCTCGGCATCCTATGGACGACACAACGCACACACGTGTCCCCACTCGGCCGTATCGAACCAGAACTGTCACGCGAGCAACTCTCTCGAAAAAGTCAAAAGTCAGTGCGACGGACGGCGCAGTTGCTCGCCGCACGCGAGTCACCACACTTTCGGTGATCCCTGCGGAGGCACATACAAGTATCTCGAAGCTGCGTACACGTGCGTCTCAGACTCAGCGTCCGCCGGGTTGGGGAGCGGCCCACTGACGACCAGAGTGTCCTGGTTGCAAACGTTTTGCCTCGCCGTCGCGGCCGTCGGATTCGCGCTCTACGGACGCGCCGACCGCCGAGACGCCGCCCTTCGCCCAGCCGCGCTCCGCGACGCGCGAGACTACGGCGCGAGACGCTGACCTCACCGCGGATCGCCTTTTTTCCTTTTGTCATATCTATTTTTGTCTCCTTTACGTTTACATCGTTTACGTTTCGTCGACGGCGCGTCGTCGCGTCGTCGTCCCGGCGACCTCTCGCGGTCTCGCGACCGCAGACGGCGACGATGTCCGAGCGCTTCTCGGCCAAGGGCGCGGCGCTGATGCGCGCGTGCGGGTACAAGGGACACGGGGGACTGGGCGCGCGCGAGCGCGGGCGCGAGGCGCCCGTGGAGGCGCGCGTGAAGCGCGACCGCGCGGGATTGGGAAGCGCGCGCGAGAGAGATTACGAAATCGTCGGTGCGACGACGACGCGCGCGCGATCGACGACGACGACGACGACGACGACGCGCGCGAGGAAACGCGCGAAGTCGACGCGTGACGACGACGACGACGACGACGACGACGACGGGACGGTGAAGGCGAAGGCGAAGGCGATTCGCGCGAACGCCGAGGCCAAGGCGAGGCGGGACGCGAACCTCGCGCGAGCGGTGTATCGAGCGTTCAAGAGCGAGGACGGCGAGGAGAGAGCGAACGAGAATCCCGTCGCGCGCGCGACGCTGAGCGGGATGTCGGCGAGGAATCCGTTGCGCGGGAAGAGTTTCGAGCGGTCGAGCGGCGGAACGCGCGGTTACGGCGGAACGGTGAGTTACAGTGGTTACAGTGGTCTCGGCGCGCGCCTCGGCGGCGTCGCGCGAGGTAAAGAATAGATCGTAGTCGTAGCGTTTGTGCGTCGGATAGAGAGTACAGTAGTGTATAACGCGAGACGACGACGAATTAGACGTTGGTGTCGTCGCCCGTCGTCTTCGCGTCGTCGTCGTCGCCCGCCTCGCGCAGCGTCACCACGCACGTCACCGCATCGCGCGCGCGCGCGTCGTCACCGTTCTCGATCGTCTCGTCGTCGTCGTCGTCGTCGTCGTCGCGCGTCTCGATCGCGATCATCACCTCGCCTCCCGGCATCGCGAACGCCGCGCATCGCCCCCTCCACGCCTCGTGCGCGCGTTCCTTCTCCTCCAGCGCCCTTCGCCGCGCCTCCGCCGCCGCGCGCGCCTCCATCGCCGCCGCGCGCGTTTTCGCGCGCTTCACTCGGCACAGGCACACCAGCATCCACGCCACGACCGCCATCAGCGCGGCGGCGACGACGAACAGCATCGCCCCGCCGTCGTCGTCGCGCGGCGGCGACCGCGCGACCGCGTCCGCGCGCGTCGCGTTCGCGCTCGACGCGCGCGGCGCGTCGACGACGCTCGTCGACATCGCGCGCGCGCGTCGTCGTCGGTCGTCGCGCGCGCGTCGCGGCGCGCGCGTGTGACGACCGTCGCGCGGTCGGTGTCGACCCGAACGGCAGGCGAAGCGACGTTTTCGACGACGAAACGGCGCGCAGTGGGCAAACAGTGCGACGCGAACGATGGGCGCGGTCGGTCGCGGTCGACCGCCCGCTTCCACGGGTGACATTCCACGACGACGCGGGCGGGACGACGGCACGGTCGACGACGGAACGACCGACGCCGACGCGGACGGCGGCGCCGACGGTGCGGGAGGCGGAGGCGCGGGCGCGGAGGTGGCGGACGCGACGCTCGACGCGCGCGCTCGCGGCGACGGAGCGGTCGGCGAGGGAGAGGACGGGGACGACGACGGGAGGTTTGGTGGTGGCGATCCCGTCGGCGTCGTCTTCGCCGACGACGGTGGTCACGACGGTCCATTCGTTGAGGTACGCGTCGAGGGAGGCGGAGAGGACGCCGGCGTAGCGAACGCTTCGATCCGGGTTGGTCGTCGACGGCGCGAGGAAGCTTTGCTCGCGGCGCCTTTCGATTCGCGACGCCTCTCCGCTCGTTCGTCTCGGCACGGCGCGTCTGATGCGCGCAGACAAGGTCAAATCGTGAAACATGAGTGAGCTCGTGGAGTGCGTCAACAGCGTTTTGACGATGAGCAAAGATTCGACGATCCAGCGAGAAAGCGAGACGAGGATTTCACGTAGCTCTTCGTCTTCGCTCGCGACGCCGACGAACTCTTCGTCCATCGTATTCACCTGTAAAGCGGTGATGACGGATGAGATCCTCATTAATTCTTTCAGCAGATTCGTCCAAGCGGTCGTTTGAAAGTACTGGCGCCTCACGCTCTCGCGTAAATACGCCTCGGCGCTTGCGGGGTACAGGAGCGCTTGCGCGGCGGAGATGCTCTTGGCGATCGCGACGCACTCGTCGAGCTTCACCTCGCGAATGTCGTCTCCTTCGCTGATGTGATTCATCGTCAGCGCGTGATACGCGCTCGAGAGACTGCCGACGATGACGCCGGTTTGTAATCGTAACGTCTTACGCGCGTAATTCGGAAACACCACGCGCGACGTCGCGACGATGATGACGCACCCCAAAGCCACGTGAACCGTGCGCCACAGCGCCGTTTCGAAACTGTGAGAAATCACGTTGTCCCCCGCGACGACTTTCCAGCCGTCGTTCACGACGATTAAAAACGTGAGCATGAAAATCAACCACGCGTACCCCGTCTTCGGCGATTTCGCCGTGTGAAATCTGCCAAACATCACGATACCACCGCTCAGAATCGCCCCAGCCAAGTTCTGCTTCCACCGTCCACCGACGGCGTCGACGACGTACGAGAAAACCGACCCGGTCGACGCCCCGCCGATCGTCCCCGCCATGACGCCGTGACGACCGCGCGTCGGCGCCGCGCGGTGACGCGAAACGAACCGGCGGCGGCGCTCGACGCCCGACACCGCCGCGCGCGATGCCGCCGCCGCGCGACGCGCGCCGCGGGGTGTTCGAACGCGACGCGCTCGTCGCGTTCGTGCGCGAACGCGCGTCGTGCGACGCGGAAAAGGCGGAGAAACACGCGAAGACGCTGCGACATCGCTGCGCGGTGGCGTGTCGCGGCGGCGCGATGACGCTCGATGACGTCGAGAACGTGCGCGCGCTGGGGCTGCCGCGCGCGGTGGTGGACGCGCTGAGAGCGAACTTTGTGCTGTACACGACGAAAGTGCGACACGAGTCGCGGTCGGGGGATGGGACGACGACGAAGATGATCGTGGAGCTCGCGGGCGGGGACGTCGTGGAGGCGTGCGTGATGCGACACGCCAAGGGAAGGACGACGCTGTGCGTGAGCTCGCAGGTCGGATGTAAGATGGGATGCACGTTTTGCGCGACGGGAACGCTCGGAGAGCTCGGGAATCTGAGCGCGGGGGAGATTTGTGAACAGTTGGCGCACGCGAGTCGAGGCGACGCGGTGAGAAACGTCGTGTTCATGGGGATGGGCGAACCGTTGAATAATTACAGAAACGTGATCGACGCGATCGAGGCGATGACGAGCGATAAGGGGTTTGGATTGTCGCCGGCGAAAATAACGGTGAGCACGGTGGGGGTGATTCCGAGGATGCGGACGCTGCGGCGAGACGCGCCGGGGACGCGCTTGGCGCTGTCGCTGCACGCGCCGAACCAGGCGCTGAGACAAAAGATTGTGCCGACGGCGACGGCGTACAAATTGGAGGATTTAATGGCGACTTTGGATGAGCACATGGCCAGTGGACCAAAGATGAAGACGATGATCGAGTATTGCGTCTTGGGAGGCGTGAACGACGACGAGGCGTGCGCGCGAGAGCTCGGCGCCCTGTTGCGCGGTAAGGAGGTAATCGTGAACTTGATACCGTTGAACCCGACGGATACGCCGGCTGGGCACGTGCCGCCGACGCGCGAGGCGGTGCAAAAAATGTTGGAAATTTTGACGTCGCCGGAGTTCGATTTGTTCACCACCGTGCGTCACGAGATGGGGCAAGACATCGCCGGGGCGTGCGGGCAACTCGCGCTAAAGACGCCCGATGCGCCGGACATGGAGGACATGATTGCGCCCAAGAAAAAGACGCGTGCGGTGGCGAAGAAGTTCAAATCATCATCTTCGTCAACGAAATCACCCGAAGAATTAAGTATTTCGTCTTCGGTGGTGCCATCGCGAGATTGGTCTCGAGTCGAGTGCGCGCTCGTCGCCGCCACGGCGTTGAGCGCCGTCGTCTTGGCGGTGACGATATCGAACCGAAAAGCCCGAGCGTAGCACTAGCGATGTAATTTTACAAGTAGGATAGGAAATCAAATGTGTCGCTGAGTTTCGCGAGAACTCACATCGTCGGCGTCGGTTAAGTGATTGTGCATCAAATCGTCCATCAAATCATCGCCCGGTCGTCGTCGCCGTGCGCGTCGAGCACATCCAAAGCAAAACGTCCATCAGGACAATCTCGAGACCTAGTCGCTATGAACGTTCGACCGAGGTTGTCAATAGACCACATGCTTGCGTTTTCAAAATGCTTACGATCCGATCGTCGCATCGTTTCGTCCACTTCGGGCATCCACGACGCGTCGTCGTCGAACGGAGCCAACGTGAGGAAATCCGTTCGTACGCACGTGACCAGGTCTTTCTTGGGCGGTTCGACACCTTTGACGACGACGGCACCAAGGGCGCGGAATCTCGCGGGAGCCACGGGCATCCACACCGTAAAATCGGACTGCTCGCGATATATGAGCTCAAATCGAACTGGTGGACTGAGCACAACGCTGTTGCCGCCGCTTCGTAAAACCATACTCACAGGCTCGGACGGAGGATTTGTGCCACCGATGACGTGACCGAACGCGATGTACTTATCTACTGGTGGGATGGGTGCCCAAAAACACGTCTGACCTCGGCTTACCACGCATTTCCAGTTGACACAAGGCATGTATGGAGGAAGAGGTTCGCCGTCGTCGTCGTACTCGTCCTCATCAAACTTTGAGTTTGATCGTCGCGTCATTTCGTCTGCAATCATCGCCGTCAGCTCCTCCGGTTGATTCGTACCAGGAGTCGTTTTGATCACACGTGTGATTCGTTGCTTTTCGAAAAGTCGCTTCTTTCGACTGTACTCTTTTAGGTGCAGTACACAATTCGCCGGGGCTTGCACTTCGACGTGAAGTAACTCGTGCCATCCCACGTGCCAAAGGGCGACGTACTTGTCTGCCGCCGTTCGTTTCAACGTCACCACGCGCTGATCGGTGAGAACGATCAAATAAGCCCTCGAGTTGACCTCAACGCTTCCGAGATACTTGTCTCGGCCGTAGTACCCTTTGTGTGTGAACACTTCATCGATTCCACCGCCCAACTTTCCTCGCTCGGCGGTCCGCAATGCGCGCTGCGAGCGCGCGGCGTTCGCGTCGTACGTGCGCAAAATACCGTCGGCATGCTGAGCGCGAGGTTCCCGAATTCGATGTTGCGGCGCCGACGAGTTAACGCCAAGCGCACTTTTCACTCCATCGACACCCGACGCAATACCTTCCGCAGTTCGACCTACGGCGGCTAAACCGCCGGCGATGGGTTGCGTCACGGCTCCAACCAAACCTTTACCGACACCTTTGACGAAGCCAAGCGCGCCGCCTTTCGTAGCACCTTCGATCGGTTTTCGGAAAACCCCGGTAAAACCTCGGAAGACGCCCTTGGCGAGCATCTCGGTGCCGGAAGCTAAACCATTTTTGATGGAATCAGCCTTTTGGGCGTCGGGTCCAAGCGTAGCGTTCATAGAGTGCGAAAACTTTTTGTCAAGACTTAAAGCGGCGACTCCCGCGGACGCCTGACTAAGCGCCTGTGAAAACGAGTCCAAAACATCGACACCGACGAGCAACAAGAGTGCTTGTCTGGCGACTTGTCGAGAGTAAGAATCCGATATCATCCTCATGAAGGCTTGCTCGAGCGTGCGCACTCTCCTTACTCGAAGCGCATGCAGATACAATTGACCGTCATCGATGTTTACGAAAGCCATGCCAGCCATAAAAGCAGGCATCGCGTGCTTCGGCCTTGAATAAAGCGCAGAACGGAATCGCAATCGCAATTTCAGTTCACTCACGTGGAAGCTACCGATAGCTATCGGAAGGTTGACGACTTCGAGACGTTCTCCTCCATCTTTTGATGACGTCGTGTTCATCACCTCTGAAAAGTTTACCAGTCGCCAAATGAGCGGTTCGTGCACGGCGAGTTGCACGTCAAGCGGAGCGAAGGTAACGTCGATGAATGGATAAATGCGCATTTCCAACCCAGCAGATGTCTTGGTGACCACTTTAACGGTCAAGAATGAATGTTCTCGCGTGTCCCCAAGCAAACGCACGACGACAGGATACTGAGAGCCATCATTCATATCGTCGACTTGTAATGATTTCACCGTGAGTGCCATGCGTTCAATTCCCCCACCGACGCCTGAGAGATACTCGAAACCAACGCCACTGGTAGTGCAATTGATAATTTCACTCATCGCACCATCGACAATAGCAAGGCTGCTTTCTGTGATAAGCACTGAGATGCGCGACTCCGTCGAGCTCGCGCGGCTTGCGGAGACCAAATGCTTGGAGACTGTCGAGCTGCCGTATGACTTGATACGCACAATACGCCTTCCTCTTCTTAACCGACGGGTGACCGGCAGGAAATTGAAGTAAACTGAATCACCACCGTCAATGTCGAGTTCCGCCGTCGTCTTCAGCTCGATCTTTGGTACGGGCAAACCGGGCAACATTTCGTTCTCTGTTCCGAGATCCAAGTGGTCGAAATCATAGACGCGTTGAATCGAACTTTGAAACGAGCCTTTCTGAAGCACTCGCACTGCAAGTTTTCTCGCATCTCGCGGTCGAGACCACGCGAAAGCTTTCGCTGATTGCGGAGGTACCACGATCCACGCTTCCAAATTGTCTTCAATCGCACAAGCTTGTCTGAAGGCGACGAAATCGACATCGCTGGCGTTCTCAATGAGAATGTTTGCGGTGAAACGAGGTTCGATCGCACAGCTGACTCTTGACACTCCGAGTTTTGACGTATCCAAATGTAAACTCAACAAATCGAACTCTTCGGGATTGACTGAACTCCGTATCGGGATTTTCATGGAATCCTTGATCGTCTTGATGCCGTACAAGTCTATCGGAGCAGACCATTTTGCGTGTGGAAGTTTGATTCGAACCAAACCGTCGTCGTTCGCGGTTTGCATCTTCAGAGGCACGGTGATATCAGTCGCCTTCAAAATTAGTGCGGAAGCGTCTTTGTCATCAGAACTTTGAGCCAGCAAAATATCCATGCCAGTTTGATTCGTAACCGTACATCGCGGCTCAATGAAAACAACCTGCGCGCCCTCCTTCGAGTATTCACTGCCAGTTTCCATTCGCACCGTGAGAGAGTAGAAAGAACCATCTTTGCAAAGTGCTCGCACGACGACGGCGCCACGAAGAAGTTCGCGTTCATCTATGGGAATGCCAGGCGATAAATGTACGTGAGCGTTCGAATTGTCGATGCCAACTTCAAGCATGATTACTTGGTTCTCCTTTGGCGCTTTGCGAATCGCGCAATGATGAAGCGATTGAATGCCTCTCTTGGATTTTGGAGCGTAAGTTTCGACCATTTTGACTTTAGAAATAGACGAATCCTCATCCGTTGACGGTATTTCCATCGTCGAAGTTCTAATGGCGAGATTGACACCGCTTTTGTTCACTATGATCAAGGATGCGGAGAAAACTGTTTTGCGCGCAGAGCGCGAGAGGAAACCAAAGTCAGTGCGTGCGTCCAAAACCGCAGTCCTTCCGTCTGAGCTCCGCAAATTCACTTCATCTAACGAAGTCGCATCATCATCAGTTTTGACTGCATCAGTTAATGGCATTTCGAAAGCATCAAAAGCATCCAGTGTTCCGGCTGACGCCAACGCTTCGACCGCCATCGGGGACACTGGTATCAAACGTCTCGGAGGAACCATGACTTCGAAACCATCATCAAGCGCGAGACGCAAGTAATACGGCGTTTCAGGATGCACACTGTGTATCGGTAGAGAGTTCCAAGGGGTGATGGTCGCAGTGCTTATCGCCTTGACGCTCAGCGGTGTATCTACTTGTCCTTGAAACACAGTCAGCGTCATCGTATGCGGAGAATGATTTGTGATGATGTGCGGAGCGCCGGCAGTGATTTTCCACTCCATTGCCTCTGGGTTGAGGTTGTAATATCCGTCTTCCAATAGCTCACAGTCTTCGAAACCTGTACCATCATCTGCAGCTTTACAGTCAGGTGTGACCGCGTCGGCTTCGACTTGAATGCCGATGAATCTGTTTTTACCCTCAGCGTCGGTTGTGCAAGCAATTTCGGCGCCTTCCATGGCACTATGAATCATACAAGACCACGTGCTTCCATGGTCGTCGACATTTGCCCCCCATGATGATTGTCCTCGCAATGTGATGTTACGCACAAACAGTTCCGCTCGGGCATCCGGTCCAATAATCGCGGGAATCAATCCCACGGTTTCATTTGGCTTGACGACAACACTCTGACGAAGCGCAGCGTCATCTTCGGCGTCGAGCACGACTGGTCGATTTTCTTCGATAGGCACTCGTCGACGAACCCAGCGACGCATGCGCACCATAGATAAAGGGCCTTGCTGTCGGTTGTCGCTAAACGGATATTTCAGATCTGGTAAATTTATCGCGTATGCCCAGCCTTCCGAATCGGTGTTTTCACCGACGTGCACTTCCCACTGGCCGTCCCACTTGAAATCTGCAGGCAGCAGTCTTGTAGTGAACTCGTCGATTGAGTTCGTGCTGTTAGCTCCTTGACCGTTTGACCACGCTTTGCGTTCGGTGGGAATCAAATGTTTTGACGAAAAACCAGCGAGGGGTATTCTGCGCTGATTCTCGAAAACTTCTTCGTAGATGCGTTTTGGTCGTTTCTTCGTCGACGCACGACCTGGTTTGTCATCGGGATGCATTCCCGCCGGACAAATACAAACTTCAATGTCATTTGACGTAGTGTTTATGAACGTGGCCATCGGTTTGAACGTGCAAACGCTCGGACCAGAGGATTTTGCGATGCACCGGGAAGACTTTCCATCAATAATTTGTGCCGCATTCCACACGCGAGCGTCAATCGATTTCCATGGACCGTGAGGTGCAAAAGCTATGCAAACTTCAGAATCACCTTGATTCGAATCATCATTGCTCGCATGCTCACGCTTGCTGTCTAATTCTACAAACTCGACTCGCACCTTCACTTCGAGCGAACCGTCGTCGTCCACGAGCGGAACTTTAATGACGCCTTCACCAATGTGAGAACGCTCTCCCGACACCGTCAGATTGCTGAAGAAAGACGCTAAAGTCATAGATTTTGTGGCGACACCATTCTCTGAGGATTCGATGTTGTGATCATCAGCAATGACCAATGTCACTAACACATCTTTCGCGTACTCTCGCCAGTGCGTCTTTGATGCGCGCGTGACGCGCGGAATGATTTGAAATTCTTCATTCCAATTGATGCGTGAATTTTGTGAATTCGACGTGATAGCGCGAGTTGTCACCTTGGTAGAGCCAAGACCGTCTGGAAACTCGAATATCATGCTCGCAACGATTTGCGACATTTCATCGTCAGTAGGGACATCGGCGGAAATCAGATGAATGTTTGCGGACCATTTCGCTCGCACCGGCATCTTTTCACTATTCTGCGATGATGTCAAAGGCGACGACGTGTCGTCTATCGGCAACGCGTATGATTCAACATGTCGATTTGCTGTTCGAATCTCGCGTGATTCTCCAGGCTTGAGACAGACAGCCTCCGACGAGCCAACCCGCAAATACACGTCTTGATTCACAAGGTGATTGTCGTAACGAATAGAGTCTTCATCGGCTGCCCGAAGTTCTGACACACCACTGGCGACCATAGTTGTCTGGTCTTGCCACTCACTCCAACGCAACATCGATGCTACGAATCTCTGCGAAACTGTCATGCAAAGAGGCGTGACGGTCTTTACTTGCACCGCCGTTCCTGCTGGCGCGGATTCATCGCCTGTATCGCTGTACGAGAATTTCAAATAAGAATTCGTCGCATCAATGACGGGTTCCCAAACGTTGCGAGAACTGTTATAAGAGGAAACTGCTACGTTGAACATGGTGTTTCCATCCATACGCGTAGATGTACCGTTAACAACGAACGCAGTGTCTGACAAAGTGGCGCAGATGAGCGGGTATGAAAACGCCTCTCGCTCGAGTAGTACAAGACTCACTCGCGGCATTGAAATCTTGAGAGAAACGTTCGGATCTTTGCCTTTTGACTTGTTCGCCCTGGCTCGAACGTAATCTAAAACAGATTGCCGCGGACGGAACTGTCGTGGAGCGATTGCTTTGTCTAGCTTCGAGAAATGAAATAACCCCCACCGCGGAAGCTGATCGAGAGGTGCATCCGGATCCGAACTCCACAACTGACAGTGCGAACTATGCGCGCTCCAGAGCGCGTCTTGAACGAATATCGCGTCATGCGCCAACTGAGTTGGGTCAGTACATATCCCCTTTCTCGAAACTTCAATAGCCAAGTCTTGACGTAAGCACGCGCAAGTGGTCAGTTGCGGTGGGTTTTTAGTGTCATTTGTTACGACGTCGCCACAGGAAACGTAACCTTGCGGATTAATTGGACGCCACACGGCGTGCGTTCCGCTATCGCCTTGGCGTATGGACCCAACCAATACGAATCCGATCGGCGAAGCGATAATGTCGCTATCTTCTGCCACTGCGAGCACACCTGCAGTCGGCGGTTCTGGCCCAGCGATGAGACAGTCGCCGAGCGATACGTATCCTTGCGGCGGTCGGGGGCGCCAAATCGACGCCTGGCGACTTCCTTCCGGTTTTTCGTCTGACCATAAAATTTTGAAGTCATACGTCGTCACTGTTTGTAGCATATCTGTACTGTCCATCGAAATATTATCTTCTAAAATCTGCTCGGCGTCTGCGATGAGTGGAAACGGTTCGGGTAGCAAGGGCGACGACAAGTCCGCCGCCGTCATGGGATCGAAACCGTCTGCAAATGCCTGAAAAGTTCGTGGTCCGTTTTTAACTTGTCTTAGATACGCGGATGACGTCTTGTGCGAAATGCACGCACTGTAGTACGCCTCGTTGACAACCTCAGCGCGCATGCATCGCATCACATCGAGAGGTGGTGGCTCTTCGTCGGAGGTCACAACGCATCCGAGCGAACAGTACCCGTCCGGAGGAATTGGGCGCCAAACCACCGACTTTTGCGTTTCACCTTCAAACGCACACATGCGGTGAAACTCTACCGGAGCTTTCGTCAAACCATCAGCGTCTGTGATGACTACGACTGGTCGCGTGGGCGGCGTTTCGTCGAGAGTCACGCAGTCGCCTAAGAGCGTAAATCCGGGCGGCGGAACAGGACGCCAGAAAAATGCACCACCTTCTCCTCCACCTACGCGTACGAAAGTTGAGCATGAGACAGTTTGGTTATACAAACCAGTTGACTGAAGCGTTGCCGTGAACCCTTTGGAGAGCGAAGTAAGTCGCTCGATAGACTGTGCGTCGAGGACAAAATCAGCGTCTGTGGCTCGCATCATCATTTCCATATCGTCCGCCGTCGCCTGCATGCGTCCGTCTATGTCGATCGGTCTTAGCACGATACTGGAGTCGAACATGTTTCCTTTTGAGCTCCATTCACTCACCGCGACCTGGAACTGCGTGAACGCAAACGCGGCATCTTGCTTGCTCTCGGCGGAGGTATATTGAAATTCTGCGTCGGTGCGCATGCGCAACACATAATCCGCTGCTCCGCTTGAGGTATCTAAGAAAATAAGCTCAACTCCAGGCATCGACGCCTTGACGTTGTAATCGAACGAAGAAGTTCCCGCGGTAGCGAGGGAGTTCTCACTTCCGCGCCGCGACTTGGTACGATTTTCGTGTACAATGACGACACCATCCACCTCTTCCGCGCTCAATTGAGAATCCGCCTCCAACTGCACGAAGTCACTCAGCTCGGAGCCGATCGGGATGATGATTCGCACATTCGTCAGCTTGAGGTGCCTCGCCGCAGCAATATATATCAACGGCGTGTTTGAAACGTGGAAGACGAGCTCGCGCCCATTGCCATTCAACTCCACTTCTTTGGCTCCCTCGGGTGCGTTGCAAAGGATGCGCGTCGACGAGCTCAAGTCGAAGTCTTCCTCGAGCGTCAAGGACGCCCGTGTTCCGAAATTCAAGTCTTGCCTCAAGCGAGCGTTCACAAGTCCTGATTCAGATTCGTCTTCTGATGTATTCGAGAAGAAGTTGTAGATTGCCAAGCCGAATTGCGGATCGTACATCATTCTGCAATCTTGGAAAAAGACGTCGCAGTCGTAAGACGTTGACGATTGCTTTGCGTCGACGCGAAACAAAGTCTTGGTAGAAGTCGAGCCATGACTCGACCCAAACACTTGTTGGGCTCTCGTCGGAATCCCGACTCTTAAATCATTCAGCGCTAAGTCCGGGCAGATCACTGAAACAGACATCTCGCCGTCTTTGTCCTTCCTGTAGCCGACGTGCATATTGTCAATTTGAAACGCCGCGAGGGGTTTATTTCGTTTCGGTTTGGCCGAAGCAAATGTCACCATTCGCATTTTATTCACGTTCATCGACATCAGCATGTATGGTGCGCCGAACTTATCGTTTAAATTGCCCGACTCGACGGAAACAATTTCAGCAATTTGGTATAAAGGCTGCGGGACGGGGACAACTTCTGCAAAATTTTCCACGGAAAGTGCTGTGAGGACCCGATATTCAAAATCGGACATTTCGACTTTCGTTTCGTTCAAAAAATCAACGACAATCTCGTAGCTCGGCGATCGACTTTTCGGGTCCCATTTCGGGCTACGAACATAGACATCGAGCGCCATGTCGCGCTCCGGAATCATGGACGTCGTCTTTTTAAATTTGTCCCACACACAAGCCGAGCAACGAAAAAATGAAACGTTCGTTGAATCCAAGAGCACGGCTCCCACATCTAAATGCGACTTACCTCCTTCCCATTTTAGTTTATTGTTAACCCTTATGCACTCGGCATCCATAGAAAACGCTTGATCGGAGGTGCTGCTTCGTGGAAAGATGAGTTCAGGCCTCTCCATTTCGACGGCGTAAATCATCGTGAAAGGCCTCGGGTCGCCTCGCCGCAACAGCTCTGCATTTCTCTCCGACTCTGGAAGTGCACTTACAGGGAGTGGTGGTGGTGTAAACATAGACGTATATCCCATCAGTTTCTGGATGAATGCATACATGACAATCATCTTGACATCATGGAATTTGACGCGAACGTCGTATTCGTATCCTGGGAAGTTTGACGCAAGATGGTTGTACATGAAGACATCAATCTGCGTGCGACTGGTATTTGATGCATCAGATGAATTCAAGTCGATGAATTGTCGATACGCATTGTCTTTCGGCGCAGTCTGATCACCCACGCGAAGGTTTCCGAGCGACATAGAAACTTCTTGCACGGCGGCTTTCGAGTTCATCTCCAACTGCAAATCATCCATGCAGCAATCAAACAGAGGTTGAAGACTCGACGCTTCTTCTTCTTTTTCGAGATATGCCATGATGACGGTGGAATGAAAATGAAGTAACATTTGGAAACTGATTCGATCCGAATCCTCGTCGATGAGGCCGCCGAAGGACGCTACTTTTGTAATTGCCTCAGTGTCTGTCGATGAAAACGCCGCCAAGATGACCTTGATTTCCTCTTGCATGCGATACAGTGAACCGATGGTCGGTCTGTGAAGCGCGAAGCTGATATTCTCGGTATCCAAGCACATTGTTGTACTGATGTTGTTGTATTCTGGTGAACTTTCGCTTAATTCCTTGTATTTGAGTCGAACTTTCACGTCATCGCGCGCGTGCGCACTCATAAGACGCATGGTTTCGGTTGTACCGCAAAGCTTGTCCACGATATCCATGCTCGATACCTCCATGACAAACTCTCGGCTATGTTCTTTCGTTTGAACGCTGATCAAAGCCGATGTAGAGCTGAGCTCTGCGACAGGGATTTCCGTGGATTCTGCCAAGTTGCGATCCAACAGCCTCGCCACACCACCATTTTCTAAACCATCACACTTCGCTCCGGGAATACCCATTGGCTGGCCAGAAAGATGCACGGACACGCTTCCTAGCTCCATTGTGAGCACAGAGTCTACGACATCTTCCTCGTCGAAGTCCCGATTAAGATTTTCAGAAGTTTCTTCCTCGACAATAGCTTTCGTAGATGATTGTACCGCTCTCGTGGCCACAGCGACTTCATTCATATCCTGAAGCCATCGCTGCCACTTTGAATGCTCTTGTTCGTCAGCAAAACGGAATAGCCAAGTATTGTTCGTATCACGCGCGCGTGATTTCGGCGTTTTCGAATCGTGGATCGCCAAAATTAAATTCTGCTTTTCTCCGTCTTCCTCGTCTTCCAAAACGGTTACTCTAACGCTGTAGCCGATGCGAACGAAATCAATGTAACCCGCCGCATCGGGTTTTTCTAAAATGTACAAGTACGGACCTTGAATACACAACCAGCGACTGTGGTAACCGCTCGCGCCACCAACTAGACCCACTTTCTTCGCAGAGGCGGCACCGCTGATGAGCGCATCTGACCAAGGTTTCGCATCAATTGCGGCGGTGCTGCCGGCATCCTCAGATAATGCCATGGAACTTTGCTTTGCGGACGATGTCATCTGCATGGTCGCGTATACCCGTGCCATTTTCGACGGCGACATGTACATCTGAAAAGCACTTAAAGATATTTGCACTTTTGAACGAGGTCCAACTTCAGGTGTCCATCCGGCGCCTTGCATCGCAAAACGCATTTTGGCGTCACACGGGGCAAGGAGTGTTTCGCAGACTTGATCGAGCGACGTCGACACCGAGTTCCCCCAATCGAAATCCGACGGCGCGAGAAACACGGCCGTATCCCTACTGGCGACGGCAAACGTCTGGTACACTGGCGCGCCAGTTTTGCGATCAAAACTCACCGATGGATCAAGTGGATCGGCCACCATGGTAAAATGACCGAAATCCACCAACGTTTGGAACGCCACTCGACCTCGTCGGCGAACTGGAATTGTCACCTTTGGCGCGTGAATGTCGAACGTCATGGCAACTTTATTCAACGCTTCAGTGGTTGATTCTTTTGCTTCTTCAAGCTTAATCATCGCCTCATCCACTTGGAGCGCAAAATTTGTTTGGACTAATTCTTTTGAGCTAAAAAAGTTGCGCAGTTGGTCGACGGTTTGTCCATCAAAGACAATGTACACCGGAGAAAGCTTGACATCCACGTTGGCATCGAGATCGTGTTCGAGTGGGTAGGCGTTGTGCTTGACTTCGAGCGCGTGTTTACGCAACGACGCTCCTACTCCGCTCGACAATATTCGATCATTCGTAGTCTCGCACGTCCAACTGTTAATGGTGAAATACGTGTTTGATTGATCCTTGTACGTCTTCGTCAAGATCTTCGCGCCAATCATACTTGAATTCAAAACGAGACGCTCTTTATTGTGATCATCGTGATCGGTGAGCTCCATGGAAAGCTTTTTCATCGATCCTCTGAATTCCATGCCGAGTTCCTTTGGGTCGAAATCCTCTTCCTCCACGCCGCCGCGCATGAGCTCTTCCAGCTTGCTCCAGTCGTCGTTTGACATTTCCAGCGACTTAGCCGTCAACTCCGTCGACGATTGCCACATCCACGAAAAATAGCCCGATTTTTCCGATTCTTCTTCTTTCAACATAAGAATAACATCGCCTCTAGCTTTTGAGGCGAGAGAAGGCGGTCGTCCGTCGGTGCTCGCGGCTTTCGATTTGCTATGAGCGATGCAGCGCCAGGCGAGCGCGACTTCAAAGTCGATGTTGCGCTCTATCTCGTGTACTCGATTGATAAACTCAGCGTTTGATGCGCTACCCTCCGCTATGTATATGGAAAGATATTCACGCCTTAACGCTCCGGTCTCTTGGATATTGCGCCATTCGAAAGTCCCTAAAACGTTCTTCTTTCTCGCCGAGACGGCGCACTTGGCGTACGTCCACCACGCGCGCGGTTGAGCTTTGACGCTCACCATCGGGCGAAACTCGGCGTGCGGCAATCGCAAGCGATACTGATTGAAGGCCTCTAGCAAGCGGACCGTACTGCGGTATTGATTACGACTCAACGCCATGCGCGCGTCTTGAAACTTCAAGTCACACATTTGCCTCGGTTCACCCGCCTCGGTTTGTTCTTTTCGTCCTTTGCGGTGATAAAACAGTTCCACCGTCACCGGGTACAACATGTAGTTTCGCACATCGCTCGGCGCTTCTCCGACCAACCCTACGCCAAATAGTGCCCACCACGCCTCTGTGTCTTCCACTTTCGGCGGCGTCCATCCCGCGTGCGTTTTCCACGGTCGATACACCGCCCCCGAGTCGAGATACATTGAAAAGTTTTCCAACGCCACGCGCTTGTGAATGCGTTCCAGCGACCCTCCCGCGACGAACGTCGGCTCCCCAAAATCATCCACCGTGATCGCGCTCAACTTTCCTATCGTCATTCCGCACGAAAACGTGTGCCCAGGCGTCGTGATTTCATCCTCGTACCGCACGTGTACGTTTTGCACCGTTATTTGTAAATTTCCCAGCACCGTGTTTAACGTCTTCCAAAACCAACTATCCGATCTCTCCGCCTCCTCCCGCATCGTCTTCGTCATCTTCCCCATCGCCGTCCTCAACCAATCTCGCTCTCCCTCATCGATTCGTTTCTTCTTCTCCGCCGCGTCTTCCTCCTCGTCTCGCGTCTCGTCCGCCGTCGCCGCCGCCTCCTCCATCGTCACCCTCGACGCCAGCACGAACACTCGATCGATCTCCACCACCACCGGTTCGCGTCCGAGGTTCATCCACGGCACCTTCAACCGCAGCGACCCGACGCATCCCGCGTCGACCGTCACCGGCGCGCGCAGCGTCGACAGCGCCGTTTTTTTCAGACGAACGTTTCGCAATTCGACGTCGCCGTTCCACGCGGACACGCGCAGTTTCTCGCCGTCGATGCCGTCGCAGTACGCGCCGAGCGCCTTATTCAGGGCGTCGGCGAGGTACTGCTCGAACATCGTCGCCCGAGCCGTCGCGCGCGCGCGACGGTCTGAGACGCCAGGGTGGATTAATGCGGGCAGACGGTTACAGCGGTCGGTCGGTCGGTCGGACAGCGCTGGACGGGCGCGACGCGACGCGACGCGACGCGGACGCGCGATGGAGCGCGGCGGCGGCGACGAATGCGATGTTATCTCACCGTGCTATCTCACTGGAGTCCCATGTCGCGCTTCAACTCGGCGAGCATGTCGTCCACGGTTTGCGACGTGACGCTCGGCGCGGGCGACGGTTTCTTCGGTTTGGGTTTCGGCGGCGGCGCGGCGCGACTAAACTCCGTCTCCGACGTGGGCTTCGGTTTCGGCGCGGCGTCCTCGAGGAAATCCACGAACTCCTCGCCGATTTCGTAGAGCTCTTCCCAGAGGGATTTCGGGGCGGCGCCGGCGGGGCGCGCGGCGTCTCGCGCGGCGAGCTCCTTCTCCAAGTCGCGGAAAAAGTCGCCAAAACCATAAAATTCTTCCTCCTCTCGCGCGCCCGCCGCGCGCGCACCGGACGACGACGGCGACGCGCGTGACGACGACGCGCGCGGTGCTCGAGCGCCGCTCGTCGCGCGCGTCCACGCATCGCTCCAATCCGTCGCCGTCGCGCGTCCCCGGGACGTCGCCGCCGCGTCGTACGCCTCCCGCCTCGCCGGGTCCACGAGCACGTTATACGCCTCTTTCACCTCGTTGAACCGCGCCGACGCGTCGGGCGCTTTGTTCACGTCCGGGTGCAGCTCGAGCGCGCGCCTGCGGTAGGCGGATTTGATCTCCTTCGTCGTCGCTTTCGGGGACACGCCCAGGAGATTGTACAGGTGCCGCGCCGAGTCACCGCCGCGTGACGTCGACGCGGCGGCGTGCGTGGCGCGACGCGCGCGTCGCGCGGTGACGCTCGCGCGTCTCGGCGCGACGTCGAGGGCGACGGCGCGAGCGCACGCGCGCGACATCTCGGCGGGGCGAGGCGCGCTGAGAGGCGACGCGACGCGTCGACTGAGATTTTACGCGTCGTGACAAAACGAGGAAAAAGTACTATTTAGGCCGCCGGATCGCTCGCGCGAATGTCTCGCTCGGCGCTCGCGATGGCGTCGCGCAGCGCGCTCACGGGTGCCTTGGCGAACAGACTCGCCGGGTACACCGCGCTGCCCCACGTCGGATGCAAAACCACCTTGCAGCACCCGCTGTTGGTGGTTTGATAATTCAAAAGCGTCACCAACGCGTCCACCTCGCCGTACACGTGTTGCGAATCGCGATTGATCATCGACAACCCGCTGCACGGATCGATGTAATCGCACCAATACCCACCCGCGCGAAGCGCGTCCGTCACGCGTTTCGCAAAGTCGACGAAGCGCTCGAGACAGAAATCCTTTTCGATGTCCACGTTTTCCCCGGTCTGCACCAAATCCATCTTCGTCCGCTATCGATCGCGCGATTACCACGCGTGGTCCATCGTCAGTCGTCGTCGTCGCGCGCGTCGTCGTCGCGCGCGTCGTCGTTCGCCCGCGCACCTGACGCGTCGGCACGACCAACATGTCCCCGACGTCCACCCCCGGGAACATCGCCTCCGCCTCCATCTTGTGCCGCTTCGGGCACGCTGCGTCGCGCGATCGCGCCGCGTTCGTCGTCGTCAGTCCGCGTCTCTCTCCCGTCTCTCTCGCGCGCGTCGTTCGCGTCGTTCGCGCGACCGTTTCGAGAATTCCACGCCGCGCGTTCGCGGCGCCTCGCGCGTCTTCCTCGCGCGTCGCGCGCGCACCGTGCGCGGAGTACTCCATGCCCCACACCGTCTTCGTCGTCTCGATCGCCGGCGGCGTCGCGCCCATGTCTCGCGCCGTCGTCGCGTCGCGCGATGGCGTCGTCGGCAGTGATGCGCGCGCGCAGTCTCGCGCGTCGCGCGCGAGTCGTCGCCGCGAGCGCGTGCGAAGCGGCGTCGCTCGCGTCTCGCGCGCGCGCGTCCGGCGCGTCGCGCGCGTCGCGCGTCGCGCGCGGCGGCGCGGCGACAGCTCGACGCGCGATGGCGACGACGACGACGGCGACGACGACGGCGGCGCGCGCGCGCGCGACGCCGCGATGGCGATGCGCGACGACGACGGCGACGGCGAGACGCGCGATGCGCGCGATGCGCGCGGAGACGGACGAGACGACGGCGCGCGCGAGCGACGACGCGCGCGCGGTGTCGTATTGGCGAGAACAGATTCAAAACTACGACGCGAGCGCGAAGGCGTCGACGCGAGGGATGATCGCGAGACTCGATCGAGACGATCCGCTGGGCGTGGATCTGACGCTGCGAGGGGCGTCGACGCGGCATGGGGCGGGGAAACGGATGACGCTGTATGATTACGCGAGGACGGTGAAGGCGGCGCATCCGCGGAAAATATCGTTGATTCGAGTGGGAGATTTTTACGAGTGCTTGGGATACGACGCGGTGATGCTGGTGATGCACGCGGGGTTGAATCCGATGGGGATTTCGGGGGTGCCCAAGGCGGGGTGCCCGGTGGTGAAGATTCAGGAGACGCTCGATCGGTTGACGTCGAGAGGGTACTCGTGCGTCGTTTGCGAAGAGGTGCCGCAGATGAATAGATACGGCCAACCGACGCCGCCTAAGGATCGGTACATCGCCGCGATCGTGACGCCGGCGTCGCCGAATTACGTCAAAGGCGCGGCATCGCAGGGCGAAGACGTCGATTTCGGGGATGGGAGCGCGCCACCGGTGATTGGGCTCGCGAGCAGCGCGCTCGGGTACACCGTAGTCACCGTCGAACCGGATCTGCGTCGAGTATCCGTCCTCGAGGGATTGACGGCGGAAGCCGCCGCGGCGAAGCTGTCGGCGGGCGGCATCGCGCCGCCGCTTTACAGGCACGCAAGTCTGGGAAGTGGTCACGCACAGAGCGGTCGGCACGCGGCCGGCACGAGCGCGCCGAGTCGGCGTTTACGCTGGGAGGTGCAATCGATTTTGAGCGCCGCCGAAGGCGTCGACGCGGTGAAATACAACGGCGACGTCGTGGAGAAGCTCCTAGATCTCGTGCGTTTGGATCACGGACTCGGGCCCGAAGATGCTTTCCATCGCGTGACTGTGCCTAACAAAGGCCGCCCAGCGCCGCTCTCACTCGCGACCGCGCAACAGCTCGGAATCTTGCCGTCGCGATCCGTGCCTCCGCTCTTGACGCATCTGTTGCCCGAGAGGTCGGCACCGGCGGCGTGTCGCTCGTACTTACAAGAGCTATTGCTTCATCCACCGCCACCTCAAACTGCGCTCGCGATTCAAGAGGCTTCGGTGCTTTTCACGAAGTCGACGTCGGCCATGCCGCAACTCGAAGTCCTGCCGCCGAGCAAAGTGGCGAAACTTTTGGCCCAACGCGAGGCGAGCCATACATTTTTCGCCGATCTCGCGTCCATGGCGCGCGGTGTCGAGGCACTGCTAACGAACAGCAGCGCGGACATTCGTCGTGCCGGACATTTGTTGATCGATCCCACGTCTTTGAAGCTCGGCGCCAAGCTGAACGGCGACGCGCTCGCCAAGGTGTGCTCGGAGGCGAGCGCGATGATCGAAAACGTGGTGAGCGAAGACGTTCTGAATGGAATCGCAGTTGTTCGTCAGAAGAGCGATGAAGACGAAAGCGACGACGAGGATGAGCGCGATGACGCATCTTTCGTCATGGACGGTTTAGATCAACCACTCAAGCTCCTCAACATACCGAACAGATTTATGTTTGAAAACGAGCGTTGGCGAGGCAGAGTTCGTCGCGAGCACATTCCCGAAGCGATCGATCGGGTTGAATCCGCCGCACGCGCGCTTGAAACGGCAGTGAACGAAGATTTCATGCCAATCATCGAAAAAGCCGCGGCCGAAAAGAAGACAAAAGCGAGGAAATGTGAGTTGGAACACGACATGCGAAACAACGCGCTTTGGATGCGTCACGCTCCAAAAGATGCGATGAAAATGGACGATTTTATTCATCCGCGCGATAGATTCGGAAAAGAGGTCGCAGATAGATGGACGACGGCACGAGTCGAGCTTGCTTTGGACGATTACAGAGTTGCGACGCAAAAAGCCGCGGTCGCAGTCTCTGACACTCTCATCAACCTCGCCGACGATTTGCAGGAGCACATATCGTCGCTCGTGGGCGCGGCGACTCTTTCAACGGTGACGATTGCGATTCTCGCCCACGCAAGCAACGCCATCAACAAACGTTGGACGCCGCCAACGCTTCTTCCCGAAGGCGACACGGCGAGTCCGCTTGCGGTCGAGGGCTTGGTACCGTTTTGGATGCGACTTGATGGCGCGGAGACGGTGCCGAATAGCTTTGACATCGATGGTTTGGTTTTACTCACCGGTCCAAATATGGCGGGAAAGAGTACGGTTTTACGCTCAGTGGCCGCGCTAGCGCTTCTTGCGCAGTGTGGACTACACGCACCCGCGATTTCCGCCCAAGTACCTCGCTTAGACTCGCTCATAGTTCGAATGGCGAGCACGGATTCCCCAGTCGAAGGTTTGAGCTCGTTTGCGGTTGAGATGCTCGAAATTAAATCCATGCTTAGCTCTTGCACCGCTGGTAGTCTGATCATGGTTGACGAACTTGGTCGAGGCACGGAGGCTTCGCACGGCACTGCAATAGGCGGCGCAGTTGTCGAGGCGCTCGATGAGTGCGGCGCGCGTGGAATTTTCGCCACGCACCTGCACGGCATTCTGGATTTGCCGTTGCGCGTCTCGCCGTGGACGCGTCGAGCGCGCATGGAGACGGCAAAGTCGGATGATGGAAGCACGCGCCCGACGTGGAGAATGGTCCCAGGCGAATGCCGTGAGTCACTCGCGCTCCAAACCGCCCTTGATTGCGGTATTTCACACGCCATCGTCGCTCGAGCCAATGCATTGCTCGAGGAACAAACGAGCATCCCGCTCGTAAAGTTGAGCGACTCAGAGCAGGCGACGTTGATCGAGAAGCAAGACACCAGCCCGGAAAGACCGCGTGTCGATGGTGAATATTTGAAACTTCTCCTCGCTGAATCAACTGCGCGAGCGCTTCAACTTGAAAATGCGCAAGTGATTCACGTGGGTCCGAATCAAACGCCGCCGATTGGCTCCGCCGGACAAACGTGCGTGTACATTCTTCGCCGCGGAGACGGCTGGTGCTATTGCGGCGAGAGCGACCATCTTCCTACGCGACTCGCGACGCATCGTCAAAGTTCCCAGCGTCTCATCGAGCTAGTGTACGTCGCGGTGCCGAAAGAAGCGGGAGGAAAGAGCGCCGCGCGCGCCCTCGAGAGCCGCGTCATCCAAGCGTTACAGCGAGCGCGCGTGCCGTTGTGGTCGGATCAAGACGCCGCACACAAACATTTTGGCGCCGCAGGGTGAGTTAGAGAAATTGAAATAGCAGTGATATGGGTTCGTTTCATTTATTCATGAAAATACATTGTGTGTGTAGATGCGGCTAAACGCTCAGACCGGATCCCAAAACGAAACGCTCGATGCGTTTGTCCAAGGGAAACGTCGGCGCGACTTTGAATCCCGTCACCGACTTGAAGCGCGCGTTGAGCCAAGAACCGAGGCGACGCAGTAAATCGCCTCTACGATGCATCATCAAATCCGCGACGTCGCCTCCATGGCCTTGTTGATACTGAACACGCAACGAATCGTGTGTGTTTTGCGATCCCGTGGAGCGCGTCGGCCTCGCGCCGCGGGATGATTGACCCACGCTTTGCGCCGCGTTTCTCCGCTCGTTCGTAAATCTATCCAGCTCTTTCGACACGTACGCGGCGTTAGATACAGCTTGAAACCGCTGTCTCGCCAACTGTGAAGCGCGCAGCGCGTCCTCTGACGCCCGCGCCGCCGGCAGCGCGCCCGCGGGAGTCGCGTCGACAGTCACTGGCACGGGCATTTCGCCCACTATCTTACCGCCCGCCTCACCACCCTCGACTGAGTTTTCTTGACTCGAGTCTCGCACCGCCGAGTCGTCGTCCGACCGCCGCGTGGACGCCGCGCGGTACTGCGCGATCGCGCGCGCCACCGATCCATCACCTCCCCGACTCGCACCAGCGGATCCACCGTAACTCGGAATCCCGCCCCCGGGCTTACTTCCGCCTCCCCGACTCGCCGCGTACGAAACCGAACTCTCTCGTTCAACCACCGCTTTGCTCCACGGCGCCGCGCGCGTCTCCGTCGCCGCCGTCGTCGCCATCGCGGGCGATCCGCTGTCACCGACGATAGAATTCTCGTTCGCATTAAATCGCACGACCTTGCTCGCGCTCGCCTTGGTCTTCGTCTCCTCTCGTCCGATCATCACGAATTCATACTCTGGCGCCGTTCTCTTCGCCCCCCCCGTCGCCGTCGGCTTCGCGTTCTCATCCATCTCATCCCTCGCCGCGTCGCGCGCCGTCTCGTAGGCGCTTCGCTTCGCCACCGGTTTCGCCTCCAACCGCGTGTTCCCCGACGTCGTCCGCTTCAGGTCGTACTGCTCGCCCAGCAGCGCCAACAGCGACGTCGCGTCGAATTTCCCCTCGTTCGCTCCCTTCGCCCCCGTCGTCCCTCTCGCCGCGCCCGACGCCCCGGATTCGTACGCTGGATTCATCCGCGCGTCGCGCTCGCGCGTTCGTCCCCCCCGCGTCCCGCGCGCGTCCTCGTCATCGCCCGTTTCATTCAGAATTCTAAAATTTCCGTTCGATCGCCGTTCGCGCGAATTCGACCCCGTCCTCGCGTCGTACGCCAGCACGTCGCTCACGTCCTCGAACCGCCGCGTCGAGCGCGTCTCGAGCGACGATCCCTCGCTGTTCGGCGCGCGGTCACCGCGTCGGCGTCGATGCGTCGTCGTCGTCATCGAATCCAATCGAATTCGCGCGTCGATTACTGACGCGACGCCGCGACACCGCGACGCCGCGACGCGCGCGCGCGCGATGCGCGCGGCGGACGCGCGCGCGGACGCGCTCGTGCGCGCGCTCGGCGGCGACGACGCCGTCGCGGCGTTTCGCGCGCACTTTGACGACGACACGCGGCGGTTCGTCGAGGACGCGCTCGGCGACGTCGACGGCGACGGCGACGACGACGACGACGACGACGACGTCGACGCGCTGGTGGAGATTTTGCTGCCGTTCGCGGCGGAGGCGATGGGATTGGACGCCGAGGACGAGGGCGTGGCGCGGCGCGCGCGAGTCGCGTGGGCGCGGCGCGACGGCGGCGGCGACGGCGAGGCGACGACGACGACGACGACGACGACGACGGTTCCGGCGGTTCCGACGACGACGACGAGGAATGAAAAAGAAAATGATGCGGACGCGTCGACGGCGAGGGACGGGGATCGAGGCGGCGCGGACGCGTCGACGGCGACGGATTGGATGGCGAACGCGTCGACGCTGATGCGAGCCGAATTCGAGGCGTCGACGGCGGAACGAGCGGTTCGAAGACGGCCGAGGGACGAGAAAACAGTCAAAGCGTGCGTCGAGCGCGCGTTCGGGGTCGGTGCGTTCGCGAACGACGAGGACGCGCTCGAATACGTCGCGAGTTTGGTCGCGGCGGACGTGGACGAGGCGGAGGAGACGCTCGAGGACGCGCTGTCCGCAGTGATAGACGCGTACGATTTGAAGATTTCTGGTTCGGTCGAGGAGGTCTGTCGTCGCTTGCGCGAGCTTTTGGACGAACGCGCGGAGTTGGAGATTTGTAAGACGAAGCGCGGGGTGACGCCGGACGCGGCGACCGGGGTTCGCAAGCTCGCGAACGTCGTTAAGATGGGCGACGACGCCTCTCGCCGAGGACGAAAAGGTCAAAGCGTGGACGCCGCGGCGGGACTCATCGGTGGGAGCGCGTTTTGGGAGCAAGAGCAACGAAAGCAACAGCTGGAAGAGGAAGAGCGCATGACGGCGCTGGCGAAAGCGAACGCGGAGGCGGTCGAGCAGAAGCGTCGGCGACGAGACGAAAAAGCGGCCAAGGCCAAGGCCAAGGCGCGCGAACGACAGCTCGAGGAAGAGATTCAAAACATGGAGCAGCTCGCCATCAACGCCGTGTACTCCAAAGGCGCGTCCAGTCGACTTGGTTCGCGCGATATATCTGTCTCCGAATTTAGTATGCCGCATCCTCGCGGTGGCGACGACTTGCTCGAAGGGACGACGCTGAGTTTGATGCACGGTCATCGGTACGGCTTGTGCGGGCGAAACGGATGCGGGAAGTCCACGCTCCTTCGTTTGCTCGCTCAAAAGCGCGTACCAGGGATTCCCGCGGACTTGCGTATTATGTATGTCGCGCAAGACTCGAGCGATGATCTCGCCTCGTGCGAGTTGACTCCGATCGAAGTCTTGGTGAAGTCGGACACGCGTCGCGAACTTTTGTCCAAGCAACTCAAGGAGTTGCAAGATCACGAGGACGCGGCGGTGGATGTGGCCATCGACAAACGCATTCGGGAAATTTGCGATGAACTGAAAGCTATCGGGGCCTCAGACGCGCACGAGCGCGCGAGAAAAGTTTTGCGCGGTCTTCAGTTTGACGCCGAACAGACTAGACGGCCGGTGGCATCGTTGAGCGGCGGCTGGCGCGTGCGCGTATCGCTCGCTCGCGCTTTGTACGTCAATCCAGATTGTTTATTGCTCGATGAGCCCACGAATCACTTGGACTTGGAAGCGTGTTTATGGCTCGAGCAGTACATTTGCAACGCGTTCGATGGGCGCACGCTCGTCGTGGTCTCGCACGACCGCTCATTCCTGAACGCTGTATGTACCGACGTCCTAGCGGTGTCGAATAAGAAGCTCACCGCGTACGCGGGCGATTACGCCACGTATGAAGCCGTGCGAGACGAGCAAAATGCGCGCCAGCAAAAAATGTACGACGAGCAGCAGGCTAAAAAGAAGCAAATGCAAAAGTTTGTCGATAAACATTTGCACAAAGGTTCGTCGTCCATGTTTGACGACGGAAACGCCAAAAAAGCAAAAGAGTTGGCAAAAAAAATGGAACGCATGGGTGCCATGGGACACGACGGAAAGAAGTGGAAACTCTCGTACGACGGCGCGCAGAAAGAGCTGACAGCGCCTGAAGTGGAGACCGGAAGTTTTAAATTTAGCTTTCCAGATCCTGGTCCGCTCCCGTCTAGCGAAAGCGTCCAGCTGCGCGAGATTGCGTTCAAATACGCCGCCGACGAGCCGGCGATGTTTGATCAGTTTTCGCACCCATTCGACTTGACCACGCGGATTGCGCTCGTGGGTAGAAACGGCGCGGGTAAGTCCACACTCATGAAACTCATCACGGGCGCGTTAAAGCCAACGCGAGGTGAGATTTTCAAAAGCGGCAAGATGAGAATCGCTCACATCACGCAGCATCACGTCGAACAGCTCGACATGACTATGACGCCGCTGGAGTTTGTGTTGCACGTCTCCGGCATCGAACTCAGCGCGTCGACCTCACCCGAGCACGAGCAAGACGCCCGTCGTCGACTCGGTCGATTCGGTATTTCCGGCTCGCTCCAAACGCAAACCATCGCGCTGTTGTCCGGAGGGCAAAAATCGAGAGTCGCCTGGGCCGTCGCCACGTGGGACGAGCCACACATCCTCCTCCTCGACGAGCCCACCAATCATTTGGATTACGAAAGCGTCAACGCATTAATCGACGCCATCAACGCTTTCGACGGCGGCGTCGTTTTCGTCTCCCACGACGAATTCTTCGTCCAATCCATTCACGGCGCCCGCGTGTTGGAGATCACCGGCGACGGCGCGCCGGGCGCGGTGTCCTTCGACGACGATTTCGACGCCTACAAGCGCAAAGCCCTGAGAGCCCTCAAACGATGGACGTGACTCTCGCGCATTCCTCCGTTCCACGCCTCGCGCCTCGATCGCGCGTCGCGAATGTAGTCTAAACGTAGTTCGTAGTTCGTAGTTCGCGGTTCGCGTCCCGAAGCCCCGCGCGGCGAGGTCAACTCTGCCCCGCGCGATGCGTTCGCCGCACACCGCATCGCGTCGCGACGCGACCGCAATCGACGCGCGCGCGCGAACGAACGTCCACCGCGGGCATGCCGGTCGACGCGCGCGTGCGCGAGGGTTACTTTTTCGGGCGCGCGTGCGCGTGCGCGCCGCCCACGAGCTGGTGGCGCGATGACGCCGAACGCGCCGCGCGCGACGCCGCGGACGCGCGTCGACGCGCGCCGGCGCTGCTGAACACGTTCACGAAGACCAAAGTACCGTTTAAACCGCTGAGCGGGAACTCGGTGGGGTGGTACATCTGCGGACCGACGGTGTACGACTCGGCGCACGTGGGACACGCGCGCAACTACGTCAACTTTGACGTCTTGCGCAGGGTGATGATGGAGTACTTTGGCTACGACGTGCGGTTCGTGATGAACGTGACGGACATAGATGATAAAATTATCATGCGCGCGCACACGAGACGGGCGGAGGCGGTGGTGAAGGCGGCGAGGGAAACGGGCGAGACGAGACTCGGAGCGGAGACGCTGGCGGTGGAAAAGTTGTTGGCGGAGGGTGGGAAACCGTTAGGGGCGCTCGATAGCGCCACGCGGACGCTGGCGAACGCGGTGAAGGCGGCGATAGGAAGCGGGATCGATGCCGAGCACTGTTGCGCGAAAGATTGGACGATTCAGGATGGATACCTGACGCTCGCGCACCAATTCGAAGCCGAGTTCATGGAGGATATGAAATCCTTGGGCGTGGCGCGACCGGACATGCTGACGCGGGTTTCGGAGTACGTGGATAAGGTGATTTTGTACATTCAAGTCATCATTAACAAAGGATTCGCGTACGAGTCCAACGGCAGCGTGTACTTTGACGTCAAGGCTTTCGAGGCGGCGGAGAACCACAAGTACGGCAAGCTGAATCAAAACGCCATGGAAAACATCACGGAAGCCATGGATGGAGAGGGCGCACTCGAGGCGGAAAAGAGCGAAAAGAAGTGCGATTTTGACTTTGTGCTTTGGAAGATGAGCAAAGACGGTGAGCCGTGCTGGAGCTCGCCCTGGGGTATGGGTCGCCCGGGGTGGCACATCGAGTGCTCCGCGATGTGCAGCGACATTCTCGGTCAATCCGTCGATATCAACGGTGGCGGGATCGATTTGAACTTTCCTCATCACGAAAATCAGCTCGCGCAGTCGGAGGCGCATTACGATACCGAACAATGGGTGAACTTTTTCATCCACACCGGTCACTTGCACATCGACGGGTTGAAGATGAGCAAGAGTTTGAAGAATTTCATCACCATTCGCGCGGCGCTCAAGATGTACTCGGCGAGACAAATTCGGTTCTTATTCCTGCTTAACCAGTGGTGCGATCCGATGGAACTCACCCCAGTCGCTGCGCCTGATGGATCTGGCGTCATCGGCTTTAAGCAGATGGATCTCGCGCTGAGCATCGAACGCTTGTTTGTGGAATTTTTCCACTCCATCAAGGGCGTGTTCCGCACCTCTGGAAGTTACCACGTCGACAAGCAGCAGACTTGGAACGAGCGCGAGCGCGAACTTAGTGATGCGCTCGACACGTCTCAAGCCGCCGTGCACGAAGCACTCATCGACAATATCAACACCCCCAACACCCTTCTTGCACTGCAAGATCTCGTCAAGGCGACGAATAAGTACCTCGCGGAGACAGGCAGCGTTGATGTTCGACCACTTCTCCTCGAACGCGTGGGCAAGTTTGTCACGAAGATCCTTAACTGCTTGGGCGTGTGCTTAGACACCGGCGCGGTCGGGTTCCCGGAGTCTTCGGAGGGTTCGTCCGAAGGTCGTGAAGAAACGCTTTCACCGTTTCTTGATTTGATGACGAAATTCAGAGACGACATTCGCAAGCTCGCCCAAGGCGGGGCGTCCGCGAAGGAACTTCTCACCGCGTGCGACAACCTGCGAGACGTCGGGTTACCAGAGCTCGGCGTGAAGCTCGACGACAAGGAGGGCGGTGCGTTGTGGAAGCTTTACGACGCGGACGAGTTGAAGAAAGAAATTGCGCGCGAGCACGAAGCCAAGGAGGAGAAGGAAAGAGCGAAGCGCGCAGCCAAGGAGGAAGCGGCGCGCAAGGCGGCGGAAAAAGAAGCCAGGGCTAAGGTTCCACCGAGTGAAATGTTCAAGACGTTCAGTGAATACGAAGGATTGTACTCCAAGTACGACGACGACGGAGTGCCGACGCACGACGCCGCGGGCGAGGCTTTGGCGAAGAGCGCGGCAAAGAAACTGCTCAAGTCGCGCCAACAGCAAGAGAAGGCTCACGAAACGTACCTCGCCAAGGCGGGCATGGAAAAGCTCGCAGTCTAACGTCTCAGTCATCCTCATTAGCGAGTTGTCGAATAAACGAAAGTGAATTTAAAAATTGTGCTTACATTTTTCACGCGCTCTACGAAGAGTATCCGAGCTTCTTGGACAACTCTTCAGCCTCGGCCATAAGACCACCGAGGTGGGCATGCAACGCGTCGCTCCAGAACGTCGCCGATTTCGGGTCCAAACCAAACGGTTCGACCGCCTCGACGAAGTCCTTCGTGCCGCCGGCTCGCAAGAGATCGAGAAGCTTCGCTTCAAAGCCCTCCGGTTGCTTCATGTACGCGCCGTACAACGAGCCGACCAAGAGATCACCGAATGCATAAGCGTAGACGTAGAAGGCGACGTTGTGGAAGTGCGAGACGTACGCGTAAAGGTGAGAAGTGTCTTCGAGAGAGTCGAAGATTTCACCCTCCTTGCCGTAATACTCTTCCGTGCACTCGCGCCACGCCTTGGACATTTCCTCCGGCGTCACCGTACCCTTGGCGCGCATGGTGTGCACCTTTTCTTCAAATTTATCAAAAGAGCATTGACGCACGACGGAGTTGATGATGTCGTCCACCTTGGACATGATCATCGCCAAACGATCTTCATCGCTCGGAGTCTTCTCCAACAAGTCACGGAACACAATCATTTCTCCAAAGATGCTCGCGGTTTCCGCGAGCGTGAGCGGCGGGTGGAATTGCAAGATGCCTTGCGGGTAACTCAACTCAAAATGGACTGCGTGCCCAGACTCGTGCGCCAGCGTGGCGACGTCACGCGCGGAGTGGGTAAAGTTGAGAAGCTGGAACGGGCCGGAGCCGTACGCCGAAGAGCAGTATGCGCCGCCTCTTTTCCCATCTTGCGCCGGCACGTCGATGCGCTTTTCGTCGACGAACTTCGTGAACATGTCCGCCATAGTGGGAGAAAACTTGTTGTAGCCCTTGTGCACGAGTTCCACCGCTTGTTCCCACGAGTAGTTGTCCTCGCCCGAACCGATGTCGATGGAAGCGTTGCGATCGGCCCAAGTGAAGGTTTCAAGTCCTTGCGTCGACTTCAAGATTTGTTTCTTCAACGTGTAGTACTTCTTGCAGTAATCCACACCTGTGGTCGCCACGGCGGCCAAGAGCGAGTCGACGACGTCGTCGGGCAAGTTGTTGCTCAGGTTGCGCGACGAACGCAAATTCTTAAACCCGCGCTCCTTGTTTTCGATTGCCCAGGACCCGGCAGCCATATTGAGCGAAAGCGCGCAGATTCTCTCAAAATCCTTCAATCCATCGTTGAGCGTCTTCATGCACTGGCGACGCACCATCGTGTCCTTGCTGCTCGTCATCTTCGCCAGCAAAACTTCCATGTTGACCTTTTTGCCGTCGAGGTCGAACTGCAACCGAGAGAGCTCGTTGCCGTAGAATTCAATAACCTTGCCCTTGCCCGTGAACGAGCTGCGCACGGTCAACGCCCGCTCGACTTCTTTGGACAAGTTATACGGCGCCGATCGACGCACCTCATCGATGTACGGCTTGTAATTCTTCAACTTTGCGTCCTTTGCGTACTGCGCCTCCAACGCGCTCTCCGCCATATCCGCCAACTCGAGTCCGAACCACGTCAAATAATTCCCGCTCGCCTGTCCGTACTGCTGCATCAGCGCCCCTTTTCTTTGCTGCACCGCATCATCCATCAACCGCGTGTCCGCGCTCAACGACATGTAGCTCAGCACCGTCGTCAGCGTTTGCTCGATGCCCTCGTACGTTTCGATCGCCGCGAGCAGCGACGTGTCGAGCGTCCCCTCGTACGTCGCCTTGAATCCTTCGCACGCCTTCTCCACCGCCGACATCGCCTCATCGATCGCGGAGTCGTTCGTTCCCGCGTATCCAAAGTGTTTTTCCAGATCCCATCGCGGTTCCGTCGTCGTTTGCGCGTCGACGGCGACGGCGTTCGTCGTCATGCGTCGCGATGACGTCGCGCGCGCGGTCGACGTCGCGCGCGGTTTCGCGGCGACGCGCGCGGTCGCGAGGCGCGCGCGGGGGGACGAGGACGCGCAGACGTTGGCGTATCGACGGAGCGCGCGCGTGACGAGGGTGACGCGTCCGAGGGCAGACATCGACGGGGCGATGAGTGCGGCGGATTAGTGTGGCGAAGACGAAGCGCGAGAACGCCTCCTCGGCGGCGCGAACGCGCGCGAGAGAACGCCTCCGTGGCGACCGACTGCGTACGACTACGACTATTTCGCTAAGTATAAAAATATGGGTCGACGCACGCGGCTAAATTTCGACGCACACGGCGGCGGTGCGACGCCGGACGTAGGACATGGACGCGAGCTCTTCCCACGCGCGCTCGCGAATGTGATAGGCGAACGCGCGACCGGTCCATCGACCGTCGACGATGCCTCCGATGGCGTATAACACACCGTCGTGCGCGCACGCGGTGAAACCGAACCATTGTTTGAGCGGGAGCGCGCCGAGATCTTCGTACCTATCGCTGGCGGTGTCGTAGCGATAAAAACCGCCCGAGGACGCGACGGATTTCGCGCGTTTGGTGGCGTCGCTCGTGCCCCAGGCGAAGACGAAGCAATCCGATCCCTCGGCGCACGCCGTGGCGCACGCGGGCGATGGTAACGGCGCGATCGGGGTCCAACTGTCCGTGACTGGGTCGTAGCGCTCGGCGAGATCGGTTTCGATGCCTTTGCGAAGCATGCCGCCGAAGACGAAGACGTTGGCATCCGTGGCGCAGACGCCGTGCAAACGCCTCGCGTGCGAAATTTCAGCGCCCGCGCGCCAGGTTTTCGTCGCACAATCGTACACATCGTTCGTCGCCAACGCCTCGCTCCCGTTGAACCACCCGCCAACGGTGTAAATCTTTCCGTCTTTCGTCGCCGCCGAGCCCATGGCGTGTCGAGGTCGAACGACGTCTTCGACGAGCGTCCAAGCCGCGTCGTTCGCCGCGTCCAAGGTTTCCATGGACGACAGATTCGACTTTATGCCACCGCCAGAGACGACGTAAATCGTCGAATTCACCGCACACGCGCCGTGCGACCCGCGCGGCTCGACGAGCGTCGGCGCGCGCTCCCATCTATTTTTCAGCACGTCGTATCGCTCGACGACGCCCACCGTTAAGCCGCGATTTCTTCCGCCCAACACGTACACGTACGGCTGCGTCGTCGTCGCTCGCGCACGCTTCAAGCGTTCGCGATAATCCTCGTGCGTCGTCTTCACGCGCGTGTCCTTGACGCTCGGCTTCAAACGCACCCGAGTTTCGCGCTCGTGCTCGGCGAGTCGTTCGCAATCGTACGCGCGATGCCCGTCTTCGCCGCAATACGCGCACTCGTCGTGATTCAGCGCGCACGCGCCGCCGCCTCGCGCCACCGCCTCGCACCCCCCTCGCGCGTAGTTGTGAAACTTACACACCCCCTCGCGCGCTTCGAAATCATTCGGCCACGCGTTTCCGAAGAGCGCCTCCGCCGACGCTTCGTCCTCTACCCCGCGCGTCTCCTCTCGCGTCACCATCTCTCGCAAGATCGCCCCGTCCCGCGTCGTTCCGTCTTCATCGACGTCCCCACCTTTTTCTCGCGCGTACGCGCACGCCAACGGCGACCGCACGAACACGATTCGTTCGCCGTCCGCGCGTTCCATCGCCGCCGCGACTCGCGCCGTCGCCTCCGCGCCGTCCTCCCCATCCTCCACGTCCACCACGCACGCGTCCGCGCGCCGCGCGCGCGCGATCGTCGCTCGCATCGCGCGCGTCGCGTCCAACCTCCGCGCGCGCGCGTCCGTCCCCGCGCCGTCGCGCTCGAGCTCAAGCGCCAACCGTCGCGCGTCTCGCGTCGTCGCCGTCGCCGCGTCGCGCGTCTTCGCGAGCTTCCCGATCGCGCGCGTCGCGTCGAGCGCCGCGGAAGCGCTCGACGCGACGACGAAGGCGCGCGCCCGTCGCGGCGCGCGCGCGTCGGCGTCGTCGCGGCGCGCGCGCGCGACGGCGCGCGCGAGCGCCGCGCGCGTCGGACACCAGACGAAACGGACGCGCGCGTCGGCGTCGTCGCGCGCCGACGCGGCGTCGTCGCGGCGCGGCGCGACGGACGCGGCGTCGGCGTCGGCGCGCGCGTCGGCGTCGCGCGGCATCGCGCGCGCGGCGCGCGAGGACGCGACGTCGCTCGCGTCACTCTCTGACGCGACATCGATCGATGGATGCGATGCGCGCCGTCGCGGCGCCGCGCGCGAGCGCCGCGAGACCCGCGCGCGCGGCGCGCGACGCGCCGACGCGCCGACGCGTCGTCGCCGGCGCGTCGCGGTACGCGCTGTGCGCGCACGGGGAGAATCTGCCGCATCCGGACAAGACGGCGAAGGGCGGCGAAGACGCGTGGTTCGCGCGCGTCTCGGCGGCGAACGGCGGCGGCGCGCTCGGCGTCGCGGACGGCGTCGGTGGGTTCAACGATCAGGGCGTCGATCCGGGGCTGTACGCGCGCGTGCTGAGCTACGAGGGACTGCGGGCGTGCGACGGCGGCGACGGCGGATTCTTCGGGTCGAGCGCGAAGATCGACCCGAGGGCGATCGCGATCGAGGCGCAGGCGAAAACGATGCTGCCGGGCGCGGCGACGATGTGCGTGGTGGCGCTGGATGGGAAAAAGCTGACGTGCGCGAACGTGGGGGACTCTGGGTTCCGAGTGGTGCGACGCGGGGGGGTGACGTACGGGTCGACGGCGGGGCAGCATTATTTTAATTGCCCGTATCAGTTGGCGTACGAGGCGCTGGCGAAGGATTGCGACAGCGCGAGAGACGCGGATGTGTACAGTTTCGACGTCGAGGCTGGGGACGTGGTCGTGGCGGGGAGCGACGGGTTGTTTGATAACGTGTTCGACGAGGAAATCGCGAGCGTGGTAAACGCGGCGTACGCGAGCGCCGGGGACGCGGCGTCGGCGGCGGAATCGGCGGCGAAGGCGCTAGTGAAGGTGGCGAGAAAGCACGCGGAGGATAAAAAGTACGACTCGCCGTACGCGCGCGAAATGGCGAAGAGCGAAACCGACAAGGGCGGCGCGCCGAAAGCCGTGGGATTGTTTGGGGGATTTCAGCAAATGCTCGGCGGTGGCAACTTGGGCGGGAAGATGGACGATATCACCGTCGTTGTTGCCACCGTCGTCGACACGGCGTCGTCGCAGCGCGAGCTCGCGCGATCCGAAGCTGTGTGCGACGCCAACACCAAGGCGCTGACCAAGGCGCGCGGTTTGGCGTCAATCGAAGAGACCAAAGTCGCTCGTACGGTGGCGCTCCGTAAGGAAATGGACGACGCGTTCAACGAAAAAGTCGCCGAAGTAAACAAGAGAGAGAAAGCCGTGGCGAACGCCAAGTCGGAATTCACTCGCGCGCAAATCGATTCGATGGACGCGCCCACGGTGCGCAAGCTCTTACAAGAGCGCGGACTTCCCACGAGCGGCAAGATCGATCGATTACGCGATCGCTTAGCCGAAGTTAAGGCGCTTTAATGAATTATTACCTGCATATTCATTTTAAATTACAGTGATCGACCCGCCGTTGAGTGCGATCTGCTCGAGGAAAATGAGCGAAACGGCGACTGCGTACGTTCCGCTCACCGCGCCCAGAGGTTCGTAGTCGTAGTCCACGTAGTCGCTCGCTCGCGCCTCACCGCCGGCGTCTTCGTATTCGTCGTAGTCTGCCGCCCCGTTTGTGGACGTGTTCTTGCCGAGGCTTGTGAAATGCGTCGCTCGAGCGGTGTCCACGCCTCGAGGACCTTCGACAGCGGTGTCGTTCGACAACGGACGGATCCATCGCTTGACGCGCTCGGTTAACGTCATGTTGGCGTCGTCTCCACCACCCTGCGCGGAAACCTCGCCGTTGGCATCGGCCTCGCGAGACGCGATATCACTCTCGACGATGGAATTGACTTCGTTCACGATGCTCGTGACCGCATCGATGATTTTCGTCGCGTCGTCGATGGCGTTGGCCACGGCGATGCCTTTTGAAATACTTCCGGCGATGGCCACCGCGGGATCGATTGCCGATGCGAAATCGATAGCGGCGTCGTAGCCGTGAAATACGATTTGGTTTGAAATCGTGTTCTCCGCCGCCGCTTCGTAGGTCGTGATCCCGACGCCTGGCGTCGCGACGCCGACCAAAGCCACCGTGATGTCCAAACTGATACGAATTTGGGGATCGACGACGTATTCTTCGAGTAAAGCGATGAATCGGTCGCGAATAGCGAGTGGTAGCGTCGCGGGAAAAGACTCGAACCAATTCGTCGTGAAAAGCTCAACGTCGTCGTACGTGACGTCCACGATTTCAGATAGATGACGTCTTTCGATCGATTCCGTCGACGTACCGTTTCTTCGCTGAAGTGCGCGTTTTGCCGCAGCGCGCAAGTCGACTGGATGTTGAACTTGCGTTATGACCTCCGCACCTTCCGGGAGTTTTCGCGCCCTGGCTTCAGAAGCGCTTAATAATCGCCGTCGGCGTCTATTGGGCGCGCCTTCGATGGATTCCGCCGCATACTCGTACTCGTACTCGTATTCAGTGTCCTTGGGTTGTAATGCCTGTTGGATCGCCATCGCGGCTAATCCACTGACCTCGAAGCCAAATCCATAGAATTGTTCGACTAGTTCGCACACACCGTCAGTCGTCGAAATCGCATCGTCGCATCGCATACTCACCGCCGAACGCGCCGCCCGCAAAGAATTCGCTGAACACGGTGTTATCGAGCGTCGAAGATCCATCGATGACCCACTCTTGCGCGAGTACGGTGTCCGTGGTGACACCAGAGCTGAAATCCTGAATCACCCCCGACGCGAAGCTCGCGAACACGTTGGTGAATTTGGTGAAACCCAGATCAGTCGTCAAGATCATTTGCAGAAATTCCTCCACCATTCCACCGTTATTGTTCACCGAGTTGCGAAGAATGAGCAGTGCGACGCGTAAGAAGGTCGTTGGCTGAATGATAGCGTTAAGAATCACTCCTGCGGGACCGACAGGGGCGGTCAAGAGTTTCCTCGATGAAGCGGCTGTCCCTGAGGCGACGGATGAAGCGGCTGTCCCCGAGGCGACGGTGTCGCCAACCGCGGTGTCGCCAACCGCGGAAGCGCGAGGAATATAAATCGTCGTCGTCGCAATAACGAGCGCACACGCGCACGCCACGGCCAACACGAATTTTAGAGTACGATTCATGTTATTTCTTCGCATGCGTGCGCCGAGATTCGCGCGCGCGCGTGAAAGTGTCCGCGAGCACGCGCTTCGCCTCGATGTCGTCGCCGTTCTCGATTGTGCCAAAGACATGTTGTTACAGCGTTTTCCTTCGTATCAAATCATTCAAAGTCTTGCTCACGCGTGTTCCCGCGCTCATCACGCGACCACCATTTTGTCGCGCTGCTTTGCAACCTCTTCGGTGGACATTCCCATTTGCGCAATGACTGCAAGGACGTCCGCGAGCGCGATGACGCCTGTCGGCACGCCGGCGTCGTCGACGACCCACACTCTATGCACCGCGTTCACGTCCATTTTCGTCAAAACGTCCGTGAGTGTATCCGATGGCCTGCACGAGACCACCAATCTCTCGCGATGCCGCATCAACGCGGCGGCAAACGCGCTGGTGTTTGGGTTGTACAGCCCACCCGATTGTTGCGCGGGCGTGGACACCGACAGTTTGTGCGCGTGCAGAAGGAACTCCGCGACGGGTAGAGCCAACGCGGCAAACGAAGCGCCTCCTCGTAAATGCGTCAAATCAGACTCACTCAATGTCCCAATCAGCGTCCGCGTGGCTTCGTCTACGATTGGCACCGCCCCGACGCGGTGACGCTCCATTTCGCGAAACGCCTCGATCGTCGGTGTCGACGCGCCGACGAAGGCGATCCCCGGCGTGCTCGCCAACCCAAGCTCATTCACGGTGGCTTCAGTAAACAGTGGCGTGAGAATGTCGCGATTGGTGTGCAAGTACATCACGATGTCCGATTGCGAAACGATGTGTTCAATCGCGTTGTCTGAATTCATGACGGCGAAGCGATGCGGAAGCGCGCGCAAACGAACATCACCCGGCTTTTCGCTCGGCGAGATATACAGGCATCGCTCCAAACACTCGGCCAGAGATTGTGTCGCCGTAGCGCTCTTCCATATCACAGTCCCATCCCACTTCGTTCTCGCTTGCTTCAGCGGCAGACTTTCGATCTCGAGTCCGATCGTCGCCATTCGTCCCATGAGACCGAGAACGTCGTCGTCCCGCGCGTTCAATTCGGCTTTGTCGCACGCCTCGATCAGCGTCGTCACGAGATCACCGTTCGATAGAAAGCACAGCGCGTCGTATGCACCGACATCTCGACTCGCACCAGACTTGTACCGCACTAACGGCATCGAAGAGACGCGGAACCGGTTCATACTGCTCAACGCTTCCTGAAACGAAGAGTCGCTAGACAAAACCAGCGTACATTTGCCGCGAAGCGATTCAGGTTGGTCACCGCACGTCTTTCCCGCGAGTGCATGTCTCTCAGTGAGATACTTTGCCAAGTTGGTGCGGCTAAGCACGCTGAGAGGTGTTTCTTTCATCGCCTTCGTGTCGGTGGATGCCATCCAGAGTCGCGTTGTGCTGACGAGGCTACGACGCGGATTGGGAAAACTCGCCGGCGCGAACGCGATCGCGCTTGACCCTCGCCAACATCTGTTCGATTTTGGATTGAGCTTTAAGCAGACGCTGCGGCGTGCCTAAACCATCCTGTGCGAGCGCTAAGTCGTTCACCATGGATTTCAACTCGGCGCGTAAGTTCGACGCGCTGGCGGATCGCGACGCCGAGGCGGAAATCCCGCTCGAGTCTTCGTCGCCGGTGAGGATGAACGATCGAAGCGAGGCTTCATCGTCGTCTTGCAACGATCCGAACTCGTCGTCATCGCCGTCATCGACAAGAATAGACTCACTGTCGTCCGTGAACGCGAAACTCCTTCGATTCACCGTCGACGGCGGCGGACGCAAATCTGGAGAATTGTCAAAGGAGTCGTCGATACCGCGGTGGCTTTGCTCGTCGTGGCGAGTGGCCGCGCGCACGAGCCGCACGTTTGACCAATGCGATGGCTTTCGCGACGATGTCGTCTCCGGCGTTTTCGATTTGGATGTCGACCCAAATACTTCTCTTGGCGAATGGAAATCATCGTCTTCGTCGGCGGAGGACGCGCCGGCGTTTGCGTCGTCGGCGTCGTCGCTCACGGCGTCTCGAGTGGGACGCGATTTCGTTGCCGATCGAATCGGTGAAATCATGCGCAGCGCGTCCATGGAAATATCATAATTCGTGGATCGAACGCGACCACTGGGCGAGGGTCTGCCGATGTCGTCGCCGTCGTCGCCATCGCTTTCTGAACTCACGTCGCGCGATAACCAATGCTCGGTGCGATCGAGCGGCGGGTCCTCTGGATACAGTCGCGCGCCTTCGACCATGAACGACGCGTCAACGTCGTCTTCACTATCTAAACTACTGGTCGTGTCATCACCGTTTTCGCGACGCGCGTTGACTGGAACGAACGAAGATACCGAAAACATCGAGCAGCTTTGCTCGTCGCCCGCAGAGGAGCGCCGCCGAGCGTCAAATCCGCCACCAAGCATAGAATCCGTTGGTGCGCAAACGCTATGCAAATACTCCCCAAGGACCCACGGCGGCGCTTGTTCTTTCAGCATCGACAGCAAAGGTTCGCTCAACTCGCCCGCGTCGTTTCGAAACAACCGGCTCGCGGCGAGAGCCCACGACGAGCCGAGCGCCGCGGCGCCGTCGCACGTCCGCAACGAAGGCGCGCAAAATTTCGCTACCGCCCGCGCGTCGTATCCATAATGATGCGCGCGCGCATCGATTGGATTACCCCTAAATCTCAAATTCGCTAACCGAGGAAAGTACCTCAAAAATCGAAGCTCTTGCACGTCGGCGAAGTCGTTGCCGCCGACGTCCAAATCCGTAATCGTGGCCGGCGTCAACCGCTCGATCCCCTCCAACGACGCGATCGCATTCTCCCTATAAACCACCACTCGCAACCCGACGCACGACGAGCAATCCACCATCGCCATCAAGCAATTATCCGACAGATCCAGCATGCGCAGCGCGGGAAATCCATCCACGCGCGCGTCCGCGAACGCGTTCGACTTGAGCGAAAGCGTCCGCAGCCGCGTCATCGCCCTCCCCAGCCCCTTCACGCTCGAGATCGCGTTCCCATCCGCGACGACCACTCGCAGCGTCGACCCACACGCCCGTAATTCGTCCAGCGTCGTCAACCGATTCTCCGACACGTCTATCGCGCGCAATCGCTCGCAACTCTCGACGCCCTTGAGCGTCGTTAAACCGTTCGCTCGCAAATCCAACCGCGTCAACGACGCCCACGACGCCTCCGCGCGCGCCGCGCCGATCGATGTCGTCGCCAACCATCGCGCGCGATCGCCAGACGCCTCCGCGCGCGCGTCGTCGTCGTCGTCGTCGCTGAAAACGCTTCGGGACATCGCGCTTCGGGACAACACAGCGCGACGCCGAATGTCGAAGAGCTGCTCTGGCATGCTCGCCGAGTTCCTCGATTGCGTCGAGTCGTCGGCGTGCGTCAAAAAGCACGGACACACGCTGAAGCAGTGCGCGTCGCCGACGTGGACAGAGCACGCGCCGAGCGAGTGCGAGGTGAAGCGTTCGAATTACTTTGCCTGTCGAAAGGGACAACTCGACATGCGCGCGCGATTGCGCGGGAATAAGGGATATTGAAACGCGCGCGCCGGAAAGAGAACGGTGATGGAGGCGCGACGCGCGATGGCGCGCGCGCGACGCGCGTCGGGATGGCGCGGTGGTGGAAGCGCTCGAGCGTCGAGACGACGCCGAAACGCGAAAGCGCGCCGCGCGGCGAATCGCGACGACGCGGTGACGTACGAGTGCGTGGATGGTGAGACGTATTGCGATGGACGTCACGCGCGCGCGCTCGGGCGCGCGTGCGCGGCGCTTCGAACGAGGTGTTTTTATGAGTTTGAGCGCGAGGAGACTTTTACGTACGATTTTTCGTACGACGAGGACGACGATTCGGCGGCGTACCTCAGAGCGCGGTTACGATGGTGGGAGGATCGAATCGCGAGCGAGACGTTGCGAGAACCGATGATGCGTCAGGCTGGCGTGCGCTCGCTGCGTACGTTCGCAGTGTTGGCGAGAACGGACGCCTCCGGTCGACGAGCGGGATTCGAAGAGAGTTCGACGACGGGCGAGACGCCAGCAGACGCAGAGGCTTTGCGTCGCTGGAGTATTGTGCACGAAGGTGCCGATGCAAACGCAGACACTAGCGTTGCGGAATCGCATCTCGCCGTCGTGGGTACGCTTGACGTGCATCTGGGGGCGAAATTGCCCGGGGAAATACTCGTCGGTCGACGACCGTTCGCCGACGCGTCCGCCGACGCGTCCGCCGACGCCGCCAACGATCAATACGGCTTTGACCCGCTCGCCGTCGTTGACCCTCCACGAGCGTACGTCTTCAACGTCTGTGTCGCTCCCGAATTCCGCGGTCGCGGCGTCGCGGAAGCCATGCTGCGCGTCTCCTACGAATATCTCGCGTCTCGCACGCGCGCCGCAGTCGTCTACATTCACGTCGAGCGCGACAACGTCAGCGCTCGACGCGCGTACGAAAAGGCTCTCTTTTCCATCGAGAGCGAAGAGACGCCCGAGCAGAGCGCGAGCGCCGCGCACGAGCCTCGTATTTTGCTTTATCGAGAAATTCTTCGCGCGTCGCCGGCCTTTTGAACTTTCAACAAAGATCAGTTGTACAGTAATCAACCGTCTTCAGTACGGGCCTCGCCCCGTCGCCAACGTCAACGCGCGCGCGGTCATCAACAAGAACACGCGATGGCGTCGATCGTGCTCGCCGGCGGTGCCGCCGCGGCGTTCTTCCGCCAGAAATCCGCGACGAAATCGCAGCTTCAAAAGACAACGGTCGAGAATGAGTCACAGCTTCAAAGCGTCCATCGCGCGCGTATCGACGCCGAATGCGAGCTGGCGCTCATGCACGCCGATCACGAAGACGCGCTTGAACGACTGCGCGAAAGCGAGGCGCGAAACGCGGCGTTGGAGGCGACGATGAAAGAAATGGAGGAACAGCGGGAGGAGACGGCGTCAAAGGTGAGGGCGGAAAAGGAACAGACGACGAAACTTCGGTTCTCGTTGACTGTGGCGAATGGCAGGATCGATAAAATGCGCAAAGAAATCGATGCGCTCAAGGCGCAGGTAAGCGAGGAGGGGAAACTGTCGGAGGAGAACAAGAGATGGAAAGAACGGGCCAACGACGCGTCGAAAAATTTGGAGACGACGAGGGGACGCGTGCGAGAATTGACGGAGAAGAATGGGGAGTTGGTGAAGGAAAAGTCTAGGCTTGAGCACGAGCTCGAGGATGCTAAGGCAGCAGAAGCAAAACTGGAGACGGCGCGTGCGCGAAACGTGCAGTTGACCGATGAATTAGACGCGAAAAACCAAGAGTTGGCGGCGTCGACGCACGCTTTGCAAGATGCAGAGGTCAATTTTCGACACTCTGAGAGTCAAAATGTGCAACTTGGGATCGAGGTAGAAGAATTGCGGGAACAAGTCGTCGCACTACGCGCTCAGGAGATTGAGTTACAAGCCGAGTTGAAAGAAATGCTCGAAACATTGAATATGGTGACGTCGAACGAGCACGAGGGCGAATTCGAGCGTGACGCCGAAATCGAGCGCATGATGGAAAAGTTGAGCACCCCATTGTCCGAACGTCAGGGATCTAGTATGGCGAGTGGTGATATGCAGGATGTCAGCCATAGAATGGCCGTCCTGATGGCTCGTGTGGAGGAGTGCAAGACGCCGATGGGGATTTCGAAAGCGATAGCGGAGTTGGATGAGCTTCAAGTCAAGCTCAGAGATCTTCAGGGCGACGAAGACGACGATATCACTCCGCCTGACGTGAACTCACCGGACGCTTGGCCCATCTCGCCTCCGTCACCGGTGACGACGTCTAAGAATATATCCGATGATGTTAACATCGGTGAGATTACGCCGCAACGAAGCTTGAACTTTGGCGACACGTCGCCGCCGCCGAAAGGCGCCGCGAAGGATGGCATGTGCGCCAAGTGTGGTATCATCCCCATCGCCGATGGATGCGACGGTCGATGCGCGCTCTGCCATGCGAAAAAGCAGCAAAAGCTCGCGGCTTCGCCGTTACAGCGTGGACTTGCAAGTTTCAAGGACGTCTTTTCGCCATCGAAAGAGAAGAAGGAGGCACGATCGGCCAAAAAGTCGAACAAGAAGAAAGGGAACAAGAAAAAGTAATTCGCCTATTACACATGTATGACAACGGTTTACATCCTTGCCTTGGTAAATATCCCTTTCCCGTCGAACACTATCGTCGTCGCGCGTCTTCGGTCTTGCGCTATCCGCACTACTTCCATCGCGGCGATGTGTGCGGCGACGCATGCCGTCGGCGCATCCATCCATCCCGAGAACGACGCACGCGTGAAGGACGAGTCCGTGCCTAAACTAACATCCACAACACACGACCCCACGCTCGTACTCGTAATTTCAATCACCGGCGATTTTGCCTCTCTCGCGATGGCGACGACTTCGTCGGCGGTGGCGCACGCGCTCGTGCGAACCACGACGTGGTATTTGTACGTTTCTAAATCGTCTAAATCGCACAAATCGTCCACTTCGCAATCGTGCCGAACAAATACTTTTGATCCACTCGCCCCGTATACGTCGACGTTACCGACGCCGACGGCGGCAAGCGCGCAGACGCACGCGTCGTTGGCGAGCGAATCCGTGCCGCACACAAGGACGTACATCTCTCTCAGCTTAGCCAACGCGTCGTAGCCGAAAAGTCTCGCGTGCGTATCGAAACCCTCGCGATCTTCATCACCGTCTTGCGCGTCGTCGGCATCCATATCGTCCCCGCTCGGAAGAACCTCGTATTCGGACGCGTTTGGCACGGGCGCCGAGTCCGGGCGATCGGGCTTGTACAACGCCAACGCCTCCACGTGCGTCCACTGATCGCACTCGCGCGCCACTGCGACGGCTTCACTCGCGTCCAAATAACTCAATATCTTACTCGCCACGACCGCGGCGACGACGCCACACATAGACGCCGTCTCCGGCGCCTCGTCGTCGTCGCCGTTTCCCGGTAATCCTTTCCTCGCGTCCGCGCCCGTGATCCCCAACAACGGCCGCGTCTCGGGATGCGCGCGCAAAAACTCCCAGTGCAATCCCGCCTGCAGTTCATCTCGCGCCTTCGCGTCCGCGTCCACGCCCGCGCTCGACGCCGACAGCGTCTCCGCTAATCTCGCCGTGGCGCTCGGTCGCAGCGCCTCGTACAGCGTCTTCGATCCCGCGCCGCCGTCGTCCACGAACACGCACCCCGTCGTCGCCTTCGCGCGCGCGTACGCGAACGCGCACGCGCCACTCCCGAGTCCATCTTCGTCGTCGCGCGTTCTTTTGCACGCCTCCGCCATCGCGCACGCCTCGCTCAGCGCCCCCGGGCCGCACCGCACCGCGACGCGCGCCCCCGTCGCTCGAATCTTCTCCGCGTCCAGCGCTTCGCCCTCGCGCGTCGACGCGCGCGCGACCGCTCGACCGCACTGACGGTTGATGGTATCAACGCACGCGTCGACGGCGTCGCGTCCGACGTCGCCGAGCGTCAGCGCGCCGCCCGCGGCTTCGTAATCTTCGAGCGAGACGCGGCGATGTCGACGCGCGTCGTGCACGATGAGCGTCGGATGCGTCGGCGCGCGGGCGAGAACCGCGGCGAGGGCGTGCGCGACGCCGCCGGACACGCCGGAGATGAGGATCGCGGGAGGATCGGCGCCGCGCATGATCGCGGCGGAGTGGGGACGGGCGCGCGGACGCCGCGGGGCGTCGGTTCGTCGACGCGCGACGCGTAATCGTACCGGACGTCGTGAAACGGACGGCGTGAGACCGCAGCGCGGGTGCTATGATGAAGGTAATACATATTAATCTTGTTCGAGCGCGGCGAGGCGCCCGAGGAGCTTGGCGTTTTCGAGGGAGAGGGCGTCTTTTTGCGCCTCGCACTCGACGATTTCGTTTTGCAGCGCCGCGCACTCGGCGACGATGGTGTCTTTGACGGCCATCATTTCGCGCCCGATTGCGGCCAATTTTTCAAGGTTTCGAATCTTTGCTTCTTGTTTGGATAAGGTGGCTTCAAAGTCCGCCTTCATCGCTTCCACGTCCTCGATGGGTGCGCCGACGGAGTTTAACAGCGTTTCCTCGACGACGCCTTCGAGCGCGGAGATTTTAGCCTCCAAAGCGACGCGTTCTTGTGAGTGCGATTCGATCGCCGAGCGAAGCGCTTCGTCCCCCGCTAACTCCGCGCTTCGCACCGCTTCTGCGAGTTCGTCGACTCGGGATTCCAACTCTTCGACGGCGGCGGCGGCGGTTCGCGCCTCATCGCGCGCTCGCTCGAGATCGTCCCGCAACGTCTGCACGACGCTTTCACTGGAATCGAGCGTTGACTGTGCTTCACGATATGAGGCTTCGAGACGCTCGATTTGCGCGGTCGAAGCCGTCGCATTTTGCTCGTACTCTTGGCGCTCAGACTTTCGCCGTTGGGCTTCGTCGGAGAGACGGCTCTCCAACTCATCGCGAGCCGACTCTAGCGATGCGATGCGCTCGAGAAGTTCTACACCTCGATTGACTTCTATGCTGTGCGCGGATTGCGCGTGCGTCAACTTCTCTTCCACCTCGCGAAGTTGTTCGGCCATCTTTTGCTCCTTCTCCGCGAGCGCGCCCTCAAGTCCCGCCCTGACGCGTCCGAGCTCGTTCGCTTCGGCTCGCGCCTCCTCGAGCGCTACGTTCGATTGGTCCACGGCATCGACTGCAAGACTCAAGCGTGACTCTATGTCGCTCATCGCCTCAATCGTCTCCTTTTCGAATTCCTCCAGCGTGAGCTCGAGTAAAGTGGCTCGGCGTTCGGCGGCGGCGCGAGCCGAATCGCCCGATCCGCTCGCGCTCAGAGCTCCTATGCGTTCAGCTGCGCGCAATCGCTCACGCATTTCGCTTTCTAACGCCTCAAGTCGCGCCTCCTCCTTCTCCGTCGCGCGCTGTAATTCCTCTTCAAGCTCTCTATTCTTCGCCTCACTCTCCTCGAGCATGTGTTGCATCGCGTCCGTCACCGCCTGCGCCGTGTCCCGCTCGCGATCGATTCCAGCCTCCTTCGCCGTCTCCAACTCACGCTCGAACGCCGCGCGCATCGCAATCATCTCATGCGCGTGTGCGTCCTCCATTTCCGTCACCGCGCTCGCATCGCCCGACCTCGACGCCCACCCCTCCTCGAGCGCCGTCAACTCCTCGCGCAGGTGCGCGTTTTCGTTGTGCGCGTCCCGCAGCTCTTCCCGCAGCCGCGCCACGATCGTCGCGTTCGGCGCCGCGCCGCCGTTCGCGTCGACGTCGTCGGGCGACACGCCGCTGTCTCCGCGCACGACCGCGCGCGCCGTCGTCGTCGTCGTCGTCGCGCGTCGGGACCGCCTTATCCGCATCGCGCGCGCGCGCGCGTCGTCGCGTTCGCGGCGCGCCGTCGCGCTCGGCGCGACGGCGAGCGCGCGCGACATCGTCGTCGTCGTCCTCGCGCGCGGACGCGCCGTCCCGCGCGCGTTGCGCGGCGAAGTGTCGTCACAATGACGCGCTTCGCGGCGGTCGAGCTCGCGCGCGGCGCGCGTTTCCGCGTCGCGTCTCGCGAGCGCGGCGCGCGACTCCGCCGTCGCGCGACGCCGACGCGCCTGACGCCGTTCCCGCGCGACTACGCCGAGCTCGAGCGACAGGCGCGCGAGAGCGTGAAACGATGCGCGAAAGATGGCGTCGAGCTCGTCGAGCTTCAGTTTCCACCCGGTGGATTGGAACTCGCGAGCGGGGATTTAGAGGGAAACGTCGAGTGTAATCTCACCACCGAGCGGCTGAGAGGGATATGCGATGCGTTCGTGGCGAACGGGACGGCGAGCACGACGCGCGTGCTGTTTCCGGATCCCACGGAGATGCGGTTGGCGACGACGGGGGCGAACGCGGCGCCGGACGGGATTCGAGCGCCGGAACAGAGCGACACGCGCGGGTGGTTCGCGGATTGGAAAGGAACGCTAGATTACGTGGATGATCCTAGTTTCATGTCGGTGAGTGGATTCGATAAGATATTCGGTGGGAAGAAGAATATTTCAGAGCGGATGAGAGGAGACGAGACGGCGTACGTCGTCGCGTATCCGAGCGCAAATATTTCCGAGTTGGCGAATACGCGAGATTTGTACGAAGGGTGCGTGCGAGGAACGGGAAAGTCGCTCGTGGTGTGTAACGGCGAGTTGGAACGCACGCGGTCGAATTATTATCCGCCGTTTTGGAACGCCGGGGAGATGGGACCGTTGCGATCGTTTTGTCGAAAATTTGAAGGCGCGTACGTAATCTATAATTTCAAGGGATCCAATCCCGCCGTGCTGTTTCGCGTGTACCCGGAGCCGTGGCAGGTATTTCGTCGACGCAAGGGCGGCCGCGACGGGTTGGAGACGCTCGAGCGTGTGTGCACGTTTGAGAAGTTTGAATCCGTGAAATCCGTGGCGCTGGACGTCTTGCCGCGATACCCGTGATAGCGCGTTGTAGTCTTACTGTCTTACTGAAATGATTCGTGAAACCGTTCGTGTTAGACGTCTCGGCGTCACGGTGCTCGGCGTCACGGTGCTCGTCGTTGTTGTCTATGTAGCTGTGATATCACACGAGGGAGGTGTCTAGTGCCTGTCGATGTCTTCCAAAATCACCTGGGTCGACGGCGCGAGACGACGAAGATATTTGAACACCCAGAATTTAAATAATACGTCCACGGAGACCGGCACGAAGGCAACGAAGAGCGAAATGAGTTCTTCTTGTTCCTTCACGCCGTAGTGACCGCCAATGCTACGCAAAAGCGTTTGCCACGCGTCGGCGGAGTGATAGCCGACGAGGACGTCCGAGGAGAGCAATAAAATGAAAGCTTGTTGCGCGGGCTCGAGGCTAAAGAATGCGTTCTTCGTCCCAGTGACGACGACTTTGGCTTGATCAGAGTATACGACAACCATGATCAAGAAAGCAGAGATAAAAACCAAGTCTCCGTACCGGTTGCCTCCGACTTGGATGAAGTGATTGATTTCCTCATCCTCCAGACGTTGCGCCTCGTGTCGAATCTTTTCCTCCTTTTGAATCGACGTGAGCGGTGCCTCACGACCCATAAGGATGTCAAACTCCATGCGTTGTTGGTAACGGGTAAGCTTACCGAGAATCTCCGCCTCTTGATCGTCGCGCAGCTCTATCGTGGTCCTGTCCTCGCCCGCTAATTTCAGTTCTTGGCTCACGATGGGATCGATGATGGTGAACGTGACAACTTTGGAGATCAAGCTCGGAATGACAAAGAAATTGAACATCCACTTCGCGGCTTCGGATTGCGCAAATTCTTTGACGGCTTCCGCGAACGATTGACTAAAGTTCGTCTCTTCCTGTTGCTCCGCATCGCCCCCTTCGTCGAATTCGTCTTCCCATTCGCCGGAGAAAAACGCGCTTCCCTTCTTCTTCGCCTCGACTCGCGCTTGCTGAAGAGCTTTGCGTTTTTCTTGCTCTAGTACGCGCTCTCGCTTCTTGCGCCTTCGCTCGAGCTCTTTTGCGATCCGTTTCGCGCGACGTTGGCGCTCCAGCGTCTCGAGCTCGTCCACATCGATCGCCGTCTGTCCTAGAATGGCGTCGAATAAATCCGGCGTTCTCGCCTTCATCCCATCCAGCGCCGTGCCGTCCAAACGCGAGCTATCCCACGACATACTATCGCCCCATTCTCTCATCACCTTGTCCGCGTCCGTGACCTTGATTTTCGACGAACTTTCCTCCTTCTTCTTCCGCTTCGTAAACGTCGCCAACGCGCCGCCGACGTCCACCCCCGTCCACTTCTTCGCCATCTTATTCGACCCGTCCTCCGCCGCCCGCCCGCTCGACGTCCCGCCGCTCGCATCGCTCTCCTCGCGCGCTAACTCGATCGCGTCTTCCCAATTCCGGTCCGACGCGTCCGCGTCCGCGTCCGCGTTCGCGCCCCCCTCCGCGGCGGCTTCCGCGTCGTCCCTCTGCGCGATCGCCCGCGGCGCCCTCGTCCCCATCCTCGCGCGCCACGACTCCCGTCGCGCGCGCGTCCCCGGCGTCACTCCATCGGCGTCCGTTCCGCGCCCTCGCGCGTCGCGCCTCCCGCCGCGCGTCGCCGTTCGAAGCGTCGTCGTCGTCGCCGACGTGGCCGTCCCTACCCGCGGCATCTTTCGCGCCTGTCGCTCGCGCTCGCGCGCGCGCGCGCTCGCGCGCGTCCGGTTCGACGGGCAAAGACGCGTTCGCGTCGCTCGCGCGGTCGCGGTGCGCGCGTCGCGCCGCGCGCGTCGCGGTGTGCGCGGGCGCGCGCGCGGTCGACGCGGGACGCACACCCGCGTGCGGTGCCAGTGAGAAAACGAGGCGCATTCGCGCGCGCTTTGGTGGCCGCAGAGCGCGCCTCGCGACGCGCGGGACGCTCGAGGGCGCGCGCGCGCGAAGAAAAAAATCCCATCATGGTGCGACCGCGCGCCGCGGACGACGCGCGACGTCGCGAAGCGCCGCGCGAGACGCGTCGACTCGAAGACGCGCGCGGACTGACGACGACGCGATCGACGCGCGAAATCGCGGTGTAGGTGGTGCTGTCGGCGGCGATCGTCACCAAGGGCGGTAAAGGTGCGTGGAGAAGATAACGATGCGTCGAACGGGACGCGCGGGGAGGCGCGGATGCGGTCGCGACGCGCGCGAGGGTGGGATTTCGAGACGAGGGCGGAACGGTCGAGATCAAAGCGAAAGAAGCTCGGTGACGGAAGACTGACGGTGGTGACGCGCGTGCGATGATGATGTAGCGCTGGTGTCGAGGCAGTACGTGCAGATGACGCGCGTGCGCGTCGAAGGGTTGCTCGCGGCGTTTCCGAAACTCGTCGGAAGCGGGAAGCAACACACGTACGTGGAGACGGAAAACGTGCGGTACGTGTATCAGCCGCTCGAGTGCGGGACGATGTACTTGCTGCTGGTGACGACGAAGGGCAGTAATATCTTAGAGGATTTGGACGTGTTGCGGTTGCTGGCGAAGACGCTGCCGGAGTACACGCAAGGGCAGGTGGATGAAGAGGGTGTGTCGTTCGCGGCGTTCGATTTGATCTTCGCGTTTGACGAGATCATCTCGCTCGGGTACAAGGAAAACGTAACGATGGCGCAGGTGAAGACTTTCACAGAGATGAACTCGCACGAAGAAAAGCTGCACAAGATGATGATCCAGAGTAAGATCAACGACACGAAGGATGTCATGCGTCGCAAGGCTACGGAGATCGACAAGGTCAAGCACGAGATGCAGCAATCAGCGATGCAACGAAGCGGAGGTTACGGCGGCCCGAGCCGCGGATTCGGGGCGCGAGATTCGTTCGATGCGCGCGGTGGTTTTGGTGGGCAAAGTGGCGGTTTCGGTGGCCAGCAGGGAGGTGGTTTTGGTGGGCAAGGCGGGTTCGGCGACGGCTCGAGCGGCAGCTTCGACGACGGACGCAACGACGAGTTTGGATACCTCGGCCGCGGCGGCGGCGGAAGTGGCTCGTTCGGTGACGACCACCCGACGAGTGGCGGGTTCAGAACCAGGTACAGCGATGACGTGGGCGGATACGGTCAACAGAGCTCCCCGGGTATGCCCCAAAAGTCTCTCGCCGGGCCGAAGAAGGGCATGCAACTCGGTGGCAAGCCGAAGACGAACCAGTTCCTGGAGAGTTTGCGTGCCGAAGGCGAATCTGTGGACGCAGATTTCGGCATCGAACCTTCTCGACCTGAAATGCCCGTTGCGGCGGCGCCTGCGGCGGCGCCGACGGAGAGCGTGAGTCTGGTTGTGGAAGAAAAACTCAACGTCACCTTGAACCGCAACGGCGGATTGGAGCAAATGGATTTGCAAGGCAACATGCTTCTCGAAGTGCGCAACGAAGACGACGCTCTCATTCGTGTCGTGACCAAGGCGGGTGAGAACGCTGGGTTTCAGTTCAAGACGCACCCGAACATTGACAAGGCTCTGCACGCAAACGAGAAAATTTTAGGCTTGAAGGACCCCAACCGTCCGTTTCCGTGCGGCTCGGCGCTCGGCGTGTTGAAGTGGCGATTCTCCACTAAGGATGAATCTGCGCTGCCTCTCAGCATCAACTGCTGGCCGACGATCAACGGCGGAGAAACCGCGGTGAGCATCGAATACGAGGCGTCGGATGCGATGGATTTACAAAACGTCGTCATTTCCATCCCGTGCCCGCCGTGCCGAGACCCGCCCGCGGTGAACTCGTGCGACGGCGAATTCCGATTCGACGCGCGCAACGGCGTCATGGAGTGGAATATCGAGCTCATCGACGACAGCAATCGAAACGGAAGCATGGAATTCGTCATTCCTGTGGCCGACACAGAAGCGTTCTTCCCCATCGACGTCCACTTTTCTTCCGCGAAGACGTTCTGCGATATCGAAGTCGCGAGCATCTCTCGCACGACGGATGGCGCCCCCGTGACGTTTGGCGGTAGAACGATGATGCTCGTGGACTCGTACCAAGTCGTATAGACGTGCGTTGTAATTGCATGAATAAATGAAAGAATCGCTACGCAGTATCTCTATGATTCTATTTGTCTACTGTACCTACTTTCTAGAGTCCGCCCAAATCGCAGCCGCTACCAATCCGACGACGACGTTTTCCATTTCGCGCTTTCGATTGAGAAAATTCAAGACGAACATCATCGCCGCAGCGTGCGGTTCCACCGCCGTTCGCAACACGGGAACCACCGCCGACGTCGAGATCAACATCAACGCCTGATTGAGCACCAGCATCGTCCGTTGTCGCAAATACTTACGTTTGACGAGCGTTTGCAGGAAGAATTCGAGCACGTACGCCGCATTGAGCAAGAACCAAAACGCGCGCCACTCAAACAGGCTGATCAAATCCACCGGACGCATCGCCAGACTGACGTTTAATCCGTGCAAAAGCACCGTCTTATACAGCACATACTGCCACTTCTTCACGCGATACATGCAGCTCTCGAAATCTCGCATCCCGTCCCGATAATTGTTAGAGAACGAATTGATCGGAAAACGACTGCGCGCCGTCCACGCCGAAGTCGCCAGCAAGCACGCCGTCGCGCGCGTCTCCGCCGAACTTCTCACGAACCACGGCTGAGCGACGCAGTGCACGTACGCAATCTGAAATCCATTCACCACGTGGTAAAACGCGTGCTCGAGCATCTCCGCCCCCGTCACCGCCGTCTTCGCGTGCAGCACGCCGCTCCGCACGCCGAGCTGTCGCCGCTCCGCGTGCTCGTGCGCCTTTGCAAAGTCCCAATGCGCCGTCAGCGTCAGCACGAGCCCACTGACGAACAACATCGCGTCCATCGTCGCCGCGTCGAGGTTCGTCTTTCGATGCGCGACGACGTGCGCGCAATATAACGTGAGCACGCCGAGGTGCAGGCTTCCCGAAATTCTGTGTCGACGACCGAATTTACCCAAAAACGCGCGTCTCGAGCGCGCCGAGACGAGAAGAACGACGGCGAAGTACGACGCGATACACAGAGACGCGCATTCGCGCGCGTCGACGCGCATGCGCGCGTCGCCGCGCGCGTCGAAGCGCGGCGAAGTCTGCGGAAGCGGCGCTGCGTCCGCAGCGCTGCGTCGCGAATGCGCCACTCAACGACGCGTGCGGGTGCGCGCTCGAAAGGCGAGTCGAGTGAGACAGCGCGCGCACGCATCGCGATCGCTCGTCATGGCGGGGTCGTCCAAACGCAAGGCGTCGGTGCTGGAGAAGACGCTGAATAAGTACCGCTCTGGGCAAAAGGCGGCATCGAAGATCATGACCGCGGCGGCGCGCGATCGCGCGGCGCTGGACGCGCGATCGGAGGCGCAGTACGCGCGCATGAAAGCCGCGGCGGAGGCGCAGAAGCTCGCGGAGGCGGCGGCGATCGCGGCGATGGAGGCGGAGGCGAAACCCGTGGAGCCGGTCAAGGTGGTGGCGACGAATCTGCTGGCGAAGCAGAAACACGCGATCGATACGCTCTTCGCGCAGCGACGACCGATGTCGAACGATGATTTGAGAGTTTTCTTGGGCTTTGATTGCAACGTCGGACCGCTGTTCGAGTCGCTGAAGAATCACGAGAAGGTTCGATACGACGCGGCGAAGGGGCTGTTCGAGTACAGGGCGAAGCACGACGTGTTGTGCAAGGAGGACGTGTTGGAGCTGGTGAATTCGACGCCCGATGGATTAGCGATCGATGAAATCGTCGATGCGTACGTCAAGGCAAAGGATGATGCGATCGCACTCGCGGAAGAAGACGATGCGGTGATCATGTTGACGAACACGGAGACGAAGAAGAAGGTTTTGTTTAGAAAGCAGCCCGAGTACGAAGTCGACTTGAGTGAAGATTTCGTCGGATCCTTTCACGACATAGAGATCCCCGAGTACGACGTGGACTTCGATAAGGCGTTGCGCAGAGAGGGGATCGAACCGACACCGCGTCCAGTGTACGACTTGGGCCCAGCGCCTGAGGTGGAAAAGAAGAAGAAGAAACGCGCGGTGAACTTTGAGCGCATGAACGTCACCAACGCGCACATGCCCGAGTTGTTCAAGGCGGCGCAAGTCGACCGATTGGACGGCTAAGTGAGTATTAGCGAGGGACAGTGTAATATGAGTAGATGCTGAAACAGAGTAAAACTTGAATTGAAATCATCAAGAGGCGCCGCGTTTTCGTGAGTCGTAAAACAAAGTAAAAGTAATCATCAGGGCGGCTTTGGGCTGCTTAAAGCGTCAATTCAAGACTGACGCATGCATTCGTTCGAGATGCCACATTTTCCGAGTGCTTTAACTTCGTCGGACTCGAAGCCATCGTACTTCTTGAGGCAATCGAGAGCGCACTCTCGACCTTCGTCGCGGCAGTCGCGAAGGCAGCGCGTCGTCATGCGGCACGTCGAATCGTGCGCGCAGTCCTTCAATTCTCGACCACAATTATGAAGGAGGCATCGTAAAACGGCTCGATTGTCATCGCTGACTTTCTTTCCTTCGCGCACGCGCGCCCACCACCCGTCCGAGCACGGTTTCCACATGTGCTTCTTGTGGTGCTTCCACCCAGCCTCAGCTGGTTGTGCCACAGCGGCAATCAAGGCGACGATGACGAGCAAGAACGCCCGAGCGCTGAGTTTCGTGTTGAACATTGAAAATGTAAAGTTCGTTTTCTTTCGCGACGCGCGTCCGTGCGTTGAAGTGAAGTGACTACGAACGAGGGGGCTTCACATGGCATTAAACGAGGCACATGAGTGGCTGTGATTCTCTCGGCGAGTGTGAGAGCCTCGTTGGGCTTGTTGATTTATAAATCGTCGCCGATCGCCGCGTGACGTCAACAGACGTGGGCTTTAACGATGCAATCCGAGGTCCGAGAAGCGTTGCAGATCGCGAGAGGATCGACATCGACAGTAAACCATGTGTTATTCGGTATACAAAAATGCCAAGCGCGGGCTATGATGTAAAGCTTTACGGCGGAGAGATGAACGCGTGACGCATCGGCTTCACCGCGCCCAGAGGAGTTTCCGGTGGTAAATGAGAAGCGTCGATGTTCCCACTCGCCACGGCATCGGCCATAATGGCGATAGATTTGATTCCACGCGGTGCTGTTCCTTGACGCTTCGGTGTTTGCACGGTGGCGCCGTACTTGACGTTTCCTTCGGAGTGCATGAAAGCGGGCGCAGGAGCCGCCTTGACGACTGGAGCCGGTGGTACCATCTCCGCGATAGGTGCCTCGGTCGGCATGACGATTGAAGCGTTCGCAGCGTACGCTGCTTTTTCTAAATTACGCTGAGCTGTCTTCACATACTGAGTTCGCCAAATCTCTTCGTCACACGTCGCCTCGGCGGCAGCATAAGCAGCGAGACTCGTCTCGGCGCGGAGTAAAGCCTTGTTGGTCACCAAATGAGCAGCCATTTCACTGCGAAGTAATTCTTCAATCACCGAGCGTGGTGCTGATTGGTCGCACATCAAATCGAAACGCGACGTCAGCGACGACAGACTTTGTTGCATCCCGATGAGTTTATGCGCCAAAATCGCGCTCCCTTGAATGACGCGATCGTTTTCCGTGCCGTGCGACGTACCCTCGCCCTTCATCTTTGCCATTTGAATTTGCAGCTGATGCATCGCCGTCTCAGAGTTGCTCAACAGTTGCTCGAGTCGGCCGACTAACACTTTGTATTCCGCTGCCTCTCTCTCAGCCTTGTGCTGACAAAGTTGTGCCGCCGCAGCCGTCATGTGCAGTTCGCACGATCTTGTGATGGCACCGTGAAGCTCGTCTCGTAGGGAACCATCCGGAATCTGATCAATACTCTCGCGAGTTGCTTGCGCGATTTGTTCCTGCGCGAGCGCCGTGTCCTCATTAATTGCCCCGAGATCGAGCTCGACTTGACGAATCCCTCGAATTGGTCGAGAAGGAGACATCACTGGCGCTTGAGGCTTGGTCGTCATTCGCGAAGGCTTCACCGGCGACATGGGAATACCACCAACCGAAGTGAGGGCGTCGAGGAGAACACCCATGCCGGCGTGCTGGTCGTCGTCCGACGTGTGCTCGGGCGTCATTTCTCCGTGTACACTCGACAGCGACTGACGGGCCTTCTTCCGGCTTCGATCTTTCGCGGCAAGCGTGGACTTGGGAATCGCCGTCGACATCTGCGACGGTAGCACGAAAGCTGGGACCGTCCAGTGGTTGGACAACCCCTTGCGGTTGCTTCCGCACCCGCATTCAAGCTTGTCCGCGGTGAGAAGAACGTCGTCGCAGTTGCCCTTGGTACCGATGATCTGCACCTGGGCGAGCAGTGGGCAAAGCTCGAGCGCTTGTAGGTTGAATCGAGTGACAGTCCACAAATAGTTATCGTCGTTGCCATACCTGTTCCTGTCGAGGTTTGTTGAGTACTCGTTGCCTTCCGCGTCGGACAACTGATGACGCCTAAGTTCTTCTGGCACTCTGTGCGTACCCGAGTTCAGCGCCACAACCTTGGTACGGCGAGTGTTGACGCTGAGTAATTGCAGAATGTTACGAGCACCATCCGTACGTTGGCTTTCAGCCATATCCAAAGCGCGGAGCGTCTGCAGAAAAGCGCTCGTCACCGATGGACACGCCTCTGTCATCTTTGGCAACTGCTTTTTAACAATCGCCGGAATAGCGTGCTCGTAGTGTTCCCAATGAAAATTGATACGATATAAAAGTTGGTTGTTCGTCGGACGTTGCCTCGGCGTCGTCGCGTCCCTCGCCGCGTTGGGGGATTTCATCGTCGCCGGGCTCAACTTTTTACCGCCGCTCGCGTGCGAGCCAGCGTTGGACGATTTCCCTACGCTTCTTTGCTGCGTCGACGCCGACGCCTTGAATCCCAAACCCGACTCAATCTTCATACGTTTCGCCCCCGTCGCGCCGTTAACGTAACGCCCACCGTCATTCTCCGCATTCGAAGACCTCGACCCGCTCCTCGACATCGTCGACGTCGACGCCTCTGCCCGCGCTTCCTCCTCCTGCGTCCTCGGCCGCGTTCTCGCCACAAAATCTCCACCCTGAAGTCGGTTCATCGTCGGTTCATACTGCATTTGCCAAAAACCGTCGTCAGTCGCCATCTACACGCGACGATGATCGCCGTCGCCGTCGTCCGGCGGTTACGCCGCCGGCGTCGATCGCGGATCGTCATCACGCCCATCTTCTTCCCCACCACCGCCCACATTCCCTTCCGTTTCGCGCGCGTTTACGAGATCACACCACCACGCACCTTCACCGGCGGTTTCCTCGCGCGAATCTCCCGCATCACGCGCTCGCAGGGCGTCGTTCGCTCGATCGGAGTCGTCGTTTCGACACGTCGGTCGTCGTCGCGCGATGATGCCGTCGCCGTCGCGCGGTTCCGGACGCGTTTCGCGCGCGCGGGTGCGGCGCGTTCGTCTCACGACTTTCTGCTCGATTCGCGCGCGGGCGAGCGCGTTGGCGTCGTCGAGGACGTCGGGCGCGTCGTCGATTGCCGCCGACCGCCAATGCCGGAACGAAAAATTTGAATTTTGGCGGCAAAAGTGCAGAAGTGGTCAATTCGGCGGCGATCGATCGAGCGGTGCGACGAAGGGCGAATGACGCACGCGCGACGAATGATTGACGTAGAATACAAAACGGTGAAGATGACTAGGAAGCGCCGCGGTCGCCGGCGGCGACGAGGGCGCGGAGCTCGGAGATGCGCTGTTTCGACTTCTCAGCGGCAACCATGAGTTCGATTTCCTTCTCGCCACGGGCGCCGGGTTCGTATTTCATCACCGCCTTGGCCTTCTTGCGCTCGATCTTGCGGCGAGGCTCGATGATCTCGCGACGCTCGTACGATTTGAGGCGATCGCCAAGGAGAGAGACGCCTGGCTTGAGGGTGCGGAGGGAACCGCCGTCGAGCTCGTCGGCGAAACGGACGTCGGCGTCGGCTTCTTTGTGACGAAGCTTGCCAAGACGTGAAGGCTGAGACGCGCGACGTTCGGCGCGAACGGCGTTGCGACGCGCCAGGTTTGCCTTCCTTTCCTCTTCCTCGGCTTCGATCTCTTTGTTCAAAGCCTTGAGGTTGCTCAGGTCTCGTCTGAGCTGCTTCGCCTTCTTGTTCGCCTGTTCGATCGCCTCCGCCTCCGCGCGTCGCTTGAGCTTGTTTCGCTTCGTTCTAGTGTACTTATCCGCGTTTACCGCGGGATTGATGCTGAGCTTACCGTCGCCATCGCCGTCTTCGTCGTCCGTCTCGTCTTCCCCGAATCCGCTCTCGAAATACAACTCGTTGACCAAATTCGCCTCCGCCACGACGTTCGACACGGGCACCGTCACCGGATCTAAATACCTCGCCTGCTTCGCCTTAAACTCCTTCGCGAGCGCAACCGCGACGACGTCTTCGCGCGCATCTTTCGGGGGATTAAACGAACACCCCGGATGTTCGGGCGCCACCGCCTTCGCGTTCGTCGTCGGCGCGGTGAGTTTCCTCGCCAATTTATTCACCCCTCTCGCCCGCGGTGCCTTACTCGCCCACACATCGAACACGCCGTCCGCTTTCTTTCCTTTCGAGCCCGCGCCCTTCACCACCGGCTTCGCTTTCCCCTTGACCCGCACCGCCTCGAGCGCTCGACTCGGCGGCGGGTTACACATCTTCCCCGCCCGCAGCTTCACCGGCGTCGGGTACGCGCGCGCCGCCGGCGCCTTCTCACACGCCGCATCAATCTTCAGCGCGCGCTGTCGCGCGCGCTCGCGCTTCGTTCCCGCGTTGTCGCGCCCGCGCGCGCCGTTCGAGTCGCCGCCGCCGCCGCCGGCGCGGTCGACGTAAAACAGCGCGTCGTTCGTCTTCGTCGCCGCGTCCTCGCGCGCGCTCGGCGCGCGGACGGCGTCGGCGACGTCATCCGCGAGCGCGCGCCAGGCGGCTTTGCTGTTTCGTCGCTTGGGCATCGCGCGGCGGCGCCGCGACGTCGCGATGTGGCGTCTCGGCGTCTCGGCGGCGTCACTTCGCGCGCCTCGCGCGCGCGACGCGACGCGATTCGAGCGCCTCGAGCGCGCGGCGCGGCGCGATTCGCGCGGCATGCGTCGCGCGGCGCGAGAGACGATATACGCCCTCGCCACCGCGCGCGGGCGCGCGGGCGTGAGCGTCGTGCGCGTGAGCGGGCCGAACGCGCGCGACGCGCTGCGGCTGACGAGACCGCCGGGAGGCGCGAATTCGAGCGACGGCGCGTCGTCGACGAACGCCGCGGACGCGCGCGCGCGGTCGCGGGCGGCGGAGACGAGCGCGACGGCCGCGGAGCACGGACGGTTGCGGTTGGTTGAGTTCGCGCGAGGCGACGCGGCGCGCGACGAACCGCCCATCGATGTGGGATTTGTCGCGGTGTTCGCGTCGCCGAGGTCGTTCACGGGAGAAGATGTGGTAGAATTACACGCGCACGGTTCGGCCGCGGTGCAGCGCGCGCTCATGGACGCGCTGGGGACGTTGGATAATTTTCGCGTCGCCGAAGCCGGGGAGTTTTCGAGGCGAGCGTTTAGAAACGGGAAGATGGATTTGACGCAGGCTGAGGGGTTGGCGGATCTCTTGGACGCGGATACGGAGGCGCAGAGACGACAAGCGATGATGTTGTCGCGGAACGCGGCGCAGAGATCGATGTATGAGACTTGGAGGAAAGAGTTGTTGACGTGCGCCGCGTATTGCGAGGCGGCTTTAGATTTCGGCGAGGAGGAGGATATAGCGAGCGACGTGGTGGAGAGGAAAGTGCGCGAACGCGTCAAGGCGCTTCGCGATACGTTACAAAAGTATTTAGACGCACCCGCGCGTGGGGAGCTGATTCGTCGGGGCGTGCGCGTCGCCCTCGTGGGCTCGCCTAACGTGGGCAAGAGTTCGATGCTCAACGCGCTCGCCGGCCGCGACGCCGCCATCGTTTCGCCGCACGCGGGGACGACTAGAGACGTCCTAGAGGTGTCTCTCGAGCTCGGTGGGTACAAGGTCATCGTCAGCGATACTGCCGGTCTTCGTGAGACCGAAGACGACGTGGAAAAGCTTGGCATCGCTCGAGCGCTCGAGCGAGCCGAAGACGCCGACGTCGTCGTCGCCCTCGCGGACGCCACTAACGACGCATCCAACATCGATCTCAAGGCGCTCAATTTATCGAAAAAGACAATCGTTAACGTATGGAACAAATCCGACGCGCTGAGTGACGGACAAACGCGCGAGTTGATGGAGATTGAAAACGAAACCGCCGCGGATGGCTACGAAACCGCCGTCGTGAGCTGCCTCACCGGCGCCGGTCTCGACGGTTTCATCTCGACTCTCACGCGCATCGTCGCTCAAAAGTGCACGATCGGCGATGACGCATCCGACGCCAACGATTCCACCCTCGCCATCACGCGTTCGCGCCATCGAGTCAACCTCGCTCGGTGCGTCGCTTCGCTCGACGCCGCCGTCGCGCGCGCTCGCGCGTCCTCCGCCTCCGCCTCCGCGCTCGAGCTCGAGGCCGAGGAGTTAAAGCTCGCGGCGCGCGCCCTCGGTCGCGTCACCGGCGCGTACGACGTGGAAGACGTCTTAGACGTCGTCTTTCGCGATTTCTGTGTAGGAAAGTAGCCCCCCTCGCCCGCCTCGCCTCCGAGTCGCGCCGCCGCTCGTCGCGCGCGCGAAATCTGGAAATCGTCCGCGCGGCGACCCCGCGCGACGTCGCATCGCGTCGCGTCGTGCGCGTTCGCGACGACCTCGCGCGTCACCGCGCCGCGACGACCGGCGCGCGCGGCGAAACGCACGAATCATGGTGCGACGCGCGCGCGATCGATCCAAGCCTCGCGCGCGCGACGCGACCGCGCGCCGACGACGCGACCGGTGTCGAAAGATGAAGATCGAAGATCTCGACGAACGCGCGGTGATGACGAACGACTGACGCGGTGTGACGCGACGCGAACGCCGAGCAGGGGTTCGGAGACGCGCAAGAAGACGTCACGGACGCCGAGGGAGCGCTGTTTCCGATATTCGTCGTGAGCATGCTCGGGACGTTTTTGATTCCGGCGACGATCGCGCGACTGGCGAGCGCGGCGACGAAGACGGAACGCGGGAGCGGAGAGGGGAAGGGTGACGCGGCGAGCTCGAAGAAGCAGACGCAGACGATATCGACGGAGATTAGTGACGTAGAGAGTGAATGGGGAAAGGCGGCGATGGCGTCGATGAAACGGCGTAAGATGACGACTGGGAGGCGCGTGGGCGGATTGTTTCGAGGGACCAATTTGTGGTACACGCTCGGGTGGATCGTGATGATCGCGCTGTCCGTGTACATCACGAGAACGCCGTTACAGGAGAAACGGTTCGATCCGTACGATATCTTGGACCTGCGCGTGGGGGCGAGCACGAAGGAAATTAAGAGCGCGTACAGAAAGTTGTCGCTCAAGTATCACCCAGACAAGAACCCGGATCCCGCGGCGGCGGTTTATTTCGCCGAGTCCATCGCGCCGGCGTACAAGACGCTGACGGACGATGTCGCGCGAGAGAACTACGAAAAGTACGGTCATCCTGATGGTAAACAGAGCACCAAGCTCGGCATCGCGTTGCCCGAGCAACTTTTTGGAAAGGGTGGCATGGCGCCGGTGATGCTCATCGTGCTCGTTGTCGGAGGTATCATGCTTCCGCTTTTCATCGCTATGTGTTCGATCCGTAAAATGAACAAATTTGGTGGAAACAACGTGCTCAAGCAGACACAGGTTAATTACGCGCGCATGTTAAAGCCGGTGCTCGCGCTCTCAAAGGTTCCGGAGACGCTCGCCGTGGCGCACGAATTCATCGAGACGCCGTTCCTCGATGGACAAGATGCGGCCGTAAGCCAGCTTCTCAAAGATTACAAGAACGAGTACGAATCGAAAGATCAAAAGCTCATGAAGCGGTTGCCGACCATCATCAAAGCACACATGTTGATCCTTACTCAGACGTCCCGGCGTGCGGCTTCGCTTCCACCTGTGCTCTCCGCGGATGCTAAAAAATTGGTGCTCACCCTGCCTCGATTGATCGAAGAGTTGCTCAAGATCGCAGCGATGCCAATCAACCGCGCCGGTCATTCGTACGCGCGACCGCAGATCAGCGTCATGGAGTTTTACCAATGCTTCACTCAAGGCGTGCCTCTTTCTTCGCGAAAGCGAGATGAAGACGGAAACGCGAGTTTGCTTCAGCTCCCACATTTCTCCACGGAAAACCTCAACGGTGTTGCAAAAAAGTGCAAATCCCTGCACGCGCTGATGAAATTATCGAGCGAGGATCGCAAAAAGCTGTTGATTGGCGCAAGATTTTCTGAGGCCGCGACGAAGGATGTCGAGCGTCAGCTCGCGGTGATCCCACGTGTGACGACTTTTGAGGCGAAAATATCTGTCGACGACGACGACGACACCATCATGGAAGGAGATTTTGTCACCGCGAAGCTCAAGATTAAAATTGGACGATCTGGTGGACCGCTAGGTGGCGCGTTGCCTCCGTTACCGTTTTGCGCCGCTGATCGTACAGAGGGTTGGCGCGTGTTCGTGTACGATCAATCCACGAACACCCTCTTAGCTAGCTCGACGTTAAAGCAGCGCGATGTAGAGAAGGCTGAGCGCGGGGATGAACCTTTGGATTTGTCTGTCCAGTTCGTCGGCTTGCCGAGCGGTATGTACAACGTGGGCGTGTCGCTGATGAGCGACTATTGGATTGGTGTCGACGCCAAGGTTTCGTGCATGATGAAGGTGCTGAAGCCCACCGCGACGAACGTGGCAGCGCGCGAAGCCAAGTCCGCATCGCGTTCGGACGTCACGAAACCGAACGCTGAAGTGGAGGAGGAAGAATCGAGCGAATCGGACTATAGCGATGACGACGAGGACGATTACAGCGATGAGGACTATCCTTCGGATGAAACGGGAACGTCGGAATCCGATGATGAAGCCCGGGCTAGAATTGACGCGATGCGACGTCCTGAACAGACCAAAAACACAGTAAAGGAAGGTGCGACCGCTGCAAAACCGGCGTCAGTGCCGCAGCGAAAGACATCGACATTTGGACAGAAGGCGGCAGCGGCACGTCCCTCGATTCCAGGGCAAGCGGTTGTCCAGCAGACGCCGGCCACGGAAAAACCGGTCGTCGCCGAGGAAGTAAAGCCGGATACTGTTGATAACGTAGACTAAAACACTACACATTGTTCAATGCAACTGGAGCTAAGAACTAAAGATCCTACGTTGTTTGGGAGCCTCTCCCTTCACGAATGATACCAACGACCCATTCCGGATCCGCGCGCCGGGAACCACACGCCAGCGATGTTTTCGACGTATGGGTCCCAAATTAGCGCACAATCACATGACTGCACGAGCTTCAACCGCGACAGCGGACGTCGCTCGCACTCCACTCGCAACGCGTCCCAATACTTTTTCGGATCGCTCGCCCGCGAGCGCTGCGCCGAAGAGAAATCAACCAAATTCCCGAGCACGACGACGACGACCCCTTTCGCCGCGGCGTAGTCCATCGCGAGCTTGAAATCATTATCGGACGTCACTATCAACACCACACGATCGCGACCGCGAACGATGGCTTCTATTTGCTCCTCCCGGACGTCCCAGCCCGTCGGCAGCGCCGCTCTCGCCTCGCGCGCGGCGTCCGCCCAAAACGTCGCCTCCTCGATCGCCGACGCGCGCTCTGTCGCCATCTCGGCGTTCACCCCGCTTTCATCGACCATCAACCGTTTTTTCCCGCTGAACACGGGCGCGTCTTCGCCACCGACCGCGCGCGTCAACGCGTCGCCGAGCGCGTCGTCCGCCGCCTCCGAGCTCGACGCGCACGCCGTCACCTCAACCACCCCTTCCAGCCACTCCCCGTCCTCGGCCAACCTCGCCAGCGTCTGATCGTTCGCGTACGCGCGCACCGGGTGGTTCACGCGCCCGAACGCGGCGCCCGCGGCGAGCACGCGCTCGAACACGACCGCGGCGGTCGCGCTCTTCGGGCATAGATTATCCAAGTCCCAGTACACGTCCACCGTGCGCGTCGACGCGGCGCGCGCGAATCTCGGGCGACGCGCGCGTCCGCGCCGCGTCCTCGCGGGCGCCGCGCGCGCGCGCGCGCGCGTCGCCATGTGCGTAGAATGTACGGACTGTTTACACATACGACCGGGACATTCGGACATTTGGTCACGTTCCGTGTGTACGCTCGTCACGACACCTCGCGCGCGCGCGTCGCCCGCGCCGTCTTTACGACGCGCGACGACAGGTGCGCCGGCGACGACGACCCGACGCGACGCGCGCGCGGCGAAGACGACGCGCATCGATCGTTCGACCGCGCTTCGACGGCCCGCGACGTCGCGCGCGACGCCGAGACGCGGTCGAACGCGCGCGCGGTCGATCGCGCGCGGGCGCGCGCGACGATCGCGTCGGACGGCTCGCGTGACGCGCGCGATCGCCGCGCGATGACGCGCGCGCGATGATGCTGTCGGGAAAATCATCGTTCGCGCGCGGTCGACGCGCGGGCGGTCGATCGCGCGCGGGTGATGGGTGAAGCGCGCGCGATGGGGAGGCGCGCAAAGCCCTAGTGAGAAGAGGGTTGACGCGACGGAGGCGGGAAGGGCGAGGGACTGACGAATGACGCGCGCGTTCGAAAATCACAGAAAGATGCCGCCTAAGTTCGACCCGAACTCCGTTTTGGAGATTTTCATGCGCGCCACCGGCGGTGAAGTCGGCGCTGCGTCTTCGCTCGCGCCGAAGATCGGTCCGCTCGGTTTGTCGCCGAAGAAGGTCGGGGAAGACATCGCGAAGGAAACCGCCAAGGACTGGAAGGGTTTGCGCGTGACGGTGAAGCTCACCGTGCAAAACCGTCAAGCGAAGGTGTCTGTCGTGCCGACGGCCTCCGCCTTAGTCATTAAAGCGCTCAAGGAGCCGTTCCAAGACCGCAAAAAGGTCAAGGGTATCTTGCACACGGGCAACTGCTCTTTGGACGACATCATCGAAGTCGCGCGCACTATGCGCCCGAGGTCTTGCGCCAAGTCGCTCGCCGGTACCGTCAAAGAAATTCTCGGTACGGCCAAGTCTGTGGGCTGCACCGTCGAGGGCGAAGACCCGTCGGACGTGCAAGAATCGATCGATTCCGGGGACATTGAAATTCCGGAAAAGTAGATTTCGCGTTTTGCGTTCGTTAGCCGGAGTGTTATGGAAAAGAGTGATTCCACATTATATCGTCGTCCGCTCGTCTCGTCGCACGAATTCTCGTCAAGTGCTTGCGTTGTGTTCAATGTCTAATGCGGCTATTATGCGGCGCTACAATAAATCGATTTTGGGATCTTGTTGCGGGCGGTGGTGCTATGTGTCGCTTTCGTTCGCGTCGACCAAGGACGACGACGACGACGACGAACCGTTCTTCTTCGAACCGTTCTTCTTTCCGTTCGTTTTAAAGAAGGCACCAATACTTCCATTCTTCTTCGAGCCATTCTTCTTCCGGCTTTCGGTGGTCTCTTGCGGCGTGAACGTAGTGGAAATATTCTTTTGTTGCGCCTCGAGCTCTTGCTGTTGAGCGAGAAGCCGCGACTCCATCTCTGCCATTTCTTCGATGACTGCGTTCATTTCATTTTGAATGGCTTCCATGCGAAGCCGAATGGCCTCAGAGTCTTCTTCTTTCGCCGGAGTTTGCTTGGAAATTCTAGCGAGCATGGACGACACCTTGTCCTTTGTGTTCTCGACCGTCTTTCTCATCGCCGGCGCCTTCGGAGTCGTCTTTTCTTCTCGCTCAACGTTTTCTGAAACTTGTCTTTCTTCGTCTTCGGCATCTGGCGCGTTAGGGCGAATCGCGCGCAAAAGCGTGTTCATGCCTTCATCGAAGCTCTTTCTCGTGTCCTGAGCGGCTCGGTTGACGCGATCATTGATGGACTGCATGCGTGTCTTCCCGATGCCGTTCGAGGAGAGATTCGACAGCAAGCCGTCGTACTCTTTCGACGTCTCAACGCCGCTCTCCTTGGCCGCTTTTTTCAACTCGGTCGCTGCGGAAACCATAGTCGTGCGCGCTTCGACTTCCTTGAAGCTCATGGATCGAACCAAGCCTTGTAATCCAACGCGCATCTTCTCGAGCGTCTTTTCCTCCTCTGCGATTTTCTTAGCGTCCTCACCGTCGTCTCGCATGCGCTGGATCGTCGTAGATTGTTTGGCTATGTTGACTTGCTGGCGTTGGATACGTTTTTCTAACGAAAACATATCAGTCAACATTCCAGCGGTCTCCGCTACCCAGTTATCACCGCGGCCTTCCTTCACTTCGACCTTGAGCTCGGTGGGGTCGACTTGGAAGAAGCGATGCTTGAGCGCTTGCTCTGCGCTCGGGCGCTCGCGGGCTTCTTGATCATCCTCGGCTTCGTACGGCCTCGGACGGAGTAAATCTGCCGCCAACTCCCATCCCGCGCCATCACCAGCGTCGAGAACAGCCGTCTTCGATCGACTAAGTTGACCTTTGTTCGCTTCTCTCCACTTTTGCAAGTCGTACTTGAACTTTTTCAATCCGCGGTTGAAGCTTTGCAACCCACTGTTCGTGCGCAAGCTCGGCATGGCGAGCTGCATTAGTACGATTCCAGTGCTATACATATCGAATCGATCTGGTCTGTGTGATAGCCATGCCGTGGTACCGGCCGCGAGCGCGACAGGTGCGAACATCTTTCGCAGATCGGGGGCGTCGTCCGTCGGAATTAAAAATTCCTCGGGAGGCGCGTATTTCGGATCCATGATGGTTTCATCCGGGGTGAAATTCATCCCAGATCTGAAGCACGCACAAGCGCCGAGATCGATCACTTTAAATTCAGGCGTCGGCTCTCTCGCGAGCACGAGATTGTGCGGTTTCACGTCGCGATGAACCAACCCGGCGCGATGCATCGCCATCAGACTCGACAAGAGCTGCGAAATCGCGCGTTGCGTGATCTCGAGTTCCACCGCAGCGTCGCCGCGATACACGTCATCACGATCCAGTAATGCCTTCGCGAGTCCAGTGGGATAATCTGGCTGCGCGAGATATTGCGCCAACGTGCGATCGCCCTGGTATCTCCACACCAACCACAAGCCTTCCTTGCTCAACGCGTCGTTCGTCCCGGATGCCAACCAATCGTCCCGAGTCACGCGAAACGATCCCACGAACTCCGCGCACGCCCCCTTCGCGTCTCGACTCACTCGATCGTTCATCCAAGACTCGATCTCCTGCAACTCCGCCGCGCCCTCGACCGTGAGCTTCGGGCGCTTGAGCACCACGGCGTCGCCTTTGCGCAACCCGCGCGCGTCGTTCACCGCCACTCGTCCCTCGTACACCACCCCGAACGACCCCTCACCGATCTGACGCTCCATCTCAAAGTCACTCTTCTTATACTTGCTCCCGTTCACGACCACCAGCCCCCGTCGTCGTCGTCCCTCGCGTCTCCGCGTCGTCGCCGCGCGCGCGTCCGCTCGCCGCCCCTCGCCCCGCCGTCCACGCCCGACGCCCGCCGCATCCCGCGCGCCCTCGCGCGCGCCGAGCGACGTCGCCATCCCACGCCGACGCTCGACCGCCTCCGCGCCTCTTCTTCGCGCCTCCCTCGGCGCTCGCGCGCGCCTCGCGTCTCGATTCAAATATCTTCGAGCTCGTTATCCGACGCTTTCGGGTCGTCTTCGCGCCGCTCGCGCGCCCCTCTTCGCCGTCGCGCGCGCGTTCGCGTCGTTTTCGAATCCGCTTCCGTTTCGCGCGTCGTCGACGCGCTTCCGCGTCGACGCGCGTCCGCGTCCGCGTCGCGATGTCGCGTCGATCGCCCGCGGGATGGGTCGCCGTCCCGCGACCCCCTCGCGTGGAGTCGCGACCCGTCGATGGGTGTCACGAGACCGGTCGGTCGTCACACACGGACTAACCGCGTCGTAAGGTGCGGAATAAAGTACGGCGTTTCATACACGATCGCGCGGTCCGCGACGTCGCGACGTCGCGGTCGCGCGCGCGAGACGCGCGCGCGCGCGCGCGACGCGCGACGCGAGAGACGCGACCGTTCTCGACGCGCGCGGATTCGCAGAGACGATCGCGGAACCGGCGCGCGACCGCGAAGAGGGAAGAAGGTCTCGAGACGAACGAACGCACGACTCGGCGTCGCGAAGAACGACGGACGACGGCGCGCGCGCGCGCGCGATGGCGGACGCGCGACGGAGGCGCGATGTATGCGCGACGACGCGCGCGGGCGGGCGACGCGAACGACGCGGCGGGCGGTCAGACGGCCGGGAATGGGTCGGGACGGCGTCGGGACGACGACGCGCGACGCGCGAGGACGACGCGGAGACGCGGACGCGAACGCGAGGATGGGTGATTCGCGACGCGCGCGCGCGTGCGACGGCGGTGACGTCGTCGACGTCGATGGGGACGGCGGGAGGGGCGGGCGCGGGCGCGGGCGGGCGGCGGTGGAGGTTTTTGGCGGCGGCGGCGACGCGCGCGGCGGCGACGAAGGCGGCGACGGGACGCGGCGCGACGCGCAAGGCGAACGGGGGGGGCGCGAAGCCGCGGCGGCGAGAGAAAAAGTTGTCGAGGAAGGAAGAGGCGGGTCGGCGGTTGGCGAGCGGGACGCTGGCGACGGTGTGCGTGCGCACGGTGCTCGCGCCGCTGGAGAGGGTGAAGATTGAGTACCTGTTGAATCGCAGCGCGCTCAAGCTCGAGGCCATGGTGGGGGGGATATTGCGCACCGAAGGCGCGCTCGGATTTTGGAAAGGGAACATGCTCAACATCGCGCGCACGGCGCCGTTCAAGGCGATCAACTTTTGTGCGTTCGACACGTATCGCGAAATCGTCAACCGCACTTTTCCCGAGGGCAGCGACGCGAGGAAAATCGGCTTGGTGTGCGCTGGCGCGGGGGCGGGAATGACGGCGGTCGTCACGTGTTTTCCCATGGATGTTTTGCGCACGAGACTGCTCACGACGGGTGGGAAGGAAAAGTACGGCTCGTTCTTCGCGTGCGTGAAGATGATGTACCGACAAGAGGGCGCGAGCACGTTTTATCGCGGCATCACGCCGGCGCTCGTGTCCATGGTTCCGAACGCGGCGGTGTATTATAGCGTCTACGACGGGTTAAAGAACCGCAGATTAGCCCAACTCAACGCAGAGCTCGCGGCGACGCGGAAGAAGAGCGGATCGAAACAAGCAGAGGAAAATTCTGTGAAAAACATCGAGCAAAAGAACATGATGCTGTACGGCGCCGTCGCGGGCGTCGCCTCGGAAGCGTCGACGTACCCATTCGAGGTCATCCGTCGGCGAATGCAAATGCAAAGCGGTCGATCGTCCACCGCCATGGTGTTCGGTCGAAAAGCGCTCCTGAGTATGGCCACGACGCTTCGCTCCGTCGCGCGCGAATCCGGCTTGAAGAGCCTCTACGCCGGTCTCGGTCCGAGTTGCGTGCAAGTTCTCCCATCCGCCGCGCTCGGGTACTACACGTACGAGATGTTCAAGCTGCTGTTAGAAGTAGATTAATTCGTCACAGGATCGTTCGCGCGACGATCTGACGATAGATTATTTTAATAAAAACAGGCGCCGAGGACGCGACCGACGGCGCCGCCCTCCACACCGCGACGCGCTCGACATGTCCGCGCAGTTCACGCGCGCGGGCGACCCGAACGATGACCGCGGTCCGTCGATGATGGTGCGACACGCCGAGCAGCGCGCGCGCGAGGCGGCGGCGAACGCCGACCGGTACCTACGCGAGACGTTCCCGAGAGCGAACGCGACGACGCTGGCGCTGGCGCTCAAAGAGTTCAACAACGACGTCGCGCTGGCGAAGGACGCGTTGAAGGAGTTCTTCGAAGAGGAAGACGGAGGCGGTGGGCGAGGACGGCGACGGGGACGGGGACGAGGCGGGGAGGAGGACGCGCGACGCGACGGAAAGCGACGGCGCCGCGACAAAAAGGAGAAGCGAGAGAAGGATAGAAAGCACAAGCGCAAACACAGGCGACGCTCGCGTTCGCGTTCGCGTTCGCGTTCGCGCGAGAGATGGCGCGAGCGACGACGGGACGAAGAGGCGGCGCCGCGACGCGCGTTCGGTAACGACGAAGAGGAGCGCCGAGCCGAGCTCGCGGAGGCTCGCAAGAAAGACGAAGAGGCGAGACAGAAAGAGATCGTCGCCAGACTTCGCGCGCACGGCGACGTGAGCGTGATGCGCGAGCAAGAGATACTTCGCCAGAAGTTGCAAATCGCCCATCGCGTCGGCGACGCGAGCGAAGCGGAACGCATCAAGGCTTTGCTGTCAGTCGACGACGCGCTCGCGAAAGCCGCGAAGAGTAACTACGGCTTTCGACCCGGAGATTGATCGCGCCGCGCGCGCGTTTTAGGAAAACTACGCTACTAGATACATTAATCACATTTCGCTACCGTAGTCGAGACGCCTTCGCCTTCGTCGTCGTCGCCGCGAGACGCGGATCGAGCCCCAAAACATCCCCCAAGACGACGTACGCGCACGCCGCGCACGCCCCGACGAGGTGTCCTATCTCGATCCCTCGCAACACGCTGTTCGGCCACGCGAGCCACGCGCGCTCCCAATCCAGCGCCGTCGCGCACGCGCCGCACCACGCCCCCGCCGCGCTCCCGAGCGCCGCCGCTCGCGCGCTCGCCTCCCTCGCCGTTCGCGCGCGCCCGTCCACGAACACCCGCTTCACGTCTTCCCCGTACGTTCGCAACGCTTCCTTCACCGTCTTCTCGTCACCGTCGCCGTCGTCGCGCGCGAGCGCGAACGCCGTCGTCGTCGTCGCGCTCAGCGCGCGCGCCGCCCGCCACGTCCCGCGCGCCGTCTCCGCCGCCGCGCGCGCGCCCGCGCCGAGCGCGCTTCCCGCGAACGCCCCGGCCGCGACGAACCACGCGCACGCGCCCAGGACGTGCGCGACGCCCGCGACGACGCCCGCGACGCGCGCGTCCTCGACGCCGCGAACCGTCATCGCGCGTCCCGCGACGCGCGCCGCCATCACCGCGCGCGTCGCGTCGACGCGCGACGCGCGACGCACCGCGAGCGCCGCCGTCTCGATCGCGCACGCGACGGTCTCGCGCCGCATCGCGCGCGCGTCGCGCGGTGCCGCGGTGCCTCGAATTTCAAGCGTCGCGTCAAACGTCGTCGCGCGTTCGACGCGCGCGCGATGCGCGCGGCGCCGGGCGACGACGAGGTGATGCGCGACTACGTCCAGCGCCTGGCGGCGCGGCAGATGGAGGCGCGACGCGAGCGGAAACCGCGCGCGCCGCGAAGAGAGCGCGCGCGCGTCGTCGACGCGGCTCGACCGCGAGACGAGGAGGACGACGCGCGACGACGCGTCGACGCGCTGGACGCGAGCGGTGCGGACGGCGAGGGCGACGCGAGGGACGCGGAGTACGAGCGGTACGCGCCGACGCACGGAACGATCGCGGGAGGACCGCATCCGGATCCGGTGGTGGAGACGGGAACGCTGGCCAAGGTGGCGCCGCCGAAGCCGACGTACGAACACGGGATACGGGATCTGTGCGACAGCGGTGGACTGAGCGCGCTGCAGATGGAGTGCGTGACGTACGCGTGCATGCGACACGAGCAGAGACTGCCGGGAGAGCGAAATGAAAGGGCGGGATTTTTCTTGGGAGACGGCGCGGGCGTGGGGAAGGGACGACAGATCGCGGGATTGGTGTACGAACACGTGCGACGGGGAGGGAGACGGGTGCTGTGGGTGAGCACGAGCGCGGATTTGAGGTACGACGCCGAGCGGGATTTGAACGATTTGAACGCGAAACCAAAGGTTGAGGTGATTCCTAAAAATACCGCGGCGATGCCGCGCGGAGACTTGAGCGAGCACCTCGACTCGGGCGTCGTGTTTTCCACGTACTCTTTGCTCACGCAGGGCACGGCGAAAGTCAAGAAGGACAAGTATTCGAACAATGACGAGATTCTGAAGATGATCACCAAGAACAGCCGACTGGAGCAGTTTGTGACGTGGCTCAAGGAGGATGAGCGCGGGCCGCTCATAGTTTTTGACGAATGTCACAAGGCCAAGAACTTGTACAACTCGGGTGGCAAACCGACCAAGACCGCTTTGTGTGTGGTGGCGCTGCAACTCGCGATTCCGGACGCGCGTGTGCTGTATTGCTCCGCCACCGGCGCGAGCGAACCGAGGAATTTGGGCTACATGACGCGCCTGGGTCACTTTGGATGGGCCGACACATTCGACATGTTGCAAAAGCTCGAGAGCGCGGGTCTGGGTGCGTTGGAGATGTTCGCGTGCGGGCTCAAGGCCACGGGAAGCTATCTTTGTAGGACGCTTTCGTACGAGCAGGCGGAGTTTGAACTCGTCGATTGTCCGATTTCGGAAGAGTTGAAAATGATGTACAATCGTAGCACCGAGTTGTGGGTCTTGTTCAAAAAAGTTGACGAAGCGATTTCCAAGTTACGCGGCATGGGCGGTGAAGAGTGGGTGACCGCGAACGAGAAGAGCGCCAAAGCGCTCAACAGATTGTTTTGGGCGACGCACCAGCGATTTTACCGTCAGATGTTGCTATGCGCAAAAGTTCCTGAACTCGCGAAGCTCGCTCGAAAAGCCGTCACGCAGGAAAACTTGGCTGTTGTGATCGGACTTCAGAGCACTGGTGAAGCCAGCCTCACGCGCATGGCTGACGAAGCGAACGATGAAGATGACGAAGACTTCGTCAGCTCTCCCGCTGAGATGCTCACGAACTATCTCAAGAACAATTTCCCCACAACTTCGTGCCGCGCGTCTGCGAACAACGCCAGACTTTGGGACACTGTTTTGGCCGATGTTGTGCGCGTCGTCAACACGTGGTGCTCGCAAGAAACCATCGTCGAAGTGCTTGGTCGTAATCCGCTTGATGACAACGTCCCAGCTGCGAACGCGGTTGGTGCCGCGGCGAGGGATGATGACATCGAAGTCGTGCATGAGAAAGGGCTGGACGAGGTGCTCGCCGAGCGCTTAGAGGCGGCCAAACTCGCCGGCAACTTTCTAGATTTGACGGATGACGACATCGAACGACGCGCGCGAAATGGGGTCAACGAGGCTCAGATACGCGATCTCGAGCGCATGGAGGAAGCAAACGCTGCGAATGAGCAGGCGCGACGAGATCGTCTGATTGCTGAGGAACGTCAGCTGGCAGAGTTGAATCGTCGACGCGTTGAAGAAGCTTTGGCCGCGGCGCCGTCGCCGAGTTCGAACGATGAAAATTTGCCGCCTCCGATGAGTCCACCGCCAGAACGACAAGCGCTCGTGGAAAATCGTCAGCAGATTTCACAGTCGGGAAATAAGAGATCTTCTCGGAGCGATGATGGTTCGGATCTGCCGCCCAATCCGCGACAGAAGGTTGCCGGCGCAATTCGCGACGTCGACATCATCGAGATAGACCTTACTTCTTCAGATGATGAGTCGCGAGATGCTTTCAATTCAAGTGTGCAGAAACGTCGAGAAGAGTTCGCGCGCAACGGTCAGATACTCAGTGGTGCCGCGCATACTATGGATATTCCGGCGCCGGCTCGTCCCGACGCTCCCGTCGCTTCTGGCTCTGGGATGCACTTTTCCCGGGCAAACGCGCCTGATCCGCCCAAACCGGCCGTGAACGCTCTTGAACGACTACGCCGTTTCGTTCCAGCAGATCACGCTCCACCGCGCGACGCGCCTCGCGCGAATGCAGGTGTTGTCCGAGTGAAACCCGAGCCTGTTCAAGGAGATCGCCGCCGCGCCGCCGCGCCGGTGAACCTTAAGGACGAGTTCGCCAACGCAGACGCGGAAGATTCAGACAGCGACGGCGCGCGAGAAGAGCTCTCGGATATGGACGAACCATTACCTGACGATGACGTCGAAAACCAGCATCTCGTGCACATCCGCGCTCTTTTGCTTCGAGCGGTCGACTCGTTGCAGCTTCCACCAAATCCGCTCGACAATCTCATCGCGCTCTGCGGTGGACACGAGCACGTCGCCGAGATGACTGGCCGAAAGCTGCATCAGGTCCGACAGGAGAACGGCAAAATTATGACTCGAAAGCGTATGGACGATACGGACGCCGCGAACGCCAAGCTGATGAACATGACCGAGAAGAGAAAGTTCCAACAAGGTGAAAAACTCATCGCGATCATCTCCGACGCGGCGAGCACCGGTATTTCTCTCCAGGCGGATAAACGTGTCCAAAATCAGCGTCGACGATGCCATATGACGCTTGAGCTTCCCTGGAGCGCTGATAAGGCAATTCAGCAGTTCGGTCGTTCTCACCGGTCGAATCAGTCGAGTGCTCCGCTCTATCGCATTCTCATGACGCCGTGCGGTGGCGAACGACGCTTCGCGTCCAGTGCAGCCAAACGTCTTCTTTCGCTCGGCGCCTTGCTCAAGGGTGATCGACGCGCGCTCGGCGCCGGCCAAAGTCTGCAAGCGTTTGACATAGATAACGCATACGGCTCTGAAGCGCTGAAGCGCATGATTTCTGATCTCAAGCGCGACACCGATCCCATGCCGACTGTGCAGTACACGGAGGCGCAGCTTGACGCCATCATCAACATCATTCGAGGCGAGCTCGTGAAAGTCGGTCTCGCCGACGAAGACAATGGCGACGGGAGGTTTACACTCAAAGGCAACAAAACTAAAAATTCTGGTCTGAAGATCTCCACATTTTTGAATCGTCTTCTCGGGATGCCTATCGAAATGCAAGAAATTGCATTCGACTACTTTACGCAAACGTTTGAAGGCGTCATCAAGGATCATAAACAACGTGGCAAGTATGACTCGGGCGTGACGAATATTACCGGTCAGAGCATCGTCTCAAAGCCAGAACACAACAAAGTTGTTCACAAGTGTCCGACATCTGGTGCTGAGACCAACGTTCGCTTAGTGGTCAGCGACTCCGGCGTTAAATATCGTCAAGTGTGCGCCATGATGCGCGATTACGAAGAGAATCGAGAGGCCTTGTTCGAAGGATCAAACCAGCGTGGACTGTGTGGATTCTACATCGCGACGTACGGGACTATGGCCAAGACGAACCGACCGAACGTCTGTTACGCGCATGAAATTAGGAACATGGGCCAGCAGAATCAAAATTCGATCAAGAATCCGCAAATGCAGATCACGCGTGCGAATAAGCTCAACGCTTCAAAGATGGACCTGGACAACTTGCAGGCAAACTACAAGAGAGTAGAACTTACCGATATTGACGGCGTGCTTCGTTTTCGTGAGCTGTGGAACTTTTGGTATGACTTCTTCAAATCCACGTGTGTGCACGGCAAAACGTGTAAGCAGGGTGTAGGGAGGCGGATGTGCGACGCCGGGAAACGTTTCCGGAACGATCTGCTCATTTGCGGCGCCGTGTTACCGGTATGGAATCAGATAAATGACCAATTCAAGGGTATGGTGGCCACGGAAGAAGGAACTGTTCGCGAAACTCATTTGAAAGTGATGCGCGCGCAGACCACGCTTGGCGAAAAGATTGTCGGATTGAAGCTCGCGTCCATCGCAGTCGAAGATTTTGACGATTACGTTCGATCACTGCAAACCACGATTGAAGACAGAACCAAAGGAGGAGTTGGCCATGAACGACATGGCGGCGAAATTCACTATGACGAATATTACGATGACGACGATCTGTATTGAACACACAAACTGCGAACGGCGTAAACGTCGACGAACGCTGAAAAATGCTAAACGTCGCGTTACGTCGAAAAGCTCCGCGCGGAGCTCGTAGATAGCTACAACACTACACTAGAACGATTGAATTGAAATTTGTACACCATCAACGCACGCTCGACGCGACAGACTTCGCCGGCAAAGCGATGCAGCCGCTCGCGTCGCATCGCAACACGACCTTCGCCACGACGTCGGCGCCATACGGAATCGTCGTGTGACCAGTCATTATCCATGCACCATCGGTGTCATCGCGTTCGAAAGTCTGCGTGCAGAGTAGAGTCGCGCCATTGGCGACGGTTTCTAATCCAGTGAGCGTTGCGAGGCCCTTTTCGATCGTCACGTCGAGGTCGCTCACTATGATACCCTGCGGTCGGCGATCTGGTCGCAAAACAACGTCCCATCCATCGAGACGCGCACCCTTATCGACAAGCGGCGCCAGCGCGCTCTGTCGCGTCTTACTCTTTGACCAAATAGCCGCCATCGCTTCTTCGTCGCCCTCGCCCAGGGCGCGATAAAAGCCTTCGTGTATGGCGACGATTTCGCTCAATTCGGGCACGTCGCGTGGAAGCGCTTGCGAAATCGCGCCGCGCCCACCGCCCGAGGCGATTCGAGTGCCTTCCTCCTTCGACGTGAGCGCCTCGGACGAATCTAATGTCGCGCGTTTCCACGCTTTCTCCGCCTCTTCATCTTGTTTGTTCCCCGGCCGGTTCCGAGGAAACGTGCTCAACAAAACATCCCAATTCGGCGCGCCCACGCCAGAGCCGCGAATCATGCCGCTCGTGGAAATGGTCAAGTACCCGCCCGACGCCGCCGCGTCACCCATCAGTCGCCGGAAATACCCGCTCCAATCGTCGTTTCGCGTCGGCCACGCGAGCCATCTTCCCGCGCCGGCGCCCGGAAACGCCTTAACGACGTCCTTCAAAAGCTCCCACCGTCCCGGTCCGACGTCCGCGACGGCCGACGTCGCCGCCGCGCTCTCGCGCTCGACCACGGGCACGACTAAAATCCGACTCTGTTCCAACCGCCGTCGATACGGCGTCGCCGCCATCAAATCTCGCTCCACTTTCGCCGCGTCGCCGTACACCACCGCGACGCGCGCCACGTCCCGCAGCTCCCCCAGCGCGAACCTCGTCTCCTCCCGAAACTTATTCCTCTGAATCACCGTCATCTTCCCCAGCGCCAGCTCTCGCTGCAACCGCTCCAGATCTTTCTTCCGCTTATCCGCGTCAACCTTGGCGAGCGTCGCGCACGCCGCGAGCCCGCCCGCGTTCTCCAGCAGCGCCGCCGTCGCCTCGGCGCTCCCGCCGCTCCGCGCCGCGTCGCCGATCGAGCTCGGCAGCGACAGCGCGAGTCCGAGCGCGAGCGAGCCGACGAGCGTCAGTCGCGGGTAGAACCACGCCGCGCGCGACTCCCACGTGCGCAGCGTCGCGTCGTCGAAGCGACCGCCGCTGAGCGCATCGGTGCGCGCGTCGTCGCGCGCGCGCTCGACGACGACGTCGTCGTCGCGACGCGACGCGCGCGAGGACGCGCCGCGCGCGCGGTCGCGCGCGACGCGCGCGCGACGCGGCGTCGCGCGACGCGGCGACGACGCGACGACGCGCATCGACGTCGATGAGTGACGACGACGCGCGGACGCACTTCGCGCCGCGTCGAGCGCGCGCGATGCGCGCGACGACGGCGACGACGGCGACGGCGAACGCGCCGCGCGCGCGCGCGAGCGACGGCGACGGCGACGCGCGACGGCGACGCGCGACGCGGCGACGCGACGGCGAGCGCGCCGCGAAAAAAGATGACGACGCGGCGTCGCGGCGCGCGACGTGCGCGGCGGCGGCGCTGACGGTGGCGATGGCGACGACGACGCACGCGCGACCGGTGCGGGCGTACGCCGATCGACGCACGGTGGTGCGGCGAGAGATAAAGCGCGAGGACTTTGAGTCGCTGCGAGACTTTGAACGCGCGAGGAGCGGCGAACGCGCGAGCGAGTCGGCGAAAGATTCCGAGCGAGGGATTCCCGTGACGCTGAGCAGCTCGAGCGAGGGCGAGAACGAGAGCGCGATGATGTACACGGAGCCGCCGAGACGGGCGACGGCGCGGAGGAAGGGGGCGTTCGACGCGCGACGGGCGGCGAGCGCGGCGTTTCAATGGAGCGTCATAGGGGGAGTGGTGTACAGCGTGCGCCGGGCGCAGAGACGGTCGGAAGACGTGTCGAAGAATCTCGCGCGACGGTTCGCGTACGCCGACGCGGAGCCTGACGCGCTCGTGGGGACGCGTTGGCGCGTGTACGCGGACATAGGACGAGAATCGGGCACCTGGATGCCCCCGGCGTGGGGGCAATCCGGCATGCGTTTGGTGTGTCCGATCGCCATCGAGTTTAAAGACAACGGCGTCGTCGAACCCATCGCAACGGGCGCGTTCACGCCGACGAAGTTTGAAGCGGGCACGTGGAGCATTGACGGTGACACGCTGCGGTTCAACCTGAAGATGGTCGGCGGCTTGCGGCGAGGCGACATCGAATTCGGCGAAGAGTCGCTGTACTTTAAAACCTTGGCCTGGGGCGATAAAGTCAGCGCGAACAAAGGCCGCATGCTCGTGAACCAAACTCGGTTCTTAATCCGTCGCGAATGGCGTTCGGTGGGGACGTTTAAGACGGAGCGCATCGCCGCCGACGAAGACGCCGGCGCGCAACTCGTGCCGCCCATGCGCGTTCGCGTGCCCGAATGAGCGGCGACGGTGCACACGCGCACGAAATGAATGAATATTATCATAGTTTTAGGGTTCATACCCCCGTAGTCTACTTTTACCCCGAAATTTGCCTGCTCTCGCACCACGCCGCGATTTCCTCCACCGTCGCCTCCATCGCGTCCGCGTTCGCGTTCGCTCGCACCCAAACCTCCTCGTACGCCTCCTTCGCCTCCTCCACGACGACTTGAAAGATGTCACACTCCACATTTTCCCGTATCTTCTTTTCCGAGTACCCTCGCGCCGCCAACCGATCGTACAGCGTCGCCGTGTCGTCCACCAGCGTCAGGCACGTCACCAAGTCGAACCACCGCTCCGGGAACAGCTCGCACGAGTGATAATCCACCACGCACGCCTCCCCTCGCGCCGCGTGCCCCTCGAGCAGGTCTTCCATGCGATCCAACAGCGCGTCCTCGTCCAGCTCGTGCGTGTCCGCGTCCTCGACGTACGCGCCGTGAAAACCTTCGCGCGCGCACAGCGCCCCGACGTCGATCCTCTTCGCGTCGATTCGCGTCGCCAGCGCGTCCGCGAGCGTCGTCTTGCCCGCGCCCGGGACGCCGGTGACGAGGATGAACGGCCTCGCGCGCGTTGCCGCCGTCGTGGGCGCCATGACGCGCTTCCGACGCGCCCGAACGTGCCGCCACTCGCCGTCGCGCCGATGGCGTCGCTCGTTCGCGTCGACCCGCTGCGACGCGTCGCGGCGAGCGCGGACGACGACCGCGGCGACGACGCGAATCACGACGCGCGCGAGCGCACCGCGGGGCCGCGCTCGATGCTCGAGGGCGAGGCGCGCGAAGAGACGTACGCGCGGTCGCCGTGCGAGGACCTCGCGCGATTGACGCTCGCGGCGCTCCTGTCCGTCGTCCAGGCGGCGTGCGCGTGCGCGCTGTGCGCGCTTTACGCGGTGCGCGCGGTGACGCCCGCGCCGGTCGAGCGGTTTACGCGCGCGCGGGCGTTCGACGTCGCGTACGCGGTGTACGCGAGCGCGCTGGGGCGAGCGGCGCATCGAGGCGCGGTTTCGATGACGCGAGGCGGCGGGACGCACTCGACGGCGCACCCGCCGATGGCGTGCGGCGGGAAGTCGGTGATAGTGAGCGTGCCGTTCATGAACGATAATTATTCGTACGTCGTCGTGGATTCGGAAACGCGAGAGGCGTGCGCGATCGATCCCGCGGATCCCGAGGCGACGCTGGAGTGCGCGAAGAAAATCGGCGCGCGGTTGACGACGGTGTTGACGACGCATAAGCATCACGATCACGCGGGAGGGAACGGGAGGTTGGTGGCGATGATGGCGGAGGAGGAGAACGGTGCGGTCGCGATGAAGGTGTACGGACACGCGCGAGATGGGTGTCACGGGGTGAACGCGCGCGTGGAGCACGGGGACGTCGTGCGAGTCGGGCGCGGGACGCGGTTTTTGGTGACGCACGTGCCGTGTCACACGCGCGGGCACGTGGTTTATGGATTATTAGGGCAGGAATACGAAGACGATGGCGAGACGGCGCCGTCGCTGGCGGACGTCAAGGCGATGTTCACGGGAGACGCCATCATCAACGGCGGCGTCGGGGCGTTCTTCCACGGCGACGCCAAGGATTGTTACGAAAATCTTCACGAGCGTCTGGCCGACGTCTCGGACGATTGCTTGGTGTTCAGCGGGCACGAGTACATGGAGACCAACTTACGGTTCGCTAAAGCGATCGACGTCGCGGATGAAATCACGGCAAATTGCTTTTTCGCCATTCTGTTGCACCGGCATAAGCGCGCGAGCACGATGCCGTCGTCGTTTCGCGTCGAGCGTCGACTCAATCCGTTCTTCAGGTGTCGCGATCGAGAGTACTTGAGAACGCTCGTCGAGACGAAGAAGGAGTTCGCCAAGGCAAAACAACGACCATGGTGGCACAGATACTTTGGGCCCGACGCGAAAACTCTCGCGGAACGGCGAGAGCGAGAGGTGGAAAACGGCGCGCTCGCTCGCCTCCTCGCGTCGGCGAATCACGAGTTGGCGGCGACCAAGGAAGAGGCAGTGGCGGGTATGAACATGGTGATAAATTTGATGTCGGATGTGTTCTCTGAGATAGATGCGAGGAACGGCGACGATGAGGAGCGACGCGTGTTCGTCCAGTACGCGAAGCACGCTGCCGCATCGGGCCACACGCGCGTCGTCGTTTCGCAGCTCATCGCGCCGGGGCTGGTGTAGAGAGGAGGGAGTTTTAGAAGTAGAGAAATGTATTAATCACACGTCGCACGCACGCTCAAATTTTGATTTGAAACGCTTACTTGCCGAGAACCGTCTCGTTGAAGCGTTCGACTTCCTTGGCGGAGCCGATGCAGAGCGCGGTGCGTTGGTCAACGGTGTTGATTTGGACGTCCAAAACGGAGCCGCCGGTGACGCCGTCAGACGTCTTACCACCAGACTTTTCGACGAGCAAACCGAACGGCGCGGCTTCGAACGCGAGGCGAAGCTTGGCCGGGGATTTGGCGGAGGTCGGGTTGGAGAACACACCTTGGTTCTTGGTGAATTGCTGGTACACATCCGGGACGAGGCCGCCAGAGTAGCGGAGCGTGTAGCGTTCGTCCATGTAGTAGTCCAACAACTTCTTGTAGCCTTCGGTGTCTTGCGCGGCGCGCATGTTCGCCGGAGAGAAGATCTTGGAGGTTTCGTTGATCTTAATGTTCATGCGGGAGCAGATCCACGGCTCGAAGGAGCCGTCCGGAAGTTGGCAACCCTCCGGCGTGCAGCCGTAGGAGAATTCGTAGACGCCGTCGTCGAGGGCGACGATGACGGTGGTACGCGGACCGTAAAGCGCGACGAGAGACGTGCGCTGGTCGCGGCCGGTGGCACCGAGCAAACCGTCGGCGCCAGTCCCGGAGGTCGAGTCCCAGATACCGATGATGGTACCGACGGCCCAGTTGTTGTCGACGATGGAGGAGCCGTCGAGCGGGTCCCAGCACACGGTGTACTCGCCGTTCGGGTTGCACTGCACAACTTCCGGCTCTTCTTCGGACGCACCGTACGCCACAGTTTCAGAGCTCTTCACGCAATCCCACATGAGGTTATCCGCGATCACGTCCACGGAAAGTTGCGCGTCACCAAAGGTGTTCGCGCTCCCCTCCACGGTGACGAGCGCCGAGCGCAACGCCTCGGTGATATCCGCGCAGCAATCGAGCATCTCGACAATCACCTTGCGCAACTTTTCGTCCGCGCAGTGCTTACCCAAGATGTTTTCAAGGCTCGGGTACGAGTCTTGCTTCTCCGTCGTCGTGTAGAACGACGTCGACGAGGCGCCGTATTCGTGCGCTCGCACGTCCCGGCGCACCGGCTTCGCCGCTTGGCGTCGCTTCGTCGCTTGGTGCGTCTTCGCGGAGCATCGCGCGCGCGTCGCCGCGTTCATCTGTCGTCGTAAAGATCCGCGTTCCCATCGTTCGTCAGTCGCCGCGCGTCCTCGCCGCCGTCTCCCGCCGCGCCGTCGCCGCGCCGCGCGCGCGTCGTCCCGCCGCCCCGATCGTCTCGCGCCCCATCGCGTCGCGTCTCTCGCCCCCGTCGACGCATCGCTCGCGCGCGCGCACCGTGGACATGGCGGACATGATCGAGTTCGAGTGTCTTCGCGCGCGTCGCTCGTGCGAGGCGCGGTGTGCGTCGCGCGCGCTCGCGTCGCGCGTCGCCGGCGAGTGGATAAGATCATTCGGTCCGTGTGTCGATTCGTGTCGATTCGTCTCACGTATGGGCAAACAGTGTACATATCGACGGCAGACGCGCCGACGCCGACGACGACGCGCGCACACGGCGACGCGCGACGATGTCGACGACGGCGCGCGCGACGGCGTCGGCGTCGGCGCGACGCGCGACGCCGGCGCGCGCGCGCGGCGCGACGCGAACGCGCGCGGTGCGCCGACGCGCGATCGCGAGACGCGCGACCGGGGACGGGACGACGCGCGCGGACGCGGACGCGGACGCGGACGCGGACGAGGCGGCGGCGGCGCGCGCGTCGAAGAAGTGGAAACCGAAACCGCTGCCGTCGACGTTCGGGGACGCGGCGTCGCCGAGAGCGCGGTCGCCGTTCGACGCGAAGACGGGGGCGACGTCGCCGTTCGAGAAGGCGCCGGGGACGTCGGCGTCGCCGTTCGAGAAGGCGACGAGCGACGGGACGGGTAAACCGGCGAGTCCGTTCGGGGCGGTGGCGACGCCGGTGACAGAGGGCGGGGCGGCGAGCGGGGACGCGACGACGACGCGCGCGAAGGCGGCGGCGAGCCCGTTCGGGGCGGCGGAGGCGCGGTCGCCGTTCGCCGCGGCGCCGGGCGCGGCGAAGAGCCCGTTCGGAGGAGCGAGCGCGGCGAAGAATCCGTTCAACGAACCGGAAGCCGCGCTGTACGGCGCGAAGCCGGTGGCGAAGAAGCCGGCGGTGAAGGTGGAAGAGAAGACGTCGTTTTTGGAGTCTTTGCCGCGACCGACGCTCGGGCAATTCTTCATCGTGTTCTCGTTCGTGACGATCATTTCTTTGATGCTCGGGACGTTTTGGGTCGTCGTCAACGCCGGTGGCGTGCACTTTAACGATTCTTAAGCCGAGCGCGACGTGCTCGCACTCATTTATCGCTCGCGTTGCTTTACATTATCCTTGTAGTCGGCAAATAGGTCACACATTCATCGTTTGTTTGTTTGTTCGTTTCTCGTTCATCGCGCGCTCAAGCGGCCTTCGAGGCAAAGCGCGCATACGTAGTCGAACGCATCGCTCGCCGTTTCGGGCGTTCGACGCAATCGCGGGTCGGAAAGAATGGCGGCGAGCCGCGAGCGCTGCGCCTCCAGCTGCCGAACGAAGCATTCGCGTTGGAGAGAGTCGAGCGAAAGCCGATGGAGCTCGAGCAACGCGCCTTGCAAGCGCTCGGAAGGCACGCGTCGAATCGCCGCCGTCAGTCGAAGTGTCTGCTCGGAAACCTCCCGCTCGATCGTGTTCGCTCGAAACGCGTGACGACTCGCTTCACCGTCCAAGGCTTGTGCTTCCGCGTCGACCCATCGTAGAAAACTCAAGCCGATCGTCTGCGAAGGCGTCGTTCTCGCGCGAGACGTTCGTGGAAGATTGGAAAGACGATACGTCAACATTCGTCGCCACACGTCGTCGTCATCGTCGCCTTGGTTGCATTCTTCGTCCTCATTCGTGGTGAAGGACGAAAAGTCGCCGAGCGCGTCGTGGATGCTGGCGCGCGCGCGCGGCGGAAAAATTTCAATTTCCCTCGGCGTCCACGCGGCTTCTTCGGGCGACGACGAATCTTCGTCGACGTCGCCGGATGAATGCAGCGTACCGAGCGATGACGGCTTCAACGACGAGACCGTTCGTAACGATTTCACGCCCGAACGCTCGGGCGTCACGCACGTCCGCGTCGGCGATTCGGAATCGGAGCTCTCGCTCAACGTCGCCGGATCGGCGCTCCGTCGACGCATGGCGTTCACGCGCCTCAGTTTCGGCGTCTCACCCCCCACGACGACGGCGCGGTGCAAACAATCACCGCCATCAACGCTCGCGTCATCGATCGCGCACGCGAGCAGCAAAGCCGCGCCCGAACTTTCCGAAGACGTGCGCGCCGACGCCGCCGATCCCGACGTCGTCGAGTCCAATCGCGCCGTCGCGTGCGCGCTCGACATCCGCCCGAGCGGCACCACCTCGAGCGCCTCGCCCATCGTCATCGTCACCGACCGATACTTCACGCGCGCGTCGTCGTCCAGATACGCCAACAGTTTCCTCGTCGCCGTCTCGTCGTCTTCCCCTCCCTCGCCGCCTCCGATCTCGAACCCGTTCTCGGCGTCCGCGCGCATCTCCTTCGCCGTTCTCTCCAACCGCGCCAGCGTCCCATCCCGTCGCAGCGCCTCGACGAAATCCTCCACCAACCCCTCGCTCGCGATTCCCTCGCGTTCGCGTTCGCTCGTCGCGCTCGTCGTCGTCGTCGACGCCCGCCCCGACGACGCGTCCTCGTCGTCGTCGCGCCCTCGTCCTCCCGTCTCTTCCTCAACTTTCACTTTCGCCTTCGTTTTCGCCCGTCGCGTCGTCTTTCGCGCGCGTCGCGCGATAAACCTTCGCCACGCGTCGCGCGCGCGCGTCATGTCGCCGCGCGCGCGTCGTCGCGCGCGTCGGTGCCGTCGAGTCGAGCAGTGTCGACTTTCGATCGACATCGATCGACATCGATCGACGTTCCGTCGATCGATCGATGGTCTCGATCGATGGTCTCGATCGATGTTACTCGAATGAACACGGACCGCGTCCTCGCCCGGTCTCCGGGCGGCGCGCCGTCGCGCGCGCCGCGGAAGGACGCGCGCGGCGACGCGGCGCGCGGCGACGCGGCGCGCGGCGAACGTCGCGGGGCGACATCGCGCGCGCGGCGCGGCGCGGCGAGGCGCGAACGGACGCGAACGGACGACGCGAGAGACGCGGTGATTTCGAAACGCGCTTCGACGGAAACGGAACGGCGCGACGACGCGATGGCGCGCGACCCGAGGGAGATGACGGGAGAGGTGGCGCGCGTCGTCATCGGTGGGGACGTGTTCCAGGTGAACGACGCGGTGTTGGTCAAGGCGCCGGGGGCGAACGAGCGGTACGTGGGGCGCATCGTGAGCGTGGCGGTGGAGAACGGGGCGGTGAAGGCGCGGTTGTGCTGGTATTATCGACCGCAAGAGACGCGAGGGGGACGGAAACGGTTTCACGGGGTGAAGGAGTTGTTTTCGAGCGATCACTACGATTGGGTGAGCGTGAACACGATCGATGCGAAGTGCGAGGTGTGGTCGCTGCGGGAGTATCAAGAGCTCGAGGCGGTGACGGAGTTTGATTTTTACGCTCGGTTTTTGTATCGAAGCTCGCGGGGGGAGTTCCGACCGGAGAAGGTGCCGGTGTTCTGTAAGTGCGCGGAGCCGTATAATCCCGATCGGTTCATGGTCGAGTGCGATCAGTGTAACGATTGGTTCCATCCCGAGTGCGTCAACGAGACGAAATCCAGCGCTTCGCAGCTCGACGTTTGGCGGTGTCCCGACTGTCGATTGAGCAAGATTACGGGCGAGGTTTGAAACGCGAAATGAGCGCATCGAATAATTGAATGTACAAATGAAATCGCGCGCGCGGCACCGTCGCTGAGCACGCGACGGGCGCGCGACGCGAACTTATAGCAAGACGGCGCCGTTCACCCTTAGATAATTCGAGTAGCACGAAGCAACTCCATCGCTCGATTAGCACCCAGCACACCACCGAAAAATGGCACGTCTGAAATATTCTATCGCTATATCACAATGAATCCGTGCGTCGATCGCCGTCACTACTCGTAACCTTCGCCGATTTCGATGCCTGCGTCGATGAGTGCGTTCCCAGTCGCTTTCATTCGCGCGGCGAACTTGCACGCCGCGCGGAGCTTTGCCATGCGCAAACGCTTCAAAAGCTGCTTGGCGAGGTGCGCCACGCGAGGGTTGCGCGAGTTTTGCAAATAATCAACCACCTTAGTGCCGTCCTCGACAATCATGATGGACTGATTTCCGGGCGATAACATCAAGTTGGATAACGCGGTGATGGCGGCGGTTTCCGAGCGCACGTCCCCGGTCCGAGCGAGCTGAATGATCCATTTTAACGCCCCTTGCTTGCAAAAGCGCTCACCGTTTGGCTCGTACAGCGCTAATTCTGCGATCGCGAGCGCGGCGAACCGCTTTACTTCCTGCTGCGGACTGCGCAACATGAAGATGCACGCCTGAATGGCGCCCGTTTTTCCGGCGAGCGCGCGCAAATCGAAATTCGACGCCAAATTTTTCAACCCGAGCGCGGCGACTAATTGCATCTCCGCCATATCGATTCGTTCCGACGTGTTCATCGCAATCGTGCAAAACAACTGAATGGCGCGATACTTGACGAGCGTCTCGCGCAAATCCTTGTTGCGCGCCATGTGCGCGATGACGAGCGCCGCCGCCAGCTTCCGAGCCGGAATCTTATCTCTCGAGAGTTCGAACAAAAAAGGCACGTAACCTTTTTTCTCCATCAAATTACTAAATTCGTCGTTCATCGCCAAACGCGCGATGGCGATGAGCGCCCACTTCTCCGTGTCCGTGTCGTCCGTCTTATCGACGAAGTCGAGAAAGTTTTTAATCAATTGCTCCGGCGCCTTCGCGCTCATCAGCGACGCCACCTCGGGATCATCCGCGATTCTCGCGAACGTCACCACGCAATTTCTTTTAACCCTCACCCCTAACCCCTTTTCCGTGATCAGCGCCGTCATGCTCTTATCCAGCCCCTCGTCGCTCGCTAAAAACCGCGTATCGTCGTGATTCACCAGCGTCGTCAGCGCCCCGCTCGCCGCCACCGCGCGCTCTTTATCTTTCCCCTTGATCGTCGCCACGCACAGTTTAAACATCTCCTTCGTCGCCAGCGCCGTCGCGCAATCATCGTGCAGCGCCAGCGTCTGCACCAGCCCGAACGCCGCGATCTGCGCCTCTCGCTCCTTAAACTCGCACAGCCGCGGCAGGCTCTCCCTCAGAAACGTCCCGCGCGTCCTGTGCGTCAGCTTCCCCCACGTCGTCTCCACCTCTCCCGCGATCGCCGCTCGAAGCGCGCGCATCTGTCGCAGCAAGCGTCGCATCTTCCCCGTCGATCGCTTCCATCCCGCGATGTCGTCCATCATCGCGTGCACCTTGGCGTCCGTCATCGCTTCGTCCACCGTCTCGCGCGCGCACGTCACGAACGCGATGAACGCGCGCACCGCGCGCACCATGCGACGCCGCGCCACGCGCATCGCGAGAGTCTAACTAGCGTTCGTCTTTCAGCGTTCTGTGCGTGTCCGCGTTCTGTGCGCATCCGCGTCGCGCGGTGCCGACGCGTCGATCGTAACGGTCGAACGAAATCGCGAAATCGACGCATCGCGACGCGACGACGCGATGTGGACGACGCGGGAGATCGACGGCGTCGCGCGCGCGCTTCGCGAGGTCGCGGACGCGCTCGCGGAGGCGTCGAGCGAGGCGAAATCGAGGGACGCGCGACGCGCGCGCGACGACGACGACGACGACGATGGACCGGCGCTCGGCGCGGTGAGAGGGGCGACGCTGGCGGGGAACTGCGCGGTGAAGCTGCGAGAGGCGCTCGAACGCGTCGAGGCGCACGCGGGGGAGGCGTTTCGGGACGTCGAGGGCGCGACGAAGGCGGCGGCGAGAAGGAAAGCGAGGGGAGGGGAGGCGGGGGAGGGGGACGACGACGACGGGGAGGACGACGCGTTCGAGGATATGTTCGATAAGGATGGGAAACCGCGGCGGGGGAGCGCGCCGAGGCGGGGACACACGCTGCCGGGGATGAGCGACGCGCTCGGGGAGCTGCGCGGAGTTTTGCAAAAGGTGGGCGTGAAGAGCGCGGCGGCGGCGGCGGAGGCGGCGGACGATCCGACGAGCTCGGGCGCGGAGGCGGATGGCGAGGCGAGCGAGGTGGAGAGCGAGCGACGCGCGGTGCGCGAACCCGTGGTCGCGGCGCCGCCGCCGGCGAAGGCGGAAAAACCGCAGTGGATGGTTGAGTTGGCGGCGAAGAACGCGGCGAAGCGCGCCGCGCAAAACTCGAGCGACGCGCGATAGCTCGAATCGCGAACGCTTTGCGTGTCTAAATTCCACCGCTATCTACTAATGTTCTACTGCCTGTACTAATTTTGTTTCGCGTTGGCGTTCACGAACGGCGAGAGCGCGCTCGAAAGCCAACGCGCGGCGTCTTCGTCGGCGCATCGCACGACGATCGACGTCGGCGTCGCCGCGTCTTCGCCGCGGAAAGTCTCATCGACGTCGTGGAATGATTGATCCTGTTCTCGATGCATCCACCCGAACGCGAATCCATACGCTCGAGCGAACACGCTTTGCGTCTGTGCGAGGGACACGCGCGTCGATCGCTCCGCTCTCGCGGCGTACACGGAGACGCGATTCCCGTCGCGAAGGACGCCGGAGATGTCCACAAATCTCACGCTCGAGCGCACGTACGGCGCGTTGACGTCCGATCGATGAACGACGAGCAGTTTCCCACCCGTCAAAACACACATATCGTGCGACGGCCACATCAACGAAGCGGTGGCGACGAATCGTTCTCGTTTTTCGCTCGAAGCGAGTTTCGCGAGCGTCTCCCTGCCGATGGCCTCTATGAGATGGTACGGCCGTATGGGGTCCATGTATGACGTGGGAAGCGGGCGACGCGGGCGCATGTACTCCCCTTCGAACGTTTTCGCCGCCGTGAAAAGTCGAAGTCGCCTCGCGCTGAGCTCGGCGCCATCCAGAGCGGCGGCTAAAACGCGCGTCAACGCGCTCATCAAGCCGATGACGGAGCCTTCAACCAACCCTCTCACGCCGGCCAGTTCCAGGCCATGCAGTGGTCCATCGATGACATCGAAGACGACGCGACCGACAGTGTCAAATATGCGCGCCACAAACGTCACCGTCGCCTGCTTCTCGAGATCTTCGACCGTGCCGAGTCTTCTCGGTCGAAGCGAAAATCGCCGACTGGCTTGGGCGACTTCCAGCGCTTCGAGCCAACCATCGACGACGTCACGCGCTTGCGATAGCGCCGTCTCTCCAGAATGCGCAAACGCAGCTGTGAGTGCCATTATTACTCGTGGCAACGCGGTTGTCGCCGAACCTTGATGCATCTCATCGAAAGCTTCGATGATTTCATCCCAAAGCCGGCGCGGATCGCCGAGTAAGGAGTTATGCGCCCAAAGAGAACCGGCGACGATGACGGCTTCCCTAGCGAAATGACGCGCGGCCATCATGCTGACATCTGCCGCCATGAGTGACGGCTGGTTCATGTGAAAGCCTCGCAGTCGCAAATTCGCGCGATCAACGCCGGCCAACGCTCGTACGGCGACCGGTAATCCGGGTAAACGAGAAAACGACAGGACGAGCTCGACATCGTTTATGATGAGTTCTTGTAAGTATACGGACGTAAGCGCGCCCACAGTTTCGCCTTCCAAGCTGCGCTTACGTGCACCGTTCGCTTTTATCGTCGGTTTCGCAGGAGGCAAGAGCAACTCTGCGTGACGGACGCACGGCGCGATGGCGCGCGGCACGGATTCAATCAATTCATCGTGTAAATCGACGAATGCTGGCGCCAAATCAACCTTCAACGAACGTATGACGGGTAAACCATTCAACTTCTGCACCCGTCCGTGCACCTGCAACTCGAGTGCCTCTCGGGCGCTTTGATGCCGCTCGGGTATGGCTAACACGATTGGTCGTTTCGCTTTGCTGCTTGTGTGATCGACTCGTGCGCTGTGCACGCGGACGGCGCTCTTGAACTCGGAACCGTCCGCGAGCACCTTCACCGTAATACCACTCACGCGTCCGTACAGCAACTCTTCGTGTCCATGGATCGCACTCACACCAATCCAACCACACTTGAACGACACGTTGACGGGGGCTCCGGGGCGTTGGGGCGTCTTCGTCGATAGTCGCGGGCGCTCGGGCGTATCTGCGACGCGACTGCTCAGCGCGTCTTCAATGATGACAGAGCACATCGGTCCCTCTCTCGTTACCATCACGCGCAAGCACCGCTTGTCTGTCGTCACCACGCTATACGACAGAGTGCGAGTGATGTCAAGCGAAATCGGTTCGCCCAACGAAAGATCGCCGTACCCAATGACGAGCGCGCGAGGAAGAGACGAGTCTTCAATCAGTCGCTCTTCGCTCTCCTTGGGCGCGAGCGTCGCGCGCGCATCATCGGCACCGAGCTGGTGATACCAGATTGACGCGTTCGAGTGGTTCTCGATGGAATGCATTCCGAGCGCGCCGTCGATCTCAGTCGGCCGCGCGATGCGAATGTCAAACGTTCCGTCGTCGTTTTCTAGAATCGAGACCGTGATAGTTTCCGTGTGCAACGTACTATCTCCGCCGAGGTGACGCATCTTCAGTATAGAAGCAGTATGCTCAGGCACATGCACTGGCTTAGACCATTCGAAAACTCCCTTCTCCGGTCTGAACATGATCACTTTGGGCACCTTGGAGCGCATGTCAAACCAACGCAGCGGCGTCGCCGAGCGGGGCTGCAACAAATCCACGCTCTCCGTGCCGCCGTGTCGGATCCAAACGGCTTCGTCTAGCGTACTTTTGATGAGAAACTTTGGTCGTATCATGATCTTTGCCGTCTTGCACAATTTATCGGTCGAAACCATGGAAGCAGTCACGACGAATACATGCTCGCAAACATCTGAGCCGGCGTCTGAGGGTAGCCTGATTTCAATCGGCAGACCCGTCGGATCGATCCTAAAAGGGCGACTCCACGCGCTTGAAGACTTGAGCCGAATACGAATCCGTGGACGCCGTTTGATTGACTTGCGCCAATGCGCTGAACTACCGAGAACGGTCGCGCGTTGATCCAGTGAATCCTCGTCGTCGACGCCGTAGTCCACGCCGTGGTCCGTCGATACCGTCTGGCGTCCGGGCGTTGATGGCGTGAGAAGCGTGACCGAATCGGCATTCAATCGCAACGACGACTGTCGCATCAACAACGGGCTTGTTTGTGACAACACATTCGTCGAAGAACTCATACGTCGAAGAGACGGCAAAGCTTGATTCTGCGCAAGTCGAGCGAAAGGAGAAGCCGGCGCCGGGGGAGTCTCAAAGTTCTCAGCGTCTTCTATGAAGAGACGGTTCGGAAGCGGTGAGTTCGTTCCTTGGCGTTCTGCATCGGGGTTTGACTCGAAAACTTCGATTTCACTCTGCACAGACTCCTCCATCTCAGTGCCATAGAGCATGTCTTCGAGCACGATGGCGCAGGATGTTGAATTCAGCACGACGAGTGGCGCGGCGCAGTACAAGGTCCGTGACTGCGTCGCTTCATCGATGTAAAACGTAAAGCGCAAGGAAACGGCTTGTGAAGACGATTTGTCACCTCCGTCGTGAATCCTTTTCGTATCTCGATCAACATGGTAAATCTCACCGTTTGCCTGACACTTGGCGTTTTTCAAAGCCATCGTGTATTCCGGCACGACGAGCTCTTCGCACGGCGCATATCCAACGATTTGTGCAGATACCGAAGCAGACCAAGTGGGGTGAGAGGCTGTGAATAAAGTCGACTCACCCGGATTCACCACATGTGACTCTATGCGCGCATCATGGCCAAATGCATTCCTAGCGCGGCAAGTGACCACCATCTGCAGCGGTAGCGTGTTGACAAATTTCAGCGGCGCGCTCAGCGCCAGCTGCACGCGTTTGAGTGTCTCGTCGCGAGTCACCGTGAACGCACACGTGTACGGATCAGACGAAGCAATACTATGTTCTTTCGTCACCGAACAAAGCGATGCCTCGATAGCATCTTCTTTCGCGACCAAATCAGAAAACGCGACAAAGGTACTCCAATTGTGACGACGTCGCCAGAACGCGTCCCCAAAGGGTGAGCGTGGAGTGGCGTTGGTTTTCGAACGATGGAGCGGGCTGAGGAAAGGTGACCCAGCGGAAGCTTCAGAATCATCCACCTCATCCACGGAGATTTCTCCAAAATCTTCATCCGGCGACACCACGCGCCATTGCACGTTTTTAGCTAAGCGCAGGGGTATCGGAAGCCACACACTTTCGCCGGGAAGTATCGGGCCGAAAATCGTCGCCGGCAGCGTCGCACTTTGCTGAAAGCACATCACGATCGGGGCGTTCGTGCCATTCAAAATTGCGACGTCCGAACGAAGCAATAGTTCATATCGATTCACCTTGTTCGAGCAAGGGCCGATCTCCGCGATGACACGCGCGCAGGAACCGTCCACCATCTGTGCTTCGTATTCCAGCAAGCTCGTCTCCTCGCCAATGGTGTCGAGAGAAATTGCCTCGTCTATGTCGACCTGGATGTCTTCAAATTCGAGCGACACGTGAGGAACGCGTTCTTGCGTCGATTCCGATCGATGGCGCACGCTCGCGCCGTCATCTTCATCGTCATCATTGATCGGCGATGCCCAGTACGAGGCCCCTCGCTCTATGACGCGGTTGGTTTTGCACGCACGATTTTCCTCGCGCCGCTCAAAGTGCATAACGTTTGTGTCACCCGCGATAGTTTTACCCGCCCCGGCGGACGTGATTTCGCCACCACGAACTAACGTGAGCGCATAAGCGACGTTGAATCCAGTGGCGTTCGTCATCTGATAAGTGCAAGGTCCAAAAGTCGTCGACTGTTCGAGATCCGCGATGGGCGCTTGCGCCGCTTGCGCGATGATTTGCGTCTTGAGAAGCGCTTCGACGACACTATGCGACATTGTTATTTCGATCCCAGCCGCAACGTTGATGTTGACACTCTCAAATAGAAACTCTGGCGTGAGCTTGATTGACGTCGAAACGCGCATGGGTTCAAGAATGGGTTCCCAAGCCGCTTTCACTGGATGCAAGTAGTCCATCTCTACATCCATCGATGCGCTTCCATCCACGCCAGAGCTCGAGCTCTTAACATCAACACGCGCGTCCGTCATCATGACTTGCAAAACTGGCACAACGATGTGGACCTGTGCGTGTTCCAGGCACGCACTCATGGACTCTACGTTGATGGAAAGATCGAACTCGTGTGGGCTTGAACTCGAGGGCAATTGATCATACGCCTCTATGGCGTTCAAAGTTGCCGGTTGCGCGAGGATCAGCGCCGAAACTTCTTGTATCAAGTGTAAAGAAACTTCGTTTGCGCGTGCGCGCATCTCATGTACAGTAACGTCCATTTTCGGCACGACTTTGCGCGCAAAGTGTTCAGGAGATGTGGGCGGCAAAGTCATTCTACTCGAAAGTCCAATAACTTCGGCGAGCGTAAACATGATTGATGAACCTTCGAGATCATCTTCATCCTTGCAGTATCCTGTCTCAAGCGTGAACTCATCCAGTGTGAACGTCGCATTGACGCAAGATCCCGCAGTGAACTCATTCAAAGTACCCGATTGCCGAGTCTTCAAACGTACGATACGCAGCGGCGCATGGCGCTCGCTCTCTGAACGCCAAGGTAGTTGTACTGTCCAAGTTTCCGTGCGAAAGTTCGCAGACACGAGAGTTAAAGACAAAGGTGATATCGATGGTGCAGATGTCGTTGTCGACGCGGTCAACACAGGCATTGCCTGTCTCACGCCATGCAAGACACTCGTTCCCGCAATGATGTACGGCGCGTTGAACTCGACATCGCCTTTCCCAATGAGCAACTCGGACTTTACTGAGCCTTGGGCGTACATGGCATCCATTTTGACAGCCGCACCGGACTCACTCGATATATGAAGCAACGTCGTCGGGTGTTCGATACTTTTGCGTGTGCAAACTTGCAGATCAATAGAGTCCACTCGTAATTCAGCGAGATGGCCGTCTTCTCGCGGACTCGCGCGCCCCGTCACGTCGAAAAACGTCAACGAAATTTCATCCGCTTCTCTAGCGCTCAACCTGATTCGTTTCACATTCACGTCGACGGAAGGAATTGAAAACACTTTGGCGTCAGTGATCCCAGGAGAAGCTATAGGTGAACTCTTAGTCAGAGAGGGCATCTTTGGAATCGATTCCGAGACGACGACCAGTCGCCGCACGTCTGTGGGGGTAATTTCAGCGCCAATACTCCCCACCTGCACCTTCGCCGCGTTTGAGGCGCTCCCGAAAGAATGAGTAAAATGTACATCCTCGACATCGAGTAATGAAGTAGAAAACTCGGCGTTGAGAATAGAGAGTAACATTCTAGGGAGCTCAAGTTCCACGTGCGAGGCATTGCCTCGAATCTCCATGGCACGCGTCGTGAGCGCAACCGCTTCCTTTTCGCCCGACTCTTCAAAGAGCTTGAACGACATGGGTTCAATGGAGCCGTGTAAAAATAGTGACAACGAGTCTGCGATATCGAACGTCGCTACACAACTCCACGCCCTGTCGAACTCACCACGGACGGAACGACTCTGAATAGGGCTCGCGACGTGCAGACGTTCACCAAAGAACTTCTTGACGTCTTTCGTAAGGCGGGCAAACTCTGATAGCGTTTCGAGTACATTTTGCGTAACTCTTACGTCGATGGCTCCCAATTCGATCGTACCCGCGATTCGTGCGCAGACGTGAGCTTTCAGTATAGAGTCCTTCGGCGAGCAACGCACAATTTCTGTTTGCGCCGAATCAGCGTCCATGTGCACGCCAGATACCGTACCTACGCTTGATTTCATCCTCCAATCGTCGCTCGAACCCTTCGTGGCGATACTGATGTCCGTGACCGTGTAATGCATTCGGCCTGATGCGCTATTCAAATTCAGCGCGATCTTTTCTAAGTTGAATCGAAGCCCAGAATCCACGGCGAAGGGCGTCGAACTCGCAGTTGTCTGTACAGAGACGTCTGCAAAGGCTTGGACCACGTGAACCACCGCCGCGACGCTTACCGGATCGAAGTTGAGTTCGATCGGTTCCAAGTCTACCATCGTCACATCGGAATCGAATATTGTCGCATCGTTCACGACAGTAAGTTTCACTCCTTCAGCTATAGCAGCGGAGGCGTTTGCCGCGGTCATCCACGCGCCGTCGACGTGTGCGAAACTACGAGTTTGCAAAACAAATTCAGACAACTCTTCCAGGGCGCGCCACGCTTCCTTTGCATCGTAAGCATAATCCATCATCGCTGAAGCTTCGTCTACCAATCGATCAAACGATCCATCATCGCGTGATCGCGAACCGTTTTCCTGGCAAAAGACAATCTTTTCCGCGCCAAACGCCAACGCAGCCGACGTCTCCACATCGATCGATGGCGGTGCAGTTTGAGCGGGTACGACAAGTAAGGGTGAATCGATCTCAACGAGCACAGGTATCGCTTGTATCCCGTCGCCAAGGAGCTTGATCATCTTCAACCTGCACTCTGGCGAGCGATTGTTCAACCCCAAAGTCGCTCTTCGTAGTGCTTGCCAGTAAGGTCCATCTCTGATACTCGCGAAACCCGCGAGCACTTTGGCCGTTGACGGTCGAATAGCCATACCGTGTGGCGCCATCTTCACGTGCACGTTTACGAGCACGTCCAGCGTCGCGCACGCACTCGGATTCAACTTGATCGTAACCGCTCGCTCGCCATCAGTTTCTCGAGACCAAATCATATCCTCAGCAACACCCGAGCTCGAGTCCTCAGCGTGCACGCGATCGACGTGTATCTGCGTCTCACTGACGACACCTTCGTCATCGGCGAAGAGAGCACCATGCGCCAGTGATATGTTATTCGCCGTGAACCGTAATCGATTCTCCGCCGCGTCTCGAATCGTCATCGAGACGCCGGGAATCTCCACAGATACTTCTGGCTCAAAGTCACCGACTGATTCTGATGCCGACGCATATTTTGATGACACGTTGACATAGTTGTAAGCTTTGGAGATGTAACTCGTGCTCTTGGCATAGAGATAGCTCGTGAGACTCGTTGACGTCTGTTTTGACTCTGGCATTCTTCTTATCTGCTCCGCGGTCTCCTCCGCATCATCGCCGCTGGTGTCGAATATATCCGCGGCGCTGTATGACGAGTGATACGAAGGAAACATGCTATCCATCATATCATCTTCTGTCTCTTGAAGACTCGCCACCTTGCGCTCGACAAGCGATGTGATGAGCTCAACGTCATCCGCCGTGAGCCTCGTCTCAAACTTTTGTAAATGTTCAGGCATCGTGATTCTCTGCCCACGTTTGCGCTCGACGCACACCTCGACGTACGCCTCGAGCTGTGAGCGCCCATGTCTAAGTCTATCTAGCATTCGAGCGCGATGGTGCTCTCCGCGCGGCACCGTCGCCCTGACGGCGTATCTCCACCAATCGACGGGATTCTTCGTCTTTGGTCTACGTTCGCCGTGCGCTCTTCTCTTCGTCCACATATCAATCTCATCGCGCACCAAAAGCAACATCTGCGCCTGCGAAGCGCTAATATTCGTTTCTAGAACGTCTCGAACGTCTATCTTCGCGACGTATTTCGATGCCTTCGGGCGAAGGAATCTCGCGCGCCGCGCGCGTTTGCGCAAGTGCACGTCCATTCGCACGCGACCGTTCGGTCCCACGACATCGTGCTGCCCCGACGTCTCACCATCATCCACGATGAGCGACAGTCCTGTTATTTCGACGCGCTTCATCGCGTCTCCGCTGAACGACGCGTCGCCCGCGTCGTCGTCGTGCTCGGAAGTCTTTGTTTTCTTTCGCTCTGGCTCGCCGTCGTTCGCGTCCTCGTCATCCTCCGCTGACCGAGCGCTCGACGTCTTCCCTACGCTCTTCATCGTAAACCGCTCGATGCTTCCTCGCAATCGCCCGACGTCACCCTCCCGCCCCGAACCCGTCGCCTTCGTCGCGTACGTCGCGCTCGCGCGTCGACACTCCACCGATAAACGCTCAAACGCCGCCGCGAACCACGCGTTGGACCACGCCGACCCTTTCACCATCTCTCGCGCGTGCGTCTCCATCGCGCTCGCGATGTGTTCCATCGCTTTCTCCCTCGCGTCCCGTCGTTCGCGCAGCGCATCCGAGTCGACCCCATCACCCGAGTCGTCTTCGTCTTCTTCGTCGTCGTTCGGCGCCTCCGCCTCGACGTCGACGCCTTCCACGCGCACCCGAAGCGTCTCCTCTCGCTTCCCGAACACCGCGTAGTGCACGTCGATCGTCTCGATGCGCACTCGCGTGAGTTTTATCCCCAGGTTCAGCTCGCGATTGAGCGCGTCGCAGTTCACGGACACGTTTCGCAGCGAAAGTTTTCGTCGCAGCAGGGCGATGCGCAGGGTGTCGGAATTGACGCCGTCGAGGTAGCGATTGAGCGCGCGCGCGAGCAAAGGCGCGAGTATGGTGTGCGCGCCGATCATGTGCGTCGATCGTGCGCCGCGCGCGCGGCGCGTGCGGCGCGTGCCGCGCGTGGCGCGCGAGAGAATGACGAAAGCGAAAAGTTCGTTGGTCGAGCGCGCGACGCGACGGGACGGGACGGGACGCGGCGATGGAATAACATGAATGAATTACATCACGAAGGCACGGGCACCGCGCCTGGGACGCGCTCTGCGTCTTCGTCTCCGGGCGCCAACGCCTCGTCGATCTCGCGATCGCTCACGGGCGGCGGCGATTTGCCCTTGGCGACGTCATATCCTTTGCGGCGCTCGCGCGGCGCGGGACCGGTGGATACGATGGAGTACGCGGCGTTTAAGACGTCGTATCGCGACGTCGTGAGCGTGCGGTTGGCGAACACGGCCGCACTGAGTCGTTTGGTGAAATCACCGCCGGGCATTTTATCGCCCTCGTCGATGTCGATGTCTTGCATGCGAACGTCGAACGCGTTGTCCACCAAAGTCAACGCGTAGTCGGCTTGCACGACTTTACTCGTCGGCCCGTTTCCTCGCAATTCTCCCGTGCGCACGATGGTGAACGTCCATCCATCCGCGACACCGCCCGGTTTCACCGTTTTCGCCGCGCGGCGGCGTATCATGTCCTCGCACGCGACGCAATCGTCCAACGGCGCGCCGCCTCGAAACGTCTTGCGATTCATATACTTGAACGGATCGACGTCTCGCCGTTCGACGCCGATTCTCGACATCAACACCACGCGCCGCAATCTCGGGAACCGACCGCCGTCGATCGCCTCACAAAACGTCTCCACGCACGCCTTGAGCTTCTTCGAGCTCTCCTCCGCGAATATCACGCACGTCGTTCGCTCGCGCGTCGCCGTCTCGCCTCCCAGCGTCTCCCCGAGCTCCGCCGTCTCCACCCCTTGTTCGTCGAGCATCTCCAGCGTCTTCGCGTGCGGGTACACCAGCGTCGTCGATCGCACGTCTCGCGGATTTCGCACGCCCTCGAACGCCTCGCGCGGCAGCGCCGCGACGACGCGCACGTCGCTCGACTTTTCGTTTCGCTTCAGCTCGACCGCCGACGTTTGCGCCAGCCGTTCGAGCGCGCCGGTGACGACGACGACGTCGCGCGCGGCGTCGAGCGCGCGCGGCGAGACGCGCGCGCGTCGCGGCGTCGAGCGCGCGTCCCGCGCGCGTCGCGACGACGCGCGCGGCGTCGCGGTCGACGGCGCGCGGCGCACCGACGCCATCGCGCGACGCAATGGCGACGCGCGTCGCCGGCGCACCGCGCCCGCGCGTCGTCGCGCGCGCGTCGCGACGCGCGACCGTCGCGCGTTCGAGCGACGGCGCGTTCGACTGCGCGCACTGGCCGCGGTGCGCGGGATGCGTCGACGTCGACGCGCCGCTGCGACCCGAGGCGGAGGCGCGCGCGCGCGCGTACTTTGCGTCGCTGGACGCGCGCGCGGGCGAGACGGGCGAGACGCGCGAGACGCACGAGACGTATCGCGGACGCGCGACGCGATGGCGCGTCAAGGCGAAGCTCGCGGCGCGCGCGCACGAGGGCGAGACGCGACTGGGGCTGTTCGCGCGAGGCTCGCACGCGCTGGAGCCCATCGACGACGCGAGCGGGTGCGCGGTGTCGGCGATCGCGGTCGAAAGAGCGATGGCGCTGGTGCGAGAGGTGTGCGCGTCGATGGATGTGAAAGGGTACGACGAAACGACGGGGAACGGGGAGCTGCGGTACGCGCAAATCGTGGCGCAGACGAGAACGGCGGGACAGTGGGACGCGGCGAAGGACGAAGACGCGCGAGCGGCGATTTCGTTGGTGTGGAACGCGCGGAAGATGACGCCGCGCGCGATGGCGGTGTGCGAGGAAATCGCGCGAAGGGGTGGAGATTTCGTGCACGGGACGTGGGTGAACGCGCAAGACGCGCGAAATAACGTGATTTTTAACAACGACGGGTGGCACCACGCGACGGGCGAGCGAGAAACGCACTCGTACACGCCCAACGGTGCCAAGGTGTTTTATCTGCCGGGAAGCTTCATGCAAGCCAACGCGGAGGCGTACGGAGAGTTGCTCAAGCGCATGCCGCGACACGTGCCGAAGAACGCGCGCGTCGTCGAGATGTACGCCGGCGTCGGCGCCATTGGTTTTTCGCTTCTGACGAACGACGCGCTCGGCGTGAAGAGCTTGCGATGCGTGGAATCGTCGAGCGCGGTCGCCGAAGCGTGGGAACGCACGCGTGGCGAGTTACCAGAAGATTTGCGAGGTCGAGCAAGTTTGCAAGTCGAAAAGGCGGAGCGCATCGCCGTCGAATCGACGAAGGATTGCGACGTTCTCATCGTCGACCCGCCTCGAAAGGGACTCGACGCCAAGCTGCGCGCCGTGCTCACCGACGTCGATGGTCTGAGCGATGACTTGCAAACTTTGCTTTACGTGTCGTGCGGATTTGAATCATTCATGCGCGACTCGGACGAGTTATTGGCGAGCGGCGTGTGGCAAATCCGTCATCACGAGAGCTTCGTGTTCTTCCCAGGCACGAATCACATCGAAATCTTTGCCGTGTTTTCGCGCACGCCTTATTAGAGTGTAGTCGATTAGAACGGTCCTTAGCTAGGCCTAGCTAGTTGTAGCGATTAAGTAGTTTTACTCCTCCTTCCTTGGGGGAAGAATGAATATGTTTGAGTGCATCCCGAGACATCCCGTGACTTGCGCGCAAAGCGTCGCGCTTCGGTGAAGCAACAAAAATAACGCGGCGCCGAGGAGGATGCCGCCGATGAACATGTTGCCCGCGGGCACAAATGTCGTCATGATCATGATGAACCCGCTCAACCAGTTGAACAGCGGCCAATCGGGGTCTGAAACGCGCAGGCGCATGATGCTCATCTCGGCTTCGGCGAAGAGAAGCATGCTCGTGGCGTGCGCCAACGCCAAGTTTGGCGCAAAATACAAGCACACGCCGTGAAACAACTCGTTGACGATGCAAAACAACGCAATACGCGTCGGATTACGATGCTTTGGCCAGTGTGGTGGCACTTCTTTTGCCGTGACGGTGCGATAAAACGTCATCGCGCGAGATCGCACGCCGAACAACGCCCCGCCGTCGACGAGCAGGCGCACCACGCCTCGCTCGCCGATGATGGGTAGAGTGATCGTAAACGCATTCATCGCGTCGCTCCCAACGAATCCGAAGACAATCATACTTATTTGCAACAGGATCTGCATCTCTTGCACGTCAAAAGCGGTGTTCACAGGTAACAATCCCGTGTACGTGCTCGAAACCGTGTCGACGGCGAAAAAAATCCGGCTCGACGTCATCATCATCACCGCGAACGCTCTCGCCGCGGGCGTCGCGATACCGACGGCCAATAAATCAACGAAAATAATCCCGTACACGCACGTGCAAATCGCATCGCATCCGTGATCGACGACTTCTCCCAACGGCGACCCGCTCTTCGTTCGTCTCGCTTGCTTACCGTCGATGCCGTCCGCCGTCTGATACGCAAACATTAAAACAGCGCTCACCGCGTACATCCACGACGGCGCGGTGTGCGCCAGCACTGGCGTGTGCGTCCAATACAACGCGTACGTCACCATCACCAACATTAATCCGCCGAACGTCAACGCGTTCGGCGCCACCCACAGCGGACACCACCGTTCGACGACGTACGTCCACCATCGCTCCAAAAACAGCTTCTCAAACGACGTCGACGGCGGTGATGTATACTTGTACGAGTGCACCTGCGCGCACGTGCGCTCGGACGCGCCCACGTGCGCGCGTTTCGCTTCGCGCTCATTTTTTTGGGCGTAGCACACCAAGTCCTCGTTCGACCCATCGTGTCCACCGCGCGTCAGCACATCGAGGCGCGCGCGTCGAACGGCGGCGATCGGCATCGCGGCGGCTTTCGATCTTCGCGTCCGCGTCGCTTCGGGTCCGCGCGCGCGACGTCGGCGTCGTCTTCTGCCGTCGCGTTCGGCGGGACTCTCGTCGTTCCAGTGTCAACGAGATCTCATCGCGCGCCCTTCGTCCTCTGCGCGCGAATCCGGGACGCGGCGCGATGGCAGGCGGTGTTGCGGTGGCGTCGGGAGAGATCCGGCACGGCGATAGGGTCTTCAGTGGGAACTCTGGCCCCGCGCAGCGCGAACAACCCATAAACAAAGAACTCATCGCGCACTTCAAAAGCAAGGGAGACAGTGTGTCCTGGGGCATCGCTGCAAGCATAGAGAACTACGAGGAGGATACGAAGAGGCCAGTGTTGTCGGGCGCATGCATCGCGTCGCTCTACGACCAAGAGACCGAGCGCGAGTTGGCAGAGGAGGTGGAGAACAGAATTGAGCGGGTGCTAAGCGACGACGCAGCCTTGTTGAAAATACGTCGATATTTGAAGACCTTCCACGCGGACGAGCGCGAATGGGATGTGAGAACGTGTGCAGCGGCGGCTCGAGGGGGCAACTTGGAGTGTTTGAAATATCTGCACGAGCACGGGTGCGCGTGGGATAAGAGTGCGTGTGAAGCGGCGGCTCAAGGTGACCACTTGGAGTGTTTGAAATATCTGCATGCGAACGGGTGCACATGCGATGAGAGTGCGTGTTTAGCAGCGGCTGAAGGTGGTCACTTGGAGTGTTTGAAATATCTGCACGAGCACGGGTACCCATGGAGTGAGTGGGTGAGTTTAGCAGCGGCCGAAGGCGGTCACTTGGAGTGTTTGAAATATCTGCACGAGCACGGGTGCGTATGGAATAAGAAAACGTGTCGAGCAGCGGCTCGAGGTGGCGACTTGGAGTGTTTGAAATATCTGCACGAGCACGGGTGCGCGTGGGATGAGAGTGCGTGTGAAGCGGCGGCTCGATGTGGTCATTTGGAGTGTTTGAAATATCTGCATGAGCACGGGTGCCCGTGCGATGAGAGTGCGTGTGAAGCGGCGGCTAGCTGTGGCGACTTGGAGTTTTTGAAAGACCTGCACGAGCACGGGTGCCCATGGGATGAGAGTGCGTGTGAAGCGGCGGCTCTAGGTGGTCACTTGGAGTGTTTGAAATATCTGCACGAGCACGGGTGCGTATGGAATAAGAAAACGTGTCGAGCAGCGGCTCGAGGTGGCGACTTGGAGTGTTTGAAATATCTGCACGAGCACGGGTGCGCGTGGGATAAGAGTGCGTGTTCTGCAGCGGCTGGACGCGGTCACTTGGAGTGTTTGAAATATCTGCACGAGCACGGGTACCCATGGAGTGAGTGGGTGAGTTTAGCAGCGGCCGAAGGCGGTCACTTGGAGTGTTTGAAATATCTGCACGAGCACGGGTGCGTATGGAATAAGAAAACGTGTCGAGCAGCGGCTCGAGGTGGCGACTTGGAGTGTTTGAAATATCTGCACGAGCACGGGTGCCCGTGCGATGAGAGTGCGTGTGAAGCGGCGGCTAGCTGTGGCGACTTGGAGTTTTTGAAAGACCTGCACGAGCACGGGTGCCCATGGGATGAGAGTGCGTGTGAAGCGGCGGCTCTAGGTGGTCACTTGGAGTGTTTGAAATATCTGCACGAGCACGGGTGCGTATGGAATAAGAAAACGTGTCGAGCAGCGGCTCGAGGTGGCGACTTGGAGTGTTTGAAATATCTGCACGAGCACGGGTGCCCGTGCGATGAGAGTGCGTGTGAAGCGGCGGCTAGCTGTGGCGACTTGGAGTGTTTGAAATATCTGCGCGAGCACGGGTGCCCGTGCGATGAGAGTGCGTGTGAAGCGGCGGCTCTAGGTGGTCACTTGGAGTTTTTGAAAGACCTGCATGAGCACGGGTGCGCATGGGATAAGAGTGCGTGTTCTGCAGCGGCTCGAGGTGGTCACTCGGAGTGCTTGAAGTACTTGCACACGCACGGGTGCCCCGGGAATAAGCGTGCGTCTGAAGCGGCGGCTGGAGGTGACGTCATGGAGTGTTTGAGTTTGAAGTACTTGCATAGATCGCTCAAACGAAAGATTTACAGGTAGCGGAAAAATTACGCGAATTGAAATCAAATACCTACGAAATCGGCGTACGCCGGACAGAGCCTACGACAGTGGCGAAATAAACGCATCGCTTCCATGGCGTCGCCCGAGGTCTCCGCGTCCACGGCGCGCTTGTGCAGGGCGTACGCCTCGGCGCCGACGGCGTCGGCGAACGCCGGCGGCTCGCGAGCGTACATGACGTCGGTGCGAATGATGAATTTCACCGCGCCCTCGCCCACGGGCGCGCCCTCGTGCGGAATGTCTTGTCGAAACACCAGAGCAGTGCCTCGCGCGCACGGCGCGGCGTCGGCGATCCATTCATCCGGCCAACGGTATCGATCGTCCTCGTCGCGCACGAATTTCGACGGCTCAAAGTCGCTCGGCGGCGCGAACATCGACGTCTCCCCACCTCGCGCGCAATCGTTCAGGTACACCAAGACGCTATAAAACGAACGCGTATTGAAATCTTCGATCGTCGCCCCGTCGGTGTGCGGTGAAAAGTGCCCGCGTCCAGAGTATCGATTAAACAACAAGTGTTCGTTCACGCCTCGCGCCACCCATCGTCCGCGCGCCCCCGCGCCGTGCGTCTCATCCTCCTCAATCGTGATCTCCGGCGTCGCGTGCGGTTTCAATCGCGCCCACAGCGCTTCCGCGACCGTCTTCGACATCACCTCCACCGTATCCGCGTTCCTGAACGATTTTCTATTCCTCGCCTCCGCGTCCTCGTGCCAAAAGCTCAACCGTCCCGACCGCCGCGCGGCGTCCACCAGCCTTTCGCACTCCGTCGCCGTCAGCACGTCCCGCGCGACGAACGCATCGAGCGGGCTCGCGCACCTTCGCGCGCTCGTCGTCGCTTCGTCACCGCGTCGCTCGACCGCGTCGTCGAACGGTTTCGCGTCTTCGGCGCACGCCTTCTCCACGGGCGTCACCGCGCTCTTATCGACGTCCACGAACGCGCGCGACATCGCCTCGACGACGGCGTCGACGACGGTCGCGTCGCCGCCGCCGTCGTCGCCGCCGCGCGCGTCGACGCTCGACCGTTCGGTCGACCGTTCGCGGCGCGGCGCGGCGAGCTGTGCGGCACTGTCGAGCGCGATGGAACGCGTCGCGCGCGCGTCGTCGCGCGCGGCGACGGTCGGGGCGTCGCGTGCGGGGACGGGGAACGCGCGCGCGACGACGGCGTCGCGCGGCGCGCGCGCGACGACGGCGCGGCGCGCGCCGGCGGCGGCGTTTCTTTCGTCGGTGTCTCGAAAGTGTCGTCGCGGAAGGACGACGACGACGGGAGCGCTGGCGATTCCGGACACCGCGTTCACGGTGGCGACGATGGCGGTGATGCCGATGTACGCGCTCATGATCGCGAGCCCGCGGTCGAAGCGCGTGCTCGCGATGGTGGAGTCGAAGGCGTTGTTTTGGGTGCTCGGAGCGTGTTATCTGTGCGCGGCGGGGGCGTCGTTGGCCTCGGCGCACGTGTTCGACGCGGCGAGAGCGGTGCTGAATGATCGTTCAGCGCCTTTGGTGACGAAATTCGTGACGCTGGTGAGCGAATTCATGGCGACGTCGGAGACGGCGGCGAGCGCGTGGGTACACCTGTTGTCGTTGGATTTCTTCGTGGCGAGATTCGTGTACTTGGATTCGGCCAAGTATAGCTCGAGCGCGGGGGATTTGGTGGCGCGGATACCGGTACGGCACTCACTTATTTTGTGCTGCATGTTCGGACCGCTCGGGCTGATTTCGCACGCGCTGACGCGGGCAATTTGGAACACGTACGTCGTCGTCGACGTGGTGTGACGCGACGCCGACGACCGAAGATCGGAAGTTTGTCGAATGTATCAATACAAAAGAATGCTGTGATTTGAATTTGAATTATTGCGCCTCCTCCGTAGCCTTGCGCTTGTTTGCCGCCGGCACGTTGATTTTGAACAACCCGGGATTAGCGGCGTGCGAGCTCTCGCCAGATTTGAAGTCTGCTTTCGCCGCCTTGACGAGCGCGTTGACGCGAGCGATGTAGTCGGGGATGCTAAACTTCTTCTTTGTGCTGTCGTACGCCATGTATCGAATCTTGCCGAAAACTTCGCGTTCTTTCCAACCTTGATCGTGCACGCCCACGATGGACCACATGCATCCGACGTAGCCGCTCGGATCGCGACCATCCAGCGAGTACGTGTCGTTCAAATAAATTGCAAACTTCAACGCTTGCTCGGGCGACTCGGTCCACTCGAGAATCTTCTTCGCCCAATACATTCGACAAAAGCCGTGCATCTTACCTCCATAACGCAACTCTCGCTGGGCGGCGTTCCACAGATCGTCGTGCGTCTTCGCCCGCTCGAGTTCTTCGAGCGAGTACAAGTACGGACGCTTGTCACTCGCATGCAGGCGAAGCGTGTCCTTGGCCCAGTCGTACTTTTGTCCCTCAATCTGATCGTACTTCGGGCTGTAGTAGCAAAAGTTGTCGGACAACTCTCGACGAACGACGAGCTCTTCGAAGAACGACTCATACGCGGGCGGCGACGCCTTTCCGACGGCTTTCTTTGCCTCGAGCGCGCATCGCTGACCAGAAATCTGCCCAAAGTGCAGCCAAGGCGACAGCCCGCTCAGCGCCTGCGGCTTGGATGGATCGTTGCGCTTCTCGTACAACTTCATGCGTGAGTTCACAAAGTCGTCCAAAACAGCGTGCGCCGCGGTTTCGCCCGGGATCGCCCACGTCACTTCCGGCACCGCTTGCCCGCGCGACAGCGCCTCGGCGATGATGTCGTCCCACTTCACCGCGTCGAGCGCCGGGCCGCTGTACTTGGGCAAATCATCCGGCACTTCCGGGAATTCGTGCAAGAACTCCGGGTAACGCTTCGCCAAGCGCCCTCGAAGCGTCCGCGCGCCGACTTCGAGCTTGTCGCTCGCTTCCCAGCACGGCACTACGTTGTGCGCGTCGCATTCCTCGCAGTGCGCCGAGCGCGCCTCGCACAATGCCGCCAGTTCTTTCCGCCATTTCAACCCATCGCGAAGCGGCGAAAAGTCGCACACGATCGTTTTCGCACCAATCTTCTTGGCCAGCGCATCGATCGCGATCGCTGGCTCATCCCCGTACGTCATCGCGAACGTCACGTTTTTCGCCTTCGCCGCGCCCTCCAGCTCGCGAAGTCCACGCAGCATGAACCCGAACTGTCGCGCCCCCGCGCCGAGGAACTTTGTCAGCAGATTAAACGCGATCACCACCGGCGCGTCGTTCGCGCGCGCGACGTCGCACGCGCGCAGCAGCGCCCAGTTATCTCGCACGCGTTGGTCCCTGGACAGCCAGTACACGACTGGCGCGTTCGGTCCCGCCTCGGGCTTCGTCCCGCGCGTCAGCGCGCGATAGCGCTTCTTCGACGCGCACAACGCCGACGGCATCGCGCGCTCGAGCGTCGGCGCGCGCGCGAGGACTCGGCGTCGAGTTTTGACGCGCGCGGGCGACGTCACTCAACGCCGCGTCGCGCGCATGTCGCGCGCGTTCGACGCGTGCGAGCGCGCGCGCGCGATCGCGACCGCGTCGAACGCGCCATGCGATCGGCGCGCGTCGCACCGCGCGCGCGTCGCGTCGCACCGCGCGGCGACGACGTCGCGAGACGCGGATAAAGGCGCGGAAAAGTTTGTGCCGGGGACGCTCGGATGGGGACGACGACGCGGGTCGATCGATCCGCGCGTCGATGGCGACGTGCTGGAGGACGCGCGCGCGCATGGGTACTGCGTGTACACGCACGCCGACTGGGCGCACGCGTACGTGAGCGCGGACGGTGAACACGCGTACGAGAGCGCGTGCGCGTTCGGCGCGGCGCCGGAGGAGCTGCGCGGCGGCACGCTGTATCGCATCGGACCCGGGTTGTTTGAGCGCGAGAAGGAGTACGCGCACATGCTCGACGGTGATGGTCTAGCGCTGCGATTCAGGTTTTCTTCAGATGGCGCGTCGGTGGCGTTTACGTCGCGATTCGTTCGCACGCGCGAGTTCGCCGAGGAAGACGCCGCGGGCAAGGTGTTGTATCGAGGAACGTTCGGGACCATGCGAGAAGGAGGGATGTTGAATAATGCGTTCGATTTACACACGAAAAATTTAGCGAATACGAATATCGTGCGATGGGGCGGTCGCGTGCTCGCGTTGTACGAAGCAGGTCAGCCCGTGGAAGTGGACGCGGAGACGCTCGCTACAAAGGGCGTGGACGATTTAGGCGGTCGACTCGAGCCGGGACAGTACTTCACGCTCGGGTTACCGGAACCCATCGGATCGACGATCGAACGCTCTGCTGGACTTGGGGGGCGGGCGTTCACCGCACACCCGCACATTGACTCCAACACCGGATACTTGGTCGGTTGGGGATGGAAATCTCGCATCACCGCCAAGGCGGTGGAGATTTCGCTGTGGGAGTGGGATGAAGATTGGCGCGAGATGGGAAGACGCGACTACGTTATGGAGGGCTGCGAGGCCGCGCCGCACGATTTCGGTGTGACAGAAAAGTGGTACGTGATGATTCAAAATCGACTCGGCATCGATCCTCTACCGTTTCTCGTCGGGGCCAAGGGCGCGGGTGAGTGCCTGATTTCGCAGCCGCAAGAACCACTCCTCGTGCACTTGATCCCGCGCTCGACGCAGACGCCGAATGTGGCGAAACCGGTGGAACCCGTGATCGCCGAAGGGCCTCGAGAATCGTTCGAGATACACGTGGCGCTCGCGCACGACGGGCCACCTTTGAGCCGCGGCGAGACGACGTCGGAAGATCTCGAGAACTGGGTCACCGTGTACACCGCGGGCTGGGACAAGCTTTCTCCTGGTGTGTTCCTCGGCGAGTGGGGCTCAAGCGACCCTTGGCCGTTTCCAGTGCCCACGGAGTTGAGTCCAGACTTTAACAACATCCCGAGAACGCTGTTGTGGATGTATGAAATCAACGCCGTCACCGGGGAAGTGAAGCGTCAACCGGCGCCAGGTTGCGAAGATTTGTGCATCGACCATCCGCACGTGTCGCCGTTATTCGAGGGCAAGCGCGCGTGTCGGTACGTGTACGCTTCGTTGAGTAACGAAGTTCGCGTCAGCGGACCGCCGCTTGGTTACGTGCGCATCGACCTAAAGACGGGCGAATTGCAAAAGTGGTACGCGAGCAACCGAAGCTTTTGCGAAGAACCAGTCATCGTGCCGAAAGCGAACGGCGCAAACGAAGACGATGCGTGGTTGATCGGGCTGATCGCGGACCATTCGCGGGAGAACCCAGCTGGGATTTCACGAGTCGTCGTTCTTGACTGCGCCGACATAGCCGCGGGCCCGGTGTGTAGCATTCCTCTGCGCAATAGAATCCCACACGGGCTGCATGGAATGTTTGTCGGTCGAGAATGAAAAGACGCCTGAATGAAAAGACGCCTACAGTAAAATTGTACTTTGTAACAAAATGTTTGCTTGCGTTCGCGTAAGTTTTGGTTTTACAACATTGTTCACGTGTGAAGCTCGACCGCGATCTGCTCCAATGACTTGCCTTTTGTCTCCACGACGTATGCTTGAGTGAAAAAGAACCCAAACATCGAAAACGCCGCGAAAAACATGTACACGACGCTAGCGCCGAAGTACTCCACCGCCGGTAAAAATCCCTGTCCAATGCAGAAGTTGAAGATCCAGTGCGCGAGAAAGCACAAAGACATCCCCTTCCCGCGCACGGCCGGAGCGAAAATCTCCGAAGATAGCAGACCCGGAACTGGACCGGCGCCCATGCCGAAGATGAAGACGTACGAGAGGACGGAAAACAGCGACAGCGCGGGCGCCATGACCATCGCTGGAAACGCGCCCGCGATGGCCAAACCGACGCAACTTACCGCCATACCGAGGAAAGAGTACATGAGAAGCGGTTTACGACCCGTTTTATCGAGTAAACCGGTAGCGATGACGCTGCCTACGATGTTCACCACGCACACCGCGACGGAGGCGAGTACGCCAGATTCGATCCCGGCGCTTTGGAAGATGGCCGTGCTGAAGTAGATGATGGCGTTGATGCCGGCAAATTGTTGAATGAAGAACAGCATCGGCCCCGTAATCACGGCTCGACGATTCGAGCGCCCTTGCAGAGTCTCTTGCCACGTCGCCACCTTGGTCGATCCCATGTCGTCGGCGCGCTTCGGCGCCACGGCTCCGAATTGCTTAGACTCCACCGCGTCCGCCTCTTGAAAGTGCCCTTTGGAGCGCAACCACGACGGACTTTCCGGGATTCCGTTCGCGAGCGTCGCGAGCGCGACCGCGGGAACGGTGGCGAGCCAGAACATCGTGCGCCACCACGCGGGATCGACGTCGACGCCTTGCAAAGGCAAACCGAGAAACATGGCGACCAAAATCCCAAATCCGATGGACAGTTGCGGCCCCGATCCCAGCACCCCACGGTGCTCGGGCGGACTCAGTTCGCTCACGTACATGGGCACCAAAATCGACACCAATCCGACGCCCACGCCCACGATCGCGCGTCCGGCGAGCATCGTCCGCAGCGTCGTCGCCGCCGCGCACGCCGCGCTTCCCAGCGCCAGCGCGACGCCCGCCAGCGCCAGCGACTTTTTCCGTCCAAATTTATCCGCCGACGCCCCCGCGGCGAACGACCCGAACGCCGCGCCCATGAGCATGCTCGACACCACCGCTCCTTTCGCCGCGACGTCTCGCGCGATGCCGATATCGCTCGCCAGCGCCTCCAGCGCCGGATTCACGACGCCGCAGTGATACCCAAACGAAAACGCCCCGAGTGCGGCGACGGCGACCGGGAACGCCGCGCGCCGCAGCGCCTGCGACGCGCTCAGCGGTTTCGCGAGCAATCCATCGCCATCGCGCGCGTCCTCGTCGCGCGTCGCGCGCGCGCGCGGCATCGCACCGCGCGTCCCGCGGACCGACGCGTTCGCGCGCGCGTCGCTCGAGTTCGCGCGCGGCGCGATGCGCATGCGCGACGCGCGCGCGCGCGCGACGACGGGACGCGAGACGCGCGCGCGATGCCGCGATCGGCGCGCGCGCGCGTCGACGCGCGCGCGCGACGACGACGCCGCCGACGACGACGCGCGCATAGTGCGGATCGACGCTCAAAAGGCGACGCGCGAAACCGGCGACATGTGGCGTCGCGTCGCGCGCGACGTCGCGAGACGCGCGTCGACGTCGTGCGCGACGTCGTCGTCCGCGCGCGCGACGGGCGCGACGCGGGGCGTGAGCGCGACGGCGACGTCGAGGGCGAAGGCGAAGGCGAAGGCGAAGGCGAAGGGTAAAGGTGCGTCGAGCGCGGACCGACGCGCGAGGACGCGCGCGAAGACGCGAGGACGCGCGCGAGGACGCGCGGGATGACGCGCGGGATGACGCGCGCGACGCGCGACTGACGGAGCGACGGCGGTGTCGAACGACGCGCAGACGGTGAGAAGGCGCAGACGGCGGCGAGCGGCGGCGGCGGCGCGGCGAGCGACACGAAAGTCGTAGGGTTGAATTACTTGAAAACGGGAAGTGATCCGGAACTCGGGAGCGATGATGCGTATCCGGCGTGGTTGTGGACGCTGTCGGAGGCGAAGGAAAGTTTGGGAGGGTACGAGCGGAGGATCGCGGCGTTGAAGGCGGAGGGCTTGGATTGGCGCGCAGAGTTTTCGGAGGAGGACGCGAAACGGTATCGGAAACTCGAACGGACGCATCGGATCAGGGAAAATAACGCGTCGCGCGCGAAGAAATAGCAATGTTTTGATTATACCGGTATCGTTTGAGCTCGTCGATGCGTGTTCACGCGGCGGCGGCGACGGATTCGGCGGCGGCATCTTCCACGCGCGCGTCCTTCAACCGCGTGGCGTTTTCTTGAACCATCTTCTCCCACTTCAGTTTGTCGTACTCCTCGGGGCTTAAAAAGTCCGGGTCGGCGTACGAGCGCCAACTCCACATGTGACACTCGCAGCAAATCGTCTCTGACTCAAACTTTTTCTTGCCTCGACACCACGTCTGCGAAAAATGATGCTCCTTCGTGTTCGTGGACCCGCACGACAGGCAGTCGGGGAAGCGTTCGTTCGGTTTCCATCGCGAGATCCATTCGTCTACGGTCATAATTTTCATCCCAGCTCCGACCGAGGGGTTGATTTCAACGGGGTCGCCTGCGCGCGCAAGCCGGTCAGTCAGCCGTCCCGTCGCGAACGTCGTCGTCGTCGAGGAAGGTCGCGCGCAAGCTTCTTCATCGAGCGTCGTACCGTTCATGATCTTGCGCCACTCCGTGGCGTGCACGAGTGCCTTCGGATTTGCGTTCACGTCGGTGTAGATGTCCGTCTTCAGATCGTCCGCGTACGCGTGCGTCATGTCTTTTTCTTCCTCCTCCTTGGTCGTCGACTTGTCGACATCTTTGGCCCCTCCGGTCGCGCCGGTCGCGTCTTTGGCCTTGGACGACGCCGCAGCCGACTTCCCGGGCTTCTTCTTACCAGTCTTTTTCGATTTTGGAGGCATCGCGACGAGAGACGCGCGCGCGTGAGTGCGGCGATCTCGAAATGTCCGCGAGAAAAACGCTCGCACCAGCCGTTTTTCACTTCGCTAATAAAATAAATCAAATCACACAGCTACGACCGAACGAGTCTCACTCGTTTACAGCAGCGAATCGCGCTCGTCGACGAATTCTATGATACGATCAGACTCGCCGCGGTTGATCGCGGTGTACGCGACGACGCCCAACGTCACGGGCACCAGGTAGACGAGCGCGGGTTGGCCCTCGCCGGTGAGCAAATTCGCGGAAATCGCGACGAGCAAACCGATCAAGTATGCAGACAACGAGGCGCTGAAGAACGCGCGTCCGCTCAGCGACGATGGAATGGAAATAGTACCCCCGCTCGTGTCGCCAGCTTCGTCGTAAGCGAGCACGGCGGCGTCGCCCGCGCGTTTACCGATCCCAGATCTGTACCCGTCGGCTTCGAAATCGCCGTCGCCGTCGCCGTCGAGCCGATTTTCCACACCCGCTTCTAGGGCATCGCGCTCGGTGGCGAATATCTCCATGAACGCGTCCGCCGCGGCGTTTGCGCGTCCGCGCAAGTCTGTCGCGCGCGAGGCGTCGTAACGCAGCATGAGAGCGACCAACAACCCGGGAATGGCGACGTCGCCCAAGCCCAACAGCGAAAACTCGAAAGCGTCCAGCGGCAGCGGATTCAAGACGTCGTCAAATCTAGGAAATAATAATCTAAAGGGACCGTTGAACGACTGGTTCGTCGCCACGCTCATCATCACGTTTTTTCCAACCACCTCTTCTGATTTGAAGACCCAAAACGCGTCGTATGCGAGCAACCCGCACAGCGCCGTCGCGCAACTCTTGAAGCTCCCGAAGCCGATGACGGAGAGAAAGTCGCTGACGATAAAGCACGCTATCGCATTGTTGAGCGTGAAGTTTTGATGGCCAGCCTGAAGATCTGCCGTCGCGAGCGCGAGTCCAGCGAGTAAGCCTACGATTTGCGCCGGCGTCACGTCGAATTCGGCATCCGTCACCGTCTCGCCCGTCTTGGGATCGGTCGCCCATCCATCGGGCACGCGCAGCTTCACTAAACCCTCCTTCCACCACGCCCCGAGCGCGTTCATGGGTTCCGTCGCGTTCCCCGCCACCGCGATCGTGCCCAGTATAAAAAAATAAAAATCCACGGCGACGCTAATATCCAGCTTCAAAATCTCCAGCGCGACGTACGCCGCAAACAGCGCCGCGCTCAGCACGAACGGTCCGAGCAGCGAGCTTTCAAACGAAATCGTCTCCCGAAAATCTCGCGTCAATCCTCGATGCGAGCCGATGTAAATGGCCGCCATCGCCAACGCGGCGAAATACGGCACGTATCCGTAGCGAAAGTGTTCCAGCGCCCCGTCCCCTCCGATGCCGAGCGCGAGCGCGAGCGCGCCGTACGCCGCGAACACGTCGACCGCGTCCCACACGAACGTCCGCGCGAGTTCCTCGTCCGCGGGCGCGGCGCGACGCGCGACCGCGACGCGATGGCGATGCGTCCGCGCGCGACGCGGTCGCGCCCACCGCGCGCGGTCGACGTCCGCGCGCGCGCGCGCGACGGGCGCGACGGGCGCGACGACGACGCCATCGCGCGTCGCGACGGTCGTCGCGCGACGCCGCGCGCGAGACGCGACGGCGAACGCCGGGGGGGCGACGCACGCGCGCATCGGTGTCGCGAAATGAACCCATGTCCGATTTCTCCCAGTAGAAAAGGTCGAATGATGTTTAAGTTTAAGATAAGAAGTCAACTACATTTTGCGAATCGCGACGACGAAAGGAACGACGGATGCGCGAGCGACGTTTCGTTACAACGCTACGAACGCGAGAGATCGTTTTGGAGCAAGACGGACGAACGCGGCGGCGGCCTTCGAGGCGCGGTGCAACCGGTGACGGCGCGCGCGAACCAACCGCTCTGCGCGAGCACGGGGCGCGTCTTGGTTTCGTCTTGCTCGGCGAGCAAAGAAATTTGCCACGCGAGTTCGCGATTGGCTTTTTCTAAGGGTGCGAGCTTGGCTTTGGCGTCGGCGGCGGCGCGCTCGGCCTCTTGCGCGCGACGGTTGACGGCGGCGAGCGACGCCGCGGAACGCTCGCCGACGTCCGCCTTGAGCGCGGCGAGTTCGGCGCGGAGACGCTCGACTTCTTCCGCGCTCGCGGTGTCTCGGGCGACGTTAGACGACGGCGCCGATGCGGGCGATGCGCGTCGTTCGTCACTCGCCCAAGTTTCGATGCGATCGAACAAACTGTCCAAATCATCTCGCGGCGTCGCCGCGGCGTCGTCGGCGTTTTCGTCCTTCTCATCGGAGCCCATGAACATGCCCATGAGCATCCCGATACCGGCGCCTTCTTCTTTCGCGCGCGCCGGCGAAGAAGTTGAAGTAGGAATGTCCAGGCGTTCCATGATGCCGATGAGACGTTTACGCGCATTGCCGTCGTCGCGCGCGACCGGCGGCGCGACGGGTTCTTTTCGCGTCGCGTCGGTTTGCGTGGAGGCCGACTTTTTGGAAACTGGACGGGATGGCTCCGGGACGGGTTGCGTCTTGCGCAAAGACTCCATCTCTTCCAAAACACCGAGCTTGGTTCGCGCTTCAGACGCCGCAGCTTCAGTCGTCTCGAGCGCGCGCTCGAGCCTTTCCGCCTTGGCCGTGACCGCCGTCAGCGCCTCCTTCGTCTCGGCGGCGTCAGCCTGCGTCTCTTCAACGATGGACACCGCATCCTCTTTCATTTTCTCCGCCTCGTCCGCGTTCGCTCGAAGAACTTTCAACTCGGACTCAAATGTTTCGAGCTTCTCGCGTAACTCTTTCTCGGTGACTTGAAATTGCGACTGTACGTGCGCGAATCGTCGCTTTCGCTCTTCGCCCTCTCGTGCGGCTTTTTCGGATTGCGCGCGCGCCTCCTCCACTTCCTTTTCTGCTAACGCAAGCTTTGTCTCCGCGCGCTGCTGTGCGAGCTCGGCCTTTTCGCGCGCCGCGATGGACGTCGCCGCTTCGCGACCGGTGGCGTCCATGAGCTGCACCTGCTTACGCAACTCGGCGAGCTCGGCTTCAGCCTTCGTCTTGGCTTTTTCCGCCGCCGCCATCTTCGCGTTCGCGTTCGCCGCGTTCACGGCGCCGCGAGACACAGCGCCTTCTGCGTCTTCTCTCGCCGCGATGGCGTCCGTCAATTCGTCGCGTAAGCTCGCGATTTCAGATTCCGACGCCTTCGCGCGATCGTTCATTTTCGCGAGCTCGTTTCGCAACTCCTTCTCCGTCGTCGTCGCCGCGGCGAGTTGGTCTTCTAACGTCGCGGCGCGCGATTCAGCCTGCTGAAGCTTTGCCGCTTCTTCACCGGTCGCGGAATCATTTGCGCTCGCCGCTTCGGCGCGCACGCGCTCCAAAACCTCGACGTGTTCTTTCGCAGCCTTCTCCGCGCTCGCTCGAGACGCCTCCGCCTCGGCGCGGAGATTGTCTCGCTCGACTTTGACGCTTTCGAGATCTTTGCGTATTTTTTCGAGTTCTTCCGCGTGCGCCGCGCTGGCTACGGGTGAGGCGTCTGATGCGCCGCCACCTCGACCGCCCTTCTTCCCCTTTTTTCCTCGACCGCCGCGACTGCCGGCGTTTTGTTGCGGCGACGAACTCTCGCTCTTTTCGTTCGCCTCGCGCTCCGCCGTTTGCAGTTTCTCCATCACACTCGCGAGCTCGGCGCGCAGCGCCTCCACCTCCTTCACCGCCGCAGATTTCGCATCGTCGATCTCAGCTCTCGCCGTCGCCGTCGCCGCCTCGGCGTCGCGTAACTCCTTCTCCATCTTCGCCGCGTCCTCGAGCGCGCGCCGCGTCGCCGTCTCCGCGTCTTCCAAATCCGCCTTCAACTTTTCAACCTCCACCATCGCGCTTTCGCCCGTCGTCGTCCCACCCGCGCCATCCGCCTCCGCCGCCTTCCGTTTCCGCTGTTCCTTCGCCAGCTCCTTCGCCGCCTTGATCGCCGTCTCTCGCATCTTTCCCGCGTCGTCTCGCGCCTCTCGCAACTGTTCGTCCCGCGCGTTCAACTCTTGTTTCGCGATCGACAACGCCTGTCGCAGCGCGTCGATCTCATCGTTCGTGAACTCGCCCTCGCGCGCGCCCGCGAACGCATCGCCGTCGCTCAGCGCGCGATCCGCGCCTTCCTCGTCGTCGTCGCCGAGCGCGCGTCGCGCGAACGAATCGAGTTGGTCATCCATGGCGTCGAGTTTTTCCGTCACCACGCTCGCCGTCTCGCGCAGGCGCGTGCCCAGGCCGTCGAGCCAGGACGTCGCGCGCGCGGGCGCGTCCACCGCGTCGTCCGCGTCGTCCTCGCGCGACATCGCGCGCGTCGGCCCCCGATTCTTTCGATTCGATTCGTTTCGTTTCGACGCCGCGCGCGCGTGTGCCGCGCGACGGTCGCGCGCGTCGCGCCGCACTCTCGCGCGCGCGAACGCGCGACGCGCGAACGCGCGACGCGCGCGCGTCGACGATGGCGCCGCGCGAGGACGGCGCGAAGCGCTCGTCGTACGTCGCGGACTTGCTCGCCGGAAGCTTTGACGTCATGGACGCTTCGAAAGCGCGCGCGGCGCCGCTGCGTCGAATGGGCGGCGACGGCGGCGCGAGCGAGCGCGCGGATGATCGCGCGCGCGCGGTGGGAAGAGGAGCGACGCGCGCGGACGCGCGAGACGCGCGCGAGACGCGCGCGGAGGATGATCTCGAAGCCTTGTTCGGAGGCTCGACGACGACGCGCGAGCGAACGACGACGACGACGACGACGCGGGGCGCGCGCGAGGCGAAGGATGCGTTCGGCGATCTCGATGGGATGTTCGCGTCGGCGTCGACGTCGACGCGAGGGGGGGGGGAGAACGCGACGGGCGACCGTCGACGCGCGCCGAGCGCGGCGAGCGCGGATTTCGACGATATTTTCGGTGGATTCACGGACGCATCGCGAGCGGGGAGTCAGAGCGTGCCGGTGAAAGCGAGCGGTGCGGCGACGCGCGCGCGCCGTGGCGATGGGGCGGGGGCGGCGAAGGGAGATTTGTTTGATTTGATGAGCGAGTCGAGTAGCGTGAGCGAGCTCGGGTCGAGACCCGAGTCGCCGAAGAGCGCGGCGAGCGCGGGGACACAGCGTGGGTTGATGGCGCACGACGCAGATGAAAGTCTCATCGATGGATTGGACGAACTATTGGGTGAAGTTTCTATCGCGACGGCGTCGAAGGCGACGCGGACGCCGGAGAAGACAGCGTCGGCGTCGTCGTTATCGCGGATGTCTTCCATGTCGCGATCGGCGAGTCTGGCGAACGATATAGGCGATTTAATGTCTTCGCCCGAGTCCGACGCATCTGCACCGGTGGGTTTGGCGCGGTTCCGTTCGACGGCCAGCGTGGATTCGCAAAGCTCTCAACCGACTGCGGCGGCGACGAAGAAGGCGCCCGACGCCGCCGTCAAGGTTCAAGCGCGCGCTGAGGCGAACACCACGGCTTCTAAGACGTCGATGTCGACGCCGAAACCACAAAAGTCACCGGCGACGATGCCCGCGGCGGCTTCGTCGACGAAGTCGTCGGTGGAAGATTTGGATGACTTTTTCAACGCTGGCGCCGCGAAAGCGGGCGCGACGCCAAAGGCGCCGACGTCATCCATCGATCCTATAGAAGCCATGTTCGCGATTCCTGATTCCGCAGTCGGTGTAAGTTCAGCTGTTCCCGCGAACGGTGTCGTGGACGATCTTTTCGGGGCGATGGACACTCGAGTGATGTCGCAGAAATCAACCGCGGCGAGCGCGTTCGAGTACGCCCCCGAGGAAGAAGTCGATCCGAACGAGCCGCCCGAACGAGCCGCCCTACGCAAGGCCCGACACGATCGAAACAGAGTACGAATAGAGACCGCGCTGAAAGAAAAGCGCGCGAGAGAGAGCGCGGCGAGACAAGAGCAAGCCGAGCGTCAAATGCTCAAGGATCTCATCGGCGCTGACATCGACGCGTGGCAAAAGAAGAACCAAAACAACATTCGCACCATGCTCGCCAACCTCGGAGACGTCTTGTGGGACGGTCACAGGTACAAGAGTCCCGATATGGGGTCTTTGATGCAACCGATCGGGGTGAAGAAGTCTTACCACAAAGCTTTAGTCATCATCCATCCCGACAAAGTCTCGCAAGCGGGCGGCGACATGTCGCAGCGATACATCGCCGACAAAGTCTTCGACATCATCAAGGTGGCGTACAAGGAATTCGAAGCCAAAGAACTGAAATGATCGCTTCCTGCGTTCGCGCGTTTCACTAGATTAGCGGCGCATCGTTTAACAACCACCGTCAAACATCGCCGAGATCTTTCCCCGTCGCCTCCCCCGTCGCCCCGTAACGACCATTGGTCTCGACATCGCGCCTCGCGCGTGACGCATGACGTTGCGACTCGTGCTCTTGGTCCCGTTCAGGGAGGACGCGACGCGAACGCGCGCCGCGCAATTGCGTCAACTCATCGAGCGCTTCGTCGCCGTCTTCGACGACCCGAGCCGCCCCGCGCTCGTCGTCGTCTGCGAACAGAGCGACGACGGGTGTCGATTCAACCGCGGTCAGTGCTTGAACGCGGCGTACGCGATCGCGACGTCGACGTTCAGCGAGCGCATCGATCGATGCGGCACGCATTTCGCGTGCCACGACGTCGACATGGCGCCCGAGGCGGCGACGAAGACGGCGTACTTTGTCGAGGACGACGCGCGCGACGGCGCCGGATTCGTTCGCGTGTTGCAAGCGAGCGGGTGTCGGTACGACGCCGAGAAATGCTTCGGTGGCGTGACGATTTACGACGTGACGGCGTTTGAGCGCACGAATGGGTACCCGAACGGATTTTACGGGTGGGGAGGCGAGGATCACGCGGCGTTTTTGCGGGCAGCGGAAGCGGGCGTGCGAGTGGAGCGTCGCTCGGGCGCCGCGTTTGATGATTTAGAGAAAGACGTGGAGACGGTGGCGAAGAAACTATCCGTGCTCGACGCACACGATGCTCGAATAAACGCCAAGGAGAAGGAGCGTCTACTGAAACGAAACGCAAAGTTTTGGCGCGAAGACGGCTTGAATTCGTGCGCATTCGACGTCGTCGAGAAAAGCGTGCTGCGCGAATCGCCGGCGTTGACGTGCGTGCAGTTCAAGGTTGAGTTGAAATGCGCGCGACCTGGGTACATCAAGTGCTTCACGTGCGCGACGTGGCTTCCAGAACCTGAGTATTCGGGCAAAGCGCTCGCCGCGGTGCGATGGAGCGAGAAAACGGGCACCAAGCACGAACGATCGTGCACGTCGTGTACGGCGAATTTGCCGAAGCAAATCGAAACGGAGGCGCAAAAAGCTTTCAATCAGAGCAATTTCGAGCAGAGGCTGACGTGTGCGGAGTGTGCGACGTTGTTTGCGAGCCGCACGTCGTTGTTCAAACATCTCAAATCGTCGCCGTGCGGAAACTAGTGAAGCGCACGCGTTAGCGCGTTCGCGTTACGCATTAGATCTAGAATTGTTGTACATTTTACATAGCGCAAGTTAATCAAATACGACCTTTTTACCCTCGGGCTTGACACCGCCGCCGCCCCAGGCCTGTTGATCAGCCTTCAGCTTAGCTGCCCACGATGGGTGCAGCGGTCCCTCCGGAACCTTGGGCGCGTATTGCTGCTTCTTCGAAACTATCGGCGTTTTCTTCGCACCATCGTCATCGCCGAACTTGACCTTCTTACCCTTTGCACCAGCGATTATGATGGGTGCTTGCTTACGTTTCGCTTTCCAAGACGGGTGCATATTTCTTTCCTCTTCCTCCTTCGCCCTACGCTCGGCTGCAGCTTTTTCGCGTTCGGCGATGATGTGCGCGGCGTTTGAGCCAAACTTAGCCTCCGCGATTTGACGACGCTTGCGCTGCCCCATGCGCTTTTTCACTTTTTTCTTCTTTGGTCCTAGATCTACATCCTCGACATCGTCCCCGTCCTTCGCCGATTTCGCCTGCTTTTTCGACTTTTTCGCCGCCGCCTTCGCCGCGTAAAGCTCCGCCAACGTATCCTCGCTCAAACTCGCATAGCCATCTTCACCGACGTCGGATTCGAATTCAGAATCCGATTTGGATGCACTATCCTCGTTGTCAGCATCGCGGCGAGACGTGGGCTTCGCGTGCACGACCTCCTCTTCCTCGCTCGACGACACCTCCTCTCCCGCCGCTCGCCGTTTCGCCTTTTCCTCCGCTTTGACGATGGCCAACTCGCGCTTCTGCCGTCGCTCCTGCTTCTCACGCGTCCACTCTTCGCGTTTTTGCTTCCCAACCACCGCACGATTCATTCGACCCGCGATCGCCAACAATCGTTCCTTCAGCGCATCCGTCTCCGCGCGCGTCGCCTGCGCTCGCAACAACCGCCTCGCCGCGCTCACGTATTCATTCTCCCCGACGACTTCCTTCCCTTCGCTCTCGCTCGCTTTTGCGCTCGCGGCGTCGTCGCAAATAGCGCGTAACACGTCTTGACTGTCGAAGCCGTCGCCCAAGTCCACGGCGTGCGTCGCGCGGACGGCGTTCGCGTCGCCATCCGCCGCCACCTCGCGAAATGCCAACTCGAGCGACTCTTCCACTCTCTGCGCGCACGCCGACGCGCATTGCCGAGCCAAGACGTCGATATCGACGTTACGCGTCGCGTGCAACGCGCGCTTGAGCTTATCGGCGTCCTCGGGCGCCTTGAGACGCCGGCGGAGCTTGGCTTCGTCAAAGGTTTTGGCCTTCTTCAACGCGCGTCTGAGGAGCGAGGCGCCGTGGTGGGTCTTCTTGCGCAGCTCCTCGAGCACGGTGTCGCGCGCCGTGAAGTCTCGAGCGTGACGCTTTTTGGCCCACTTGGGCCAATTTCCAGCGGGAGGCATGAAAGGTGCGCGTGTACTTGTGACGCCGCTCGGCGTCGCGCTGCTACTAAAAATTCTAAAATCGCATCTAAAACCACCGACGTTCGGATTGCTTACGAATCTCGCGAGCGAGCGAGGCGAAATCCGCCGCGTCATTTTCGAGCGAGGCTGATTTATCTTGAAGCCTGCTAAGTTTCTCTCCACGCTCGACGAGCATGTCTTTTGTTTCGTTCATTTGCGAAGTAACTTCTCGTCCATACTTGGCTCGGACTGAAGACGCGCTCCGACGCACAGGCGCGATGGCTGGCGTGGACGACGATGTCGCGAACAACTCATCGCGCTCTGCAGATTCTGTCGTCCTTTCGACCGGCGCGGGATCCTCTATGCGAGCATCTGCGAATAAGACAGCCAGGTCCGTCGTCGTGTACATCTTGCGCGTCGCTGGCGACGACGATGAGTCACGTGGTGACTGCGCGAACTTTTCTTCCAGCTTTTCAAACGCCGCCTTTGCGCGATGTCGTAGCGCTTCACTCATCGTCAGCGCTTTGGTCTTCATGGGTGTCGTCGACGCTGACGATACTTCTCGTCGAGGTGACTTGGTTTGCTGCGCGAGTTCGGGATCGTCTTCTTCCATGGCGTGTCGCGCCGCTCGCGCGGCTTCCGCGGCGCTCTCGACTTCGAGATCGATGATACAACCTTGCGCGGGAAAGCTGTCACCAAATGCTTCGAGTCGAGCGATAGACAAGCCGTCATCTGCGACGACGACGACGGCGCCGCCTCGAGAGCAACACGTCGCGTTGGCGTTGGACAACGCCGGCACCGGACCAAATACGCCGCGCATTTGCAGGGACGGCGACGCGTACGCCACCATTCTCCCAAACTCCGTCAAGGCGACGATGTGAGAACGTTTCCGTCCGTGACCGAACGCACATTCGTTTTCGCTACCGTCATCTCGAACGGCGAACGCACCGATGAGCGGCTCGTCGAGGTGTTCTTTTCGCAACGTAAATCGCTCTCCTCGAGAGCAGCCGACTGCGTGGTATACGCGCATCGAATCTTTCGCCACAGTAACGACAATGGCGGTCAGCTTTGGGTTTCCCTTAATGACGTCGTCGCTGTCGACACGGTCTTCCTCGTCCGTCGACAGCACTTTGTCTTCGTCGTCTGACGCAGACGCGTCGTCCACAGTCCACTCCGACGCGAGAAATTGATAAGCAAACGATGTCGGCGGTGTGAACCAACTTTTGGCGACGGGCGCTGGTGGAATTATATCTGACGCCGTACCATCGAGCCGAAGGAGCGAGATTGCAAGCGCCACGTCTTCTGCCGCTGACTTCGGGGTCATAGTCTTCCCAATCTGCGAACCGGTCGAAAGCGCGTGGAAACGAACGCTACAGTTTGATTCTAGAACCGCCAGGACGCACTCATCCGGAGCGTCTGGAAGCGGTAACCCAAAGTCGAAATCCGCCACGGCCGATGGCTTTCCTTCGGCAGAAGTAGGTAACGACACCGTCCACATTTTCGTTCCTCGTTGAAGATTGAGTAAGGACACACACCCTGCGACGTCGCCGACGGCGAGGAGTGTCGCCGCGGCGTTCGTTCGAACGCACGATATGGCTTTGCCAGCCGAGCTAAATCTACCGATGAGTGTGTATACCGAAGTCATACACGCCGCTGCGGAATCCGTATCGACAAAGTCGCGAGATTCACCGGCGAAAAATGCACGCTCCTCGTCAACGTTTTCGGCGTCGCTCTTGTTTAAGTTGCGCGCGTGCGTACGTACTCGCGAAGTCGCTTCGGCACCGTCGGCTGGATACTCGCGCAACGCGTATATTTCAAGGTTTCCACTCACCCGACCGACGATCAGCAAAGCACCACCGGCGTCGACGTGCAGTCTCGTGATCGAGTCGCCGTTCGGCGCGATCGCGCCACCAGACATCAATCGTCCGTCGCGATCGATGTAGATTTTCACTCCAGAACCGTCTCTGCCGAACGCGCCGACGACGATGCGCGCACGCAGCGCGGATGAAGGCGATGTCGTGTCATCGACTACGTCGCATCCACCGCTGATTGGCCATTTCGACCCTTTCCAAGCGAACGACGCGTCTACTTCATTTTCTGGAACCGCGACGCGTTTGGCGTTCTGCTCAAATGCCCGCGCGACGTCGCGCGACGTCGCGCAGATACTCGGCGCGCACGTCTTCGAAAGTGTCGGTCGCATCACCATTACTTCCTGCGGGCGCGCGATGTCGTCGCTCGAAACTCCGTAACGCACGTCGTGTAGGTGTAGCTGCGAGCCTTCGGACAGAACGCAAATCGATTCCACAGTGTCGCGATATGGCACCAACGTCGCGTCGAGCACTGGACCGAACCAAGGCAGCGCAATCGCACCCGCGCTTTCGATTCGAAACTCCCCGTCACATCGCGTCGCTCGCAAACAAATCACGGGATCTGGACACGCGATTGGCTCGCCGCCGACGCACGCGAACCACGTGGCGACGTCGCGAGCCGCGTCGTCGTCTTCGCTCACGTACGTCTTCAACGCGCGAATGGGTGTCAGCGCGCCCTTGTACGACGGATTAATCAAAACGTGCGGCACGATGCACTGCTTTTCAACGATTTCCTCCGTCATCACCGTACCCGCGCGCACTTTCCACACTCTCACGCGCCCGTCGCTGTACCCCGCGACGACGCATTCGGCGTCGAGCCACTCGGCGCACGTCAAAGACGCGTCCGTCGCCTCCGTCTCGTCCACAGCGTCGCCTCGCGGCGACGTCACCGCCACCGACCGTTGTTCGTGCAAGTGCCACAGCGCGAGCGCCCCGTCCGACCACGCGATGAGCATCATCGCTCGCTCGTCTCTTCCCGGTCGCGCGCGCACCGCCGCCACGGCGTTTCGCGTCGGCAAAACGCGCGACAACGCCCGCGACGCCGACACCCTGTACCCGCGCCTTCTCGCCACCGTGGTCTCTCCTCGCGCGTTCACTCCCAACGCGTGCACGCACACGTCCCCCCTCACCGTTCCCGTGACGAAGAAATTCGTCCCTCGCATCGCCTCGCTCGCGCAGCTCGGCTCGTCGTCGCCCGCGTCTAAATTTTCGCTCGCCAGCGACCTTCGCTCGCGCCCGTCCCACACCTCGACGTCGCCGTCTCGTCCGCATCGATACACGCGCGACGGCGCGACGTACTCTCCTCGCACCGCCTCCGACGAGCCTCCCGACGCCGACGCGAACAAGCACTCCGTCCCGCGCGCGCCGAACGCCTTCACGCCGTGTTCGCTCGCCGCGAACAGCGCGTGTTGGTCCCTCGCGTACGACACCGCGGACGTCGTGGCGTCGAATCCGTAGTGCGCCACCAAGCGCGGCGACGCTCGCGCGTCCTCGTCGCGCGCGTCCTCGTCGTCATCGCTCGCGCGCGCGCCGTCCAAGTCGATTCGAAGCGGCACGCGCGCGTACGCCTCGTCGCGCGTCTCGACCGTCGCGCGCGCCTTCGCGGTGACGCGCGCGTCTTTCACCGCGCGCTTCGCCCGTCGAAGCATCGCGCGTTTCAGCGCCGCGAATTCGCGTCCGAGGCGGGCTCGTTTTGGCGCTTCGCGGCGGTTACGACGTCGCGGCGGCGCGGTGATGTTACAACGCCTCCGTCTCCTCGCGCTATTCTGTCGTCTTCGCTCTGCGCCATCGCGCGTCTAACGCGTCGATCGCGCACGACATTTTCGCCTTCCCGAGCTTCTCGTTCACGACGTTGTGTCGCTCGCACACCCACTTCGCCAGCGCCTCGCGCGATTCGCACCTCGGCGGGTGCGCGTCGACGTCGGCTCGCAAATCCGCCCTGCACGTCGCGCACGGGTACAGGTCTCCCAGCGCGTCGAAGAACCGTCGCGCTTGCACGCGCTGCGCGTGCGTCGGTTTTTGTGGGTAATACGCCGCGATCGTGTGCATCAGCGCCCACGACGCGCGTCCCAGTTCGTCGACGTCCAGCGGCGCCGCCGTCCCCGTCCCGGCGCCTTCGTCGGCGTTCGCGTCGTCGGCGTTCGTTCGCGTCGTCGACGCGTCGCGGTGCGTCGCTTTTCGCACGGCGTCGAACAGATCGCGTCGCTTTTCGCACGCCCCGTCGTCGCACGTCGTCGACATCGTCGTATCGTCGGTGAATGCGCCGACGAATGGACGCGTCGCCGCATTCATCGCCGCATTCGTCGACGCATTCATCGAGTCCCGGAATCGCGCGCGCGTTCGCACGCGCGCGACGCTCCGCGGTCGGCGACGCGCGGACATGTCGAAGCGCCATCGCGCGAGTGGCGACGGCGCCGCGTCGCGCTCGAGCGACGACGACGACGACGACGCGGTGACGATCGGGTACCGACGCGCGCCGACGAACGATCGCGACGCGCTCTGCGCCGCGCACGTCGAGGCGCTGAACGCGCAGTTCGCGCGACACGTCGCGAAGAAGACGCGCGATGCGCCGCGGGAGTTTCTCGTCCAGGCGTGTCGGGATTACGTGACGTACGCGAACGCGATACGGAAGGAGTTTCGAGACGCGGCGGGCGCGGGCGCGGCGGCGGACGAGGCGAAACGCGGCGAAGCGAGCGCGAGCGGGGAGGCGTACGTGTGGGGACAGGGAGACAGCGCGCAACTCGGGTTGGGTGGAGACGTGGACGAGCGACGACGACCGACGCGCGTGACGACGGGCGCGATGGGGGAGGCGAGAGCGACGCGGATCGCGGCGGGCGGGACGCACACGTTGGCGTTGACGAGCGACGGCGCGTGTTACAGTTGGGGGAACAACGATAACGGTGCGCTCGGACGAGTAGTGAATAAAGACGCAGATCCGGACGCGGAGTACGCGCCGGGAAAGGTCGAGCTTCCTCTGGACGTCAAGGTGGTGATGGTGAGCACCGGCGACTCGCACGGGTGCGCGTTGACGGAGAGCGGCGAGGTGTGGGCGTGGGGGCAGTTTCGAACGACGAACGGGGCGTGGGCGTTCAACCCGAACACCCTGGACGCGCAAAAGACGTCGTTTCCATTTAAAATATACGCGCCAGCGTCGTCGAAGGAGCGCGCGAAGGCGATCGTGAGCGGCGTCGACCACGTGTTGGCGCTCTCGCGCGAGGGCGGCGTGTACTCTTGGGGATGTAGCGAGAAGGGCCGTCTCGGTAGAGTCGACGCGAGCGAGGCCGAGGACAACGAACAGGCGAGCGATGATGTGAAAAGACGATTGCTCACCCCTAGTCGCGTGGCGTTGCCGAAGAGTGGCGGAGGTATCGGATCCGCGTTTGGCGGCGAACCGGAAGTCACCGCCATCGTCGCCGGCGATTTCCATTCGTTTGCCATTTGCGCCGACGAAGACGGCTCGAAATCGGACGTCTACGGCTGGGGTTTGTCAAACTTCCACCAAGTCGGGTTGTGGGACCCCAATCCTGACTTGCGCGGGGACGAACAGGTGACGTACTTTCCGAAACGAGTTGCCTCGTTGTGCGGAAAATGCATCGTCGCGGGCGACGCCGGCGCGCACCACTCGCTATTCTTAACGGGCGACGGTAAAATCATCGCCATCGGGCGATATACCGACGGTCGATGCGGCGTTCGCGTTCCCAACGCCGCGCTCGACGGCGCGTTGGAAGAGCCTAGAGTCATCGAGGATTTGCCCGGTCGCGCGGTGAAGGTGGCGAGCGGCGACACGTGCGGCGGCGCCATCATGGAGGATGGTTCCGCCTACGTCTGGGGATCGCAGTACATCGGACAGCTCGGACTTGGTCCGCGGGAAGAGGATGCGTACACGCCAGAGAAGATGCCGTACACGAAACCGATGGCTGGCAAGGTGTTCGCCGAGCTTTCTTTCGGCGGTCAGCACGCCGCGGCGCTGTTGATCGACGCCAAGGACGACAAACCCGCGAGCAAGCGAGCTCGAGGGGCGTAGAAGATTATTCTAATAAAATCAATTGAATCACAAGTAATATACACAGCAGCGTCTACGAATCGCGCTTCTGTTCGCTGAAAAGCAGCACATACACGTTGCTAATCGCCACAAAGCTCGCGAATAAAATCAGCGCGCCGGCGACGACGACGGTTCCGACTCCCGGTTTTGCCGCGAAGGACGCGTTCGCATCGTCGCCTGATGGAAGGATGTTACCTTCCTCGTCAAAATCCTGTTCGAGAAGATCGCGAGCGGAACTCAAAAGTTCCCTCGTGACGTCGTCCAGACCATCGAGCAAATCGTCCGCCGGCTCCTCGACGTCCGCCGCGGCCTTCGACGAGCGCATCTTCGGATGCAGCAAGAGCAAGGCTGGGATCACGAACATGACGAGACTTCCGCACGTGGCACCGATGAACTCGAATACCTTTCCTAAATCTTCCACCGCGAACGCTACGAGCGTGGTGAAGACGACGAACGCGAACGTTTGCGTCGCGTGACGAGTCACCGGCGCTTGTCCCGGCGCGCACACCTCCCAACCAAACGCCTCCGCAAGTAAGTCGTCCAAAGCCGCGCGCGCGGCGTGATGATTCACCGGAAACGATGCGACGGCGCTGAAGCCCATGAAGATTGTCGCCACCATCATGGCTTTGTCATCCTTGCCGTAGCTATCTAGGACGTTAGACGTCACGTTTGGATGCGACACGTACGCGAACTCGCCCACGAGGAGGTAGCCCCAAAAGCACGCGCCGACGGCGAGCGCGATGACGGTGTACATTCGACTGAGGCGTCGCGCCTCGGTGGCTTGCCTAGCGTCGCCATCGATAGGTTCGATGTCGTCTTCGAAATGCGGTTCAGGGGCGGAATCTGCCGATAGCTCGGAGAAAATCGCCAAGACTTGAATATGGCACTGAAACGCGAAGACGACGATGGGCACGGCGGAGATGGAATCGGTGTTGAATTTGAAAGCCACGGCTTTGGCGTCATCACCGCCAGAAGTGCGGGTCATTCCTTTGCACGTGATCGTCGCGGCGGTGTACGCGAGCGAAACCAGGGCTACCGCACTCGCCGGTGCCAACCGACTCATCTCTCGAAGTAAGCTCAGCGGCGTCACCAAAAACGTCGCTCCGACGGCGATGGCGAATCGTCGACTTCCCCACCACGCGCTCGACCCCGCGCTGGCGACCGCGCTCATCACTTTCGCGTACGAATCACCGATGATGATCAAATATGCCACGCACGATCCGAACAAGTACACCACCAACGTCCCGCTCACGAATCGAGACGCGCGAGTTCCGAACGCGTCGCGCACCAAGCCTTGATACGACGTGGACTCGAACGCCGATCCCGCTCGCACGAGCACGACGAGCGTGTACGCGACGAGTAGCGCGGCGATGAGTACGACAATTCCACCACCGACGGTGCCGAACTTACTCACCGCGAACGGCGTCGCCAGCACTCCCGCGCCGATGGCGCAGTTCGCGAGCGTCGCCGTCGACCCGGAGACGTTGCCTCGCCGCTTCGCCCGACCGTCAGTTTCACCGACGAGCGCCGAGCTCGCGAGCGCGCTCATGGCGCTCGAAATCATGTGCTCGAGCTCGCTCTCGGCGTGCGCGGCGTCGTGCGCGTCCGTGGTGTCGCTCGACATTGGCGTTCGCTCGGGACAAAGATCTTCAACTCGACCCTCCGAGCTTGCGTTCGTGCGCGTTTTGGCGTTGTACTCGCTCACCCCGCACGCTTTGCGCCAACGTTAACGTCACAAGCGTACCCGAAGCGCAGAAGCCCAAGATCCAAAGCGTCGCGCGATCGCTCAGCGCCATAAGCCAGGTTGTGCGGGACTTTAAACGACGGGACGCGAGACGCCGGCGCGAGACGCGAGAACGATCGAGATCGACGTTTAAACGCGGCGACGTTACAACGACTACGAAAGGTGGGTGGCTAACGCAGCAACGTGGACGCGATGGACTGAATCTCTCGCGGATTGCCGTTCGTCAGCGCTTTCATCGCCGCGACGGTTTGCTCGTCGACGACGGCTTTGACGATTCCGGCAGCCTTGTACTCGCGAAGGATGGTCGCGATTTCATCGGTGTTGAATCGCGGCGTCTCCACTGTAACGACGGTCGAGGACCCCAGTTCGTCCGGCAGCGACTGTTCGGTGTTCGATTTGGAAACACCGACGGAGTGAGACGCCGCCGTGACGGCGACGTGCCTCGCGTCTTCGTCGCACGCCGAGTCCACGGTTTCGATTACCGCGCGCGCCAAACGCAGACTTTTCGCGGGAATATTCTTTCTAGACCTCGGTCCGGTGACCTCATGCATGTCGGACGGCCCGAATAGCGCATTGTACTGATCGACGACGAACATGACTTTCCCGTCGCCGTTCTTCGCGAGCGCTCTCAGCTCATTCAACACCACGAGCGCGCAGTCGACAGCTATTTCCGGATCGGTCGAACCCGCTTTTGCGTAGTCGAATAAGTTCATTTCCGCGCTCGCCTTGGGCTTGGCGTCCGCCTCGGGCGCGTCGGCCGCATCCTTGGATTTTTTTCCGCGGCTCTTCTTCGGCGCGTTTTCATCCTTGAGCGTCACCCCCTTAACCTTCACGGACTTTAACACGCTCTCGTTCGCCGCGTTGGCGATGTGTTGCAACAGCCGCATCGCGCAATCGGGCGTTTCCCACAGTCCATCGCAACCTTCCTTCGTACTCTTGCTAAAGTAGCTCAACCTCGTGAGCTCTAAACCATCCGGGACGTACGCGACGACCCACCCATCGGCGCGCGCGCGCATGACCAACCGCGCCAACGCCACACTCTTACCGCTACCTCTAGATCCCCGAACGTCCACGCGCCTGTGCGAAGTGGTCGCCTCTTGCAGCGCGTCGTCGCTGGCTCTCGCCATCAAACGTCTCGCCGCCGTCTTCGCCCCGCGCTTTCCATCGCCACGCTCGGCCGCGCCCTTGGTCTGATTCGCAAACGTAAACGCCGCCGTCAACGCTTTCACGCTGGAGATCTCCGGCAGCAGCGTCGCCACGGCGTCGTCGTCGATGTCGTACACGTTTCCGGCGTTCGCCGCCGCCGACGCGAACCCTCGCGCCGCGCTCGCGACGTCCCGTCCGGGCGCGATCGCGCGCGCGCCGCGTCCGAGCGCGATCGCGCGCGCGCCGCTCGAGGCCACGCTCGCGCTCGCGCCGGCGGTATCGCTCGCGGAACGCACGCCGCGCGCGCGAACGAACCCGATCGCGTTCGTCGACGACGCCGGTGACGAGAGCGCGTCGACGCGCGTCGACGCGTCGGTGATGGAAGAGGCGCGCGCCGACGACGAGGATGACGAAGCGATGAACACGCCGCGACATCGCGAGCTCGCGCGCAACATCGCGGAAGCGAATCGATCGATCGAGCGCGTCGTTGTGACGTTTCTCGCCCGCGAACTGCGCGGCTTCGCGGCGGGTTCGGCGCGACGCGTGGAGGAGAGAATCGACGCGGTCGAGGACGTCGTGCGATGAGATGTGCGTGCGATCAATGCGCTACAACGCCTTTTCGCTATCTTCGCCCGGATACGCCTCGACGAATCCATCGAGCGTGCTCTGCACGCTCGCGCGGACCTCGGGCGACATTCTGTCGTGGTACAAGACGCCGTCTAAATGGTCGTACTCGTGCTGGAACACGCGCGCCTCGAACCCTTCGAGGGTCATTTTGAATTTTTTACCCTTCAAGTTTTGCGCTTCGATTTGAACGCCGATCGGGCGCTGCGCGCGTGAATCGAGGAAGAGCGAAGCGGTCAGTCTCGCGCGACGCAAAATCTCCCGACGCCGACGGCGGCGGCGGCGCGTCAGAGTTAGCCTCGCGTATTAGCTCACATTTCTCCGCACGACCCGCACGCGGGTCTCGGATTAGCGTATATTTATGTTTTGATCGTCATCGGCTCTCTCGTCTCGCGCGTGACGCGACAATCGCGCGCGGCGCCGTCGCTCGATACGCACCTCGACGTCGGCGTACATCTTCGGAAAGCTCAAGCACCCTTCCTCGAACAAATCCTTCTCCTTGGAAAACTTCACTATTTCCGGGTTACACAACACCACTTCTCGCCCCTGTCCTGGCTCTCCCGCCTCGTTGTACACCATCATTCGATAATTCACACCCACCTGCGGCGCCGCCAATCCGCAGCCGACGGTTTCGTACATAATCTTAAACATCGCCTTGCTCAACCGTTCCAAATTTTTATCGAACGTCTCCACGGGCGCGTTCTTCGCCCGCAGGCACTTCGCCGGGTACTTCGCGATCGCCAGCGGTTCGCTCCATCGAACGCTCTTCGCGTCCTCGTCGTCGCCCTTCGTCCCCTCGCCCTCGCGACTCAAGTTTTCCACCTCGCCGAACAAGAAACCCTTCTTCTTCCCGCGCGCGACGACCGCGGCGCCGCGCCGCGTCGTCGTCGTCGTCACCCTCGACGAGCACGACGCCACTTTACACGCGCACCGCGTCATCATGATCGATCGATCGACGCCCCGGCGTCGCGCGCTCGTGTGACGCGCGAACGTCTGATGTCGCGCGGGGTTCGGTTCCACACGGACCTTCTTTTGGTTCGACGTGCGAATCCACGGTTCTTGACTCGACGCGAGTCTCAGTATACGAGTCTCCGCCCTAATCAGGCATCCGACGGCGTCCGAGGCCGCGCGCGTCGCGCGACGTCGCCGCACTCGACGACGAGCGACGACGAACGATGTTCGCCTCCATCGCCGCCAACGCCTCCGCGGCCGTGCACGCCAAGGTACGCGCGAACGCGCGAACGCGCGAACGCGCTCGGCGACGCGACGCGTCGTCTCGAGCGACGCCGCGACGGACGCGCGCCGAGCGTCGCGATGGGGTTTCGACGCGCGCGCGCGATGGGGACGCGGCGCGCGGGGGATGGGACGCGTCGCGCGCGCGCGCGCGCGCGAACGGTCGAGAATAATTTTACGCGCGGTGCGCGCGCGCGCGATGGAGGATCGCGCGCGCGCGAGGGCGTCGTCGAGGCGCGCGACGACGTCGGATAAACCCCGAGGGCGGGCGAGGGCGAGGCGACGACGCGCGGCGATGCCGACGACGACGAGCGAGGGGGGACGACGAGCGCGCGAACGATGACTGACGGATGAATTGTGTTTTCGACATCACGCAGCGCACGCAATTTTCGGGCGCTTCCGTCAAGCCCGCGCGGGCGGTGACCATGGTGCGTGTCGCGACGGATGCGCGTGGGGTGAATAGGGTTTCCATCGCCCCGAGCGCGCGGAGTCGAGAACGCGCGAGCGAGCGAGCGTGGTGCGAACGAAGACTGACGAATGCGCGCGGGATCTTTGACGATGAACAGCCCGTCGCGCAACGACGCGGTGATTTGTGCGTGCGCGCGGCGCGCGTCGCCGGGGTTGAGATTCCAAACAACAAGAGATGCGAGACGGCGTTGACGTACGTGTACGGCATCGGCGAAACGAGCGCCAAGGCGATCATGGCGGCGACTGGTTTGGAGAACAAGCGTTTGCGTGAATTCTCTGAGCAGGAACTCACGCAATTGCGCGAAGAGGTGGAGAAGTACCAGATTGAGGGTGAACTCAGACGCTTCATTACGATGAACATCAAGCGCTTGAAGGAGATTCAGTGCCACCGGGGTAAGATGCACATTCGCAACTTGCCGGTGCGTGGTCAGCGAACCAAGACGAACGCGCGCACGCGCAAGGGTAAGGTTAAGACCGTGGCTGGCAAGAAGAAGTAAATTATCTTGTCAGTAGCGGCGACGGGGAGAGGAAATTTAGACATTTCGCCTGTATCTGGGGAGCGTTTGTAGTTGGCGCGCGTTCGTAAGTTTTAATCAAACACAATAACGCCATTCTTTAAAACTACGGACTATACTATTAATGCCTTGGAAACGAACGCGTCATCTTTCCCTGGGCGCCGCCGCGTAGGCGGCGTGCGCGCGCTTGAGGGAGAGGCCGCCGCGTTTTCTCGCAGACGTCGCATCGAACTCGCTCGCGCGACCGAGGAGTTCGGACTGTAAAGTCCTTCGATGCTGAGCCGAGCGCTCTAAGCGCTCGCTTACGTCGCGCAGCTCCGTTTCGAGATCTTTGATTCGTCGTACGTCTTCCGGACGCGACTCTCGCTTTTCGTACATCGCTCGCCACTTTGAGATTTCGGCGCGAGACGCCGAGAGCGCCTCATTCGCCACTTTCGCCGCCGATTCGTTCACGTCTTGCATGCGCGTGATGGTGATTTTGTGTTCTTTGCGCATCGAGTCGATCTCACTTTCGTGCGCGTACGCCGTAGCCACCGCGGCATCGCGCGACTTCTCCACGTCCATTGCTCGCTCGAGCTCCGCCGCGCCGAGCTCTTCTCTCGCTCGACGAAGTTGACTTCGCAAACTCTCGCGCTCGAGCTCGAGCGTCGTGCTCACTGCGATGCACGATTCGAGCTTAGTCTCGTACTCGCGCTCGAGACGTTCGAGATCTCTCGCGTACTCGTCCGTCGCGCATTTCAATTCCTGCGCCTGGTTTGCCGCCGCCTTTTCCGCGCGATCCGCCTCGCGCGCGTCGTGTTGCGCCTCCACCTCGCGCACGGCCAATCGAACGGCCTCAGCCATGGAATGTTTCAGCTGCTTCGCGTGTTCCTCGTCCATCATCTCTACGCGCTCACGATGCGAAGCCGTGAGGCGCTCGATTTCGCAAACGTGCGTCGCGCTGAGCGACTCGAGACGATGATTACAGTCTGCTTGCAGCTCACTCACCGCGCGATCACGCTCGAATGCCATGGTTTCTAATTGTTTGGCGTGTTGTCGGTTGATGTCGTCGATCTCTTCGCGCAACTCGCGCTCGTTTGCATGATACGCTTCGGATACGTTTGCCACCGCGCGCGCGACGTCGCCTTTCGCCTTCATCTCCATCTCAGTCATCAAGCGCTCCATGGCACTCTCGTGCGTGCGATGAGATTCTTCAATCGCAATCTGAACGTTCTCTTTCGTCTTGCGTTCCCAAAGAGCGTTCGTGCGGTTGATCTCGTCCCTCAGCTTTTGGTCGGCGAAGGATCGCTCGGATTCGTACTCGAGCTCTCGCTCGCTCATTTTCTTCTCCAATTTGTGCGTCAACGCCTCTACAGCGTTTAAAGCAAGTTTTGAGTCACGTATTTGATCGACCAGATGAGTCTCTTTAGCCTCCGCGCTTGACTTGATGCGTTCCATCTCAGCCGAGAGCGTTTGATGCCGCGCTTCGTACGTTTCCACGACGTCGTTCGCTTTAGATTCCCGCGATGTCGCGCACTCGAGCGAGCTTTCCAATCGCAGTTTCTCGTCTTTCCATTCGTTTTCTTTCCGTAACCACGCCGCGTTGAGCGCGCTGATCGCTTCCTCGTGTCGCGATTCCGCCACGTCGGCGCGCTCGGCGAATTCAGCTAACGCGCGCGCGTGATTCGCAGAATGTTCGACTTCCATCGCCTTAATGCGAGCTTCGTACGAATTCACGAGTTCGTTTGTTTCAGACTCAGCCTTTTCATTTCGCTCCTCCAAATCGCTCAACAGTTTTTTCAGTCTTTCCTCACCGTCTCTCGTAGCCAACTCGACGACGCTTTCGTTGCGCCGAATCGTCGCGCGCAAGTCGTAAATCGTTTCCTCCAACTCGTGCACGTGCTCCGCATGCGCCGTGCTCATCGCTGCTTGCGATTGTTGTTCGGTTTCAATGTTTTCGCGCAGTTTCGTACGCTCTTCGATGCTCGTCGCGTACGCCTCTTGCGACTCACTTAATTTCCGCGCGAGATCAATCTCGCTCGCAATGAGACGATCCAAGCGTGCGCGCATGTCGCCGATCGTCGCAGTTTTATTCGTCAACTCCGTTCGCAGACCGATCACGGTCTTTTCGCGCTCATTCGCGCTCGCACTTAGCTCGTCCAGCGATCGGCGACAGGTTTCGTGCGCTCTTTGCGTGCATTCGAGTTCCGATGCCGTCTCGGCGAGCGATTTCTCCACGAACTCGTACGCCGATCTTTGCCTATCGTACTTTTCGCGCGCCAAAGCACGTTCACGATCGAGCGAGTCTTTGTGGTCCTTTTGAACGCGTTCTAGCTCGATGGTTTTGTCGCACATTTCCTTCTTGACGCGTTCTACGCGCGCCTCGGCCTCGGCGTTGACTTTCTCCATCTCTGCCGCGTGCGCCGCGCGCAACGCTTCGATTTCTCGCGCGAATTCTTTCTCCATTTGGCCGCGTTCGTTGCGTTCGAAACGTAAATCGTTCATAAGCTCTTCTTCGACGGCTCGAGCGTTCTCCACGATGCGCATTCGCGCCTCCATCTCCGCTCGAAGCGCCTCTTCGCGCGCTCTCTCCGTCGCCTCGCGATCGCGCTCGCAAGCCGCCTTCACGGTTGCGATTCTCACCTTGGTCTGCGCCTCGCGATTCTCATCTCGCGTCCGAAACTCTTTCGCCGCGAGTCTTAGCCGCGATTTCATCGCCGCCGTCACCTCCCTTCGCTCCTCGTTCGCGCACAATCGCATCGCGTCCGCCACCGCGCTTCGCGCCAACGCCCCGCGAGCGTCATCCTCGGCTCGTTCGCGCGCGCTCGCCTCTCTGTATATCGCGTTCGATGCCTCGTATCGCGTCAGCGCGATATCTCGCGCGAATGACTCCAGCGCGCTCGCTTTTTCCCGTTCGTGCGCGTCGCACGCCGTGTGCAGTTCGCACACCACCTCGGTTAATCGAGCAATTTTACGCGACGCCGCGGCGACGTCGCTCGAGTCGTCGTTCGCGTCGCCGTGGACTTGCATCGTCGATCGTCGACGGGACGGGGTCGAGATCGCGCGTTCGAGACGACGTCGCTCTCGAGTTCGCGCGCCGCGACGCGCGTCGGTGTGTGTCGCGCGTCCCGTCGAGTCAACAAGTTGTTTGTTGACTCGCGCGAGACACGAACCGTCACGAAAGCGGGCCGAGACGCGTCCAGACGTCGGCGCGAGACACGACGACGCGATGACGAGCGATGGCGCCGCGCCGACGACGCCGAACGAAGACGAGCTCGCGCTCCGCGAACCTCTCGTCGGTGGAGCGACCGCGATCGAGTCGGGGTACGACAGCGACGTCGACGTTCCCGCGGACGCCTCGGCGTCCGTGCCCGAGGCGAGAAGAGAGGAAGAACCGACGACACCAGCCACGCCACCGCGACGAGTGAACTTTCGAGGGTTCACCGCGCGCACGCAGTCGTTGTATCTCGGCACGGAACGAACGTTGAGTACGCAAACGACGGATTCGGGCGCCCCGGAGGACGCGGTGGAGAGTTTGGATTTTGCCGACGTCGATTCCCATTGGGCGCGGCGCGCGCGCGGACGCGGCGTCTTCTCCAAAGTTTCGGCGAAGTGGATCGTGGCGGCGTTCATCGGTGTCGGTGTCGGTACGATTGCGTTTCTCATCGATGTCTCGGTGCTCTATGCATACCGAGGTCGCGGGAAGCTGTTCGAAGTGTGTCGCCGACGCGTCCATCTGGCGTTGGCGATGTTTGCGTACGGCGGTGTCGGCGTCGCACTCGCCGCGATCGCTGGGGCTCTCACGACGTACGTCGCGCCGCGAGCCAAGGGTGCAGGGGTGCACTACGTCATGGCAATGTTGAACGGAATATACATTCCGAAAGCGTTCGATGCGTCGACGCTTTGGGTTAAAGCTGTAGCCACGATCGCTGCGGTATCGTCAGGACTTATGATCGGTCCGGAAGGGCCATTGGTACATGTGGGCGCTGCTATTGCGATGCAATTTACGCACGGAGCGTCTTCTGGTATGGCGGACCTCTTTCAATCGGACCTCGACCGCTCTGACTTCATATCCGCGGGCGCTGCGGCCGGGATCGCCGCCGCGTTTGGCGCGCCCATCGGCGGGGTATTGTTTTCGTTGGAGGAAGCGAGCACGTTTTGGAGAGAGAGCACGACGCGCCGCGCGCTGTTTTCGGCGAGCATCGCCACTTTTGTCCTCGCACTGGCTCGCGCGGTGTTTCTGGAAGGATCGGCGGCTTCAGAACATACGCAAATGAAAAATCCTGGCTTGCTTCGTGTGGGCGATTTCGATTCGACGTACTTTTTGATAGAGCTGCCGTTCTACGCCGCCCTCGCCGGCACGTGCGGTGTGATCTCAGGCATCGTGACAAAGTCAATCATCTTTGTGTCCACCAACTACACCCCGCAGCGAAACGAACGTCGGCTTGCGCAAGTCGTTCTTGTCTCCCTGGCGTGCGTCGTAATGTTTTTCGGCGTCGCCGCCGCAGGAAAGTGCGTGACAGAGACCCCCGGTGAAGTGTCGAGATGGAGTGAAGCGTCGATACGATTGTGGTGCGCCGAAGGTGAATACGCGGACTTGGGTTCGATTCTACTGGGCAACAAAAACGATGTCATCGCCTGGGTCCTCGGGTCGCCGGCAAAGGCGCACACTTTACACGCGTTGCTACTATCTTTCGCGACGACGCTCATCTCTCTGATCATGGCTGCGAACCTTTTCGTACCCGCTGGGCTGTTCATGCCCACAATTCTGTGGGGTTCGTTGCTCGGGCGAGCGGCGGCAATCGTCGTCGAGCACTCTTTGAGCCCGCTCGGCGATTTACGCGTGAATCCACACGCGTACGCGCTCGTCGGCGCCACCGCCGCGCTTGCTGGCACGTTTCGAGCCACGATTTCCGTCGTAATCATCGTGTTAGAGGGCGTCGGGAAGAGTGCGTTTCTATTCCCGCTCCTCATCGCCGTTGCGGGCGCAAATTTGGCGTCGCGACTATTTGGGGCGAGTCTTTACGAGGAACAACTCGTGCGCTCGAAGATTCCATTTTTGCACGCCAAGCCGCCGAAAGCGCTCCTGGACGACTCCATCACAGCCTTCGATGTGTGCGCGCGCGACGTCGTCGCTTTCAAGGCGATCGAAAAAGTGAGTGCGATCGAAGAAGCTTTGGCCCAAACGACGCACAACGGATTCCCGATTCTCAGCGCGAAAGGCAAACGCGTCATCGGCGTCATCCTTCGCAAGCAACTGCTCGTGCTCTTATCTCGCCGAGCGTTCGTGGAGAATCTCGTCCACGCGCCCGTGTTGAACTCATCAGCCATGGAAGAAGGTCACGACGACGACTCCGTGCTCGGCGGCCGAACGCCCGACGACGTCGTTTCGCTTCGCGTCGCCGAGTATTGCGCCGAGCTCACCAGAGTCATGCGAGGCTTCCATCATCGTTCGAGCAGTTCTCGTCACGGTCGTCGCGCTGAGTCTTCCATCATCGCTCGACTCGGTCTCACCGACGTCGAGCGCGAGCGTCGTTGCGATCTGGGCGTCTTCATGGCGTTATCTCCCGCCTCCATCGCCGCCGACGCGCGCGCGAGAGACGCGTACGTCCTCTTCACTCGTCTCAGTCTTCGCCATCTGTGCGTCGTCGACGCCGCCACCGGCGCCATTCGCGGCATCATCACTCGTCACGATTTGTTCGACGCCGCGGAATCTGTCGATCGCTCGCTTCATCACTCCGTTTCGTCTTCTTCGATTTTGTTGTAACTCCCGATCGCTCGCTTCATCACTCCGTTTCGTCTTCTTCGATTTTGTTGTAACTCCGCCTCGCGACTCGCGAAATCCCTCAGTGCGCGCCTCGCCTCGCCGCGGTGTGTCATGAGCACCACGTTCGCCCAACGTTGGTTACGACCGGAGGTGCGTCAAGGCTCGAGACGACGACCGTGGAGGACGCCGGACGCGTCGCGCGGAGCGCACGGCGCAGAGCGCGTCGTCACCCGTCGTCCGCGCGCGATCTTCGCGCGGCGCCGTACCCTAAACGATCACGACGACTGACGACGTCCCGTCCTCGTTCGCGCGCGCAGGTGTACCCGATCTTCGCCGCCATCGGTGGAGCCGTGGGATTGTGTGGATTCTTCTGCACCCGCCAACTCGTCGCGAGCCCGGGGTTCACGGCGGCGAAATCTCGACGCATGGCTGGGATCCTCGAGACAAAGGCTGACTTTGACGAAGGGAAAAATTGGCGCGACCACCGCGTGCGACGATTCCTGCGCTCGATGTACGGCGGTAAAGGACACGGACCGCAAATTTTCCCCGGTTTGAACGAATCTTTCGGCGGAGGACAACACTAGAGGACGCGAACGCGCGAGCGAGCGACCAAACGAACGCGTCGAGCGCGACGACGGAGGGGCGCGTCGGATATCCGTCGCGATCGCGTTCGCTCGTCGCCGCGATGCGTCGTCGACGATCGATGAGTTCGATCGATACTAGCACTGTAATATACCCAACCAAGCACCACACGCCGCGCGACGACCCCGCGCGAGCGAGGCGCGCGTCGCCGCAGTTGTCGAAGCGCCGCGCGAGCCGCGCGGCGCCCGGCGATGTTCGTCACCGCGACGTCGTCGCCAGCCGCGCGCGTCTCGGCTCCGAACGCGCGCTCGCGGTGTTCTCAGCGCGCCGTCGCGCGCGCCGCGTCGTCGCCCGCGAGCACGTCGACGCGACGCGTGGACGATGAAAACGAAAACGCGTCGTCGTCGGTTGAGTTCATCTTGGCGACGCTCGGCGCGGCGACGACGTGCGCGTGCGGGACGAACGCGGATGGAGTGCGAGGTTTATTCGCGTCGCGAGACGTGCGACGCGGGGAGACGCTGTTGGAGGCGTCGCTCGACGCGCACGCCGTGGTGGACGACCCGAGCGGAGACGCGCCGTGGTCGAGGCAACTGGCGCGAAGACTCGTCGAAGAACGACGACGCGCGTCGACGGATTTCATGCGGCGCTACGTGTCGAGTTTACCGCAAATGGGCGATGGACCGGCGATCGGGCTGGCGAACGACGCGCGGTGCGTCGAGGCGTTACGCGACGTCTGGGATTGCACCGAAGCCGTCGCGGATATGACGACGTTCGCGCGACAAATCGAAGACTCGTTCGCTCTCGAACGCGCGCTCGATTCAAGCCTGAGTGAAGACGAATGGCGATGGGCGGTGTCGTTAGTGCACTCGCGCACGTTTCGTCTCGAGGACGAGCGTGGACGGCGACCGACGCGACGCGCGCTCGTGGCCGGGGCGGATTTAATCAACCACTCTAGCGTCCCCGAAGACGTGAACTGCGATTGGGTGGCGAACGACGCCGATGTATTCTTCATATCCGCCACGAAAGACGTTCGCAAGGGTGAAGAATTTTTTCTGTCGTACGGTGAACAGTGCGATCGGCACTTTGCGTTATTTTACGGGTTTCTTCCGCGGCGGAACTCGTTCAACCGAGTGAAACTGTTCAACAACGGCCGCGAGGCGCTGGATTGGTATCGAAAGCTGTGCGGCGCCGACGCCGCGGACGATATCTGGAACCGAGAGAGCGAGCGCGTGGTGAAAATGGTGTGCGACAAGTACGGAAAATATACGTTAGATAAGAAATCCGGACTTCGACGACGAGTGATTCAAGATTTGTATCTCGGCGAAGGCTGCGTCGTGAGTGATTCGATGCTCCTTTTGTTCAACGAAATGTGTGGCGACGAAGAGATGGCGATCGCGGCGATACGAACGCGCGCGGAAGAGTTGAAGACAAAAATGGTAAGCGCGACGGGTAAAATAGAGACCGGTATCGCGGTGTTAGATGCGTACTCGCAAGGGCTCGTCCGCGATTATCGCTCTAGAAAAATAGACATTCTCGACGCCGTGATTTGAGGCGACTGTACATACAATTGTTTACATTTCGCGCCCTATTGCGTCACCGCCCAGTTACGTCGATATTAGCGTTTTCGTCGCGTCATCGATCCAAGATCCGGTTTTTAACACCACCCAGTTACGTCGATATTAGCGTTTTCGTCGCGTCATCGATCCAAGATCCGTTTTTGAGCAGACTTTCTTCCGTGAGCACGCCTTGGACGGCCGCAAAAGTGCTCTTCGCTCCGGTACGAAGACGCTTCGCCGTGCGGAAACGCGCCGCGAACTCGCCGCCGACGGCTTCAGCCGTTCGCTCGAGCTCGGCAATCTCCGCGTCCGTGGCACCACAGACGAATGCTTCCACTTGAGTAAGCAACCACGCGACGTATCGTCCCGCTCGCCGACGCGTTTCCGGCTTGAAACTAAACAACGAGCCGTCACCGCCGCCGTTCGATGCGATCACCGCGGACGCGGCGACGGCGACGACTTCGTCCGCGTCGCAACACATGAGACCAGCGATACCACCGAGCACTTTTGGATTCCCTCGCATCGTGAGCACGAACGATAGTTCCTCGCCCTCGTTTAAGCCCAAAGCGCCGCACCGCTCGAGGAGTCTGCGTCTCAGCGCGGCGGTTTCTTCTCTATCTTCCTTCGCTACGGCGTTCAATCCGTTCGCGAACACAGTGTCTGGTAAGTTGAAAACGACCGAGCAATCGCCGTGCGACGGCGTCGAAGGTACGAATCCGTACCACAACCACATTTCCTCATTCGACAGTTCGCCGTACGTCCAGCGCAAAGCTTGACCTTTCGCTACGTCGCGTGTCGTCTTCCAAATAGATTCGCCGACGTCATTCGATTCGATGCTGACATTCGGCCCGTCGTCGCTGTCGTCGCTCGTGCTCGTGGGCGAGTGATTGAGCACGTCGCAAACGGGTACGAGACATCGCTTACGCTCGATGACGTCCGTTCCAGACTTTTTCACCGCGAACGTAATCGCTCGACTGCGCACCATAGACCACGCCCAAGCGAATTCGAGATCCTCCAACGCCGGCTCGTCGCTCATTTTAGCGACAATCTGTCTCGCGTCGGCGCATGACATCGCAAATTCTCGTCGCGCCGCGTCCACCTGGTCGACGAAGTGGAGCGAGAGCATCGGCACAAGCGCTTCCAACGATTCGTCCTCGTACAGCGCGGGCGTGTCCGCCGCCTCTTTCGGGAGCGACAACGCGTACGCCCCCAAAGCCGAACGTTCGGGATATCGTTTCGCAAAAACCAACATGAGTGCCATCGGGACGTCATCGCTCACGAGTCTTTGTACTTCGCCTTCGTACGCAGAAATCGCCGCGTTTGCGCCGAAAGCGTCGTCGCTCCGCGCGTACGTGGCGTCGAACGCCGTCGACGACAGCGCGCGCGTCATGATGGGCGTGTCGGCCGGGATGTGGACTTTTGCCACGACGCCGCACACGCCTTCTTCGCTCTCGACGCCCCCGATGTCGACTAAATCGTCGCGCGTTCGCGTCCCGTCTCCCGCCGCCGCCTCGCACAGACGAACGAATCGCGCACCGTCGTCGACGGTCGCGTGCGCGCGCGCGCGACGCGCGCGAGGAGACGTCGACGCAAACGAAGATGAACTCGCACGTCGCGCGTCGTTCGCGACGCGCACGACGTCGCGCGCGAGAGAGGTCGTCGCGAACGCCACAGCCATGGCGTCAAAAAGTGTCGCGTCGTCTTGCGACGACGCTCGCCGACGCGCGAGGACACGCGGGCGAACGCGCGAGCGATGAAGGTGACGCCATCGATGCTTCGACGCGTCGTGGTGTTCGGCGGCAGCGGATACGTGGGGAGCGCCATCGCGAGGGCGCTGACGCTGGTGACGACGTCACCGGCTGTCAAGGCGACGACGCAAACGACGTCGAGCGATGCGGCGAAGGCGGACGCGAAGGCGGACGCGAGCGATGCCGTCGATATCGTGTGCGCGTCTCGCACGGGCGCACCTCCGTCTTGGGCGCGCGACGAACCGTGGGCGGCGCGCGCGCGTTGGGTAAAGTGCGACGCGCTCGACGTCGCGCAGTGTCGAGAAACCGTACGAGGGGCTACCGCGGTCGTCACCGCGATAGGTGGCTTACCATTTCCTTGGCTCAAAGCTGAAGAAATCGTGCGAACAAACGGGGCGACGAACGTGATTCCCGGTCGAGCGGCGATGGAAGAGGGCGTGCGAAGATTGGTCGTTGTCGGAGCCTCGATTCCGCCATTCGTGCCTGGTCTCGCGTCTTACGCCGAGGGCAAGGCTCAGGTGGAGGCGTTCGCGCGAGACGAATTTGCGAGTGAAAGCAACGGACGGCGTGCGTTCATACTCAAGCCCGCGGCAGTGAGCGGGACGCGCAGAATGGGTGGCGGCGTAACGCTTCCTTTGTCGCTCGTCATGGACCCGACGCGAGCGATTTTACGCGCGTGCGGCGGCGCGCTCGTCGAAAATGCTCCAGTTCCTTTGGAAAACGTTGCGCGAGCGGCGGTGAAAGCGGCGCTAGATGACGCGTACGGCAACGATGGGTTCACGATGATCACGAACAAGTCACTCATCGAGGACTTTGGTGGCGAAGTCGCGTAGGCGAAATCGCGTAGCGACGAATCGCGAAAGCGACTTCGGCGCGCAGTACTAGTACTAGAACAAATGTTGTATTAAAGACTAAACGATTCCAGCTGCTTCGGCGATTGCCTGCTTCGCTCTACCCAACCTACGTCTGCGCTCCCACGGCATTTCGTCGTCGAAGACTTCCACCGTCCGCTTCGGCGCCGCGTCGGTTTCTTCGACGGTGACTCTGACGTGCGAGCGCGGGCGATGCATGACGCCTGCGCGTCCTCGACCGTGGATGGAAACCCGTCGCAGGTACTCGCCCTTTCCGACCGTCGCGGACGACACTACTAGTCGCTCGCGATCGAGCCCTTGATTGTTAACCGCGTTTCCAATGGCGCTCTGGAGCACCTTCGCTACAGTCTTCGCCACTCGCTTTGGACTCATGTCGCACTGGATGAGCGCGTCGTCGACGCGAAGCCCGCGGACGAGGCGGAGAAACGCGCTAAACTTCTTCGGTGAGCCTTTTGCGCCCCGTAGAATCGCACTCGCGCTCTCGGATATCCCCTCGTCCGTCAACGCGCCCGGGATGAACGCGCCTCGCAAAGCGTTGGTCGGCGCCGGCGCCTGTCGCAGCGGACTCACGCCGGGTTCACCGCTCGAAGACGCCGCAGAAGATGTTGACGTCGCGTCTTCGCTCGCTTGATCACCTTTGCCGTCGAACGCGCGCGGTGAGGCGTGAAAACTCCGCACGCCGCGCGCGGTGTGCAACCAGCCGTCGAACGGTGCGAACGTCGACGGAGACGCCGTTGACGTGGACGCGCGCACGCTCGAGCTCGCGCGATGCAGCGTGCGCAGCGTTGCGAGCATTCTTGACATCGTCGATGCGCGGTGCGTCTTTCGTCGTCGTCGACGCGCGACTGAGTGAAGACGAGGTGATCCCTGCAAACCCTGGCGCGCGCGCGCGCGCCGCGTTCTCGTCGCTCGTTTTGGCGGTTTAAGTTTTGGTTGCAGCTGAATAACACAGACAAAATTGTGACGGCGATCTAGGCGCGTGGCGGGGTGGTCCACCCGGCTTCCACAGGACCGCGGTCGTAAATGACCTCGCGATGGCACGACCAGACGAGCCGAATCGCTTCGATGGTTCCGATTCCACCGGCGAGCGGCGTGCCGGCGGGACCGAACCAATGGTTTTGAGGCGCGCCCGTCGTTCTCGCGCGTCGACCGGCGTACGTGGTACCGTTTACAGTTGATCCAAGGACGCGCTGGACGAACAACTCGTCGCTCGACACCACCGCGGCGGTCAGATGTGCGTCCATTTTCTCGCACGCGTCGAGCACGAGCGAGACTTCGTCGTCGCAGTAAGACGTGAGCACTTGCAGCGGGCCGAAAATTTCCGTCGTCGCGAGCTTGAAGTTTTCATCGCTCGCCATGATTGTTTTTAACGGGACAAAGATAGCCGTCGGCTCGATGGCGCCGTATTGCGAGGGAATATTATGCTCCCCCTCGTTCAACTCTCTTCCGCCGAAGGCGACGCGAGCGCCGGGGAGTTCAGCCAGTTTCTTCGCGTGATCCAACATCGTTTGCGTGGTCACGGTGAGCACGGGGCCAACCGTCAAGTCGCTCAGATTGCGCTGCGCCGCGAGTGATGCGATCTTCGCTTCAATTCCAGCCTTGACCCAGTTCTCGTGCATGAACAAAATTGATTGCGCCGAACACTTTTGACCGCTGCACGCGTACGCGTCCTGATCGCAAACGTGCGCCACGTAATCAACGTCACCGACGTCCGGGCCGAGAATCTTCCAATCGAACCCAGCGTCTTCGAGCTTGACGTTGCCGTCGAGCTCTTTTGTGAGATGGTGCGCAACCTTTTGCGACCCAGTGAAGAGCGTCATCTTCGGTTTCGCTCTGCGCAAAATTTCGTTCATCGTCGCGCCATCGCAGTTAATGAAATCCAGGTCGGTCGCCGGGGCCCCGCATTCGAGCATGAGCCTGATGAACTGCTCGAGCACGATGGAAACTTTCGTATCAGATTTTACCAACGCCTTGTTCCCCATGAAAAGCGCGCCCATGAGTTGCAACACGGGAATCTCCAAGGGAAAGTTGAAAGGCGTGATGACGGAAACCGGTCCGTACGGCCATCGCAACCCGTGCGACGTTTGGCCGAGATGGTCTCCGGAAACGGAAAATCCTCGCGCCAGAAAACGTACGTTGTCGCCTGCGAAGTTTTCCAAAAACTTTCGCGTCACTACGACCTCAGCGAGAGCTTGAGCGTGGGATTTCGGCGCCACGCGTTGAATGAGTCGCGCGAAGAATTCCTCCACGGCCGGTTTGCGCATCTCCTCCGCCAACTTCGCGCTGACTTCACCGTACTTCAGGTAGCGTTCAGGCGCCTTGAATGGATTATGCAACCCGCTCTTCGGGCACGACGCCAACGATCGCGCGACTTCGGCAATCTCGCCTTCGGTGTTCGTCTTCGGCGCGACGACGACGACGTCGTCCTTCGCCATCGGGTCCACCACGCGTTCAGTCGTCTCCCCCGTTGACGGTGCGCGCCAGGTGCCGTTTATGAGATTCGCGCACGTCGCCGGTCCGCCGGTGCGCCGCGACATCGCCTCTGGGTCGCACGTCGCCCACGTCGGTACATTCCGCGCGGCGCACGCCCGTCCTCGTCCTAACGACTTTGCGCGCGCTGATTGTGCTGACTGTGCGCGCGCGAAGGACGTCGATGCGACGGCGTCGCGCGGCCAACACGCCGACGCGCGCGACGCGAGCGCGCGTCTCGCGCGCGCGTACATCGCGCGTCGATCGCCGCGTCGCGGAGTCACGCGTCGAACGTCCTCGCGCGCGTCGACGTCGTTTGATTTGATTAATCAAAAACATCCACCCGCGCGGTGGTCGTTCGCCTCGAACGACGCGCGATCGTCATTCGGACGCGCGCGCTCGGTCGTCGACCGCGGGAGCGTCGAGCGCGCGCGACCGCGGCGATGACTTCGCCGCCTCGATCGGTGTCGCAGGCGCTGTTATCGCCCGTGCGACACGTCCTCGCGAGCTTGCGAACGAACTCGTTCGAAGGCGAACGATTCGTCGGCGACGAAGGGGGCGAGGACAAGCGTGAGGAGATATTCGCACGCTTAGAAGCACACGTGGAGAACGGGCTGAAGAAGAACACGCTGAGCGACGGTGATATCTTTGAGTTGATTCGCTTGACGACGGCGTTCGGGTTAGAGGAAGTAGGGACGTCGAACGCGGGCGCCGCGTTGGAAGCGGCGCGGTACGTGCTCACGGGGTCGAGCGCGACGGCGACGACGGGAGATTCAGAGGTGTTTCACGCGTCAACGCCCATGAGTGCGAATGGAACGCTCACCGCGCAGCCGTTGTCACCGCCTCCGACCGCGACGACGCTCTTGGCGAGAACGGCGTCTGGGGGCGCTCAGACGGCGCCAAACACGCCGCAGCCCGATGACGGAGGTAGAATGGAGTCTGCGACAACTGCAACTAGTACGATGAGAGACGCTGCTCGCGCGACGAAGTCTTCGTCACTTCGTTCGAAGAGCAAGTCGGCGCTTTCGTCCATCGCCGGCGCGACTGACGAATCGAAAAAGCCAAAGCCGCGCCGGAGAACCGATGGAGAAACGGTCGAAGATCGTTTGCTCCGCGAGTGGATTCTTAGACAAGCGCGCGAGTCGGCGCGAATGGAAGAGATACGTCAAGCCGAACTCGCCGCAACCCGAAAAGCAAATTTGACGGGTCGACAGATTATGGAAAGCGTCGAGTCGCTGCGCGCGCGCGGCGAGGCTAGCCGCAAGCAGCAAGAAGAAGCACGAAAGGCGGCGGAGGCGAGCGCACGTCGACTCGCGATGCGGAGTGTGTCGGCGCACATCGGTAAGAAGACTCGGGAACTCACAGCGAAGATGCCCGACTTTTCTTCGCGCCAACAGAGATTTGCGTCAAAGGCGGCGGAACGCGCGGAGCAACGACGTCGGGAAGCCGAAGAAGAAAAACGAGCCAAAGAAATGGTTGATGTTTCTGGAGAGCGCGTGCCCATGACGAACCGAGCGGCGCAGACGCATAGAACGCTTGAAGACCTTCAGGCGTGGAACGATCGCAGAGAAGAGAAAATCCGTAGCGCCAAGGCGAAGAAGGAGCAGGAAGAATTGCACGGGGCGACTTTCGCGCCGGTGTTGGATCAAAGGTCGCTACGCATGGCGCTGAAGAAGCGCATGGCGCTGAAAAAGTCACGCGAGGACTTCGCGACGTCAATAAATCATGAGCGTGACGCCGATGACGCCCGCCACCCATTTACGCCGCGTCTCGTTTCTCGACAACGTGAGACTCCGAGAGATGTCGTGCTCGAGCGACTGTATAGCGCGTCAAAATCGACGCAAAAGAAGTCGGCCACGCCGGATAGAACTCCGCGCGAACACTGGGGTGGCTACGGCGTCGACGACGATCACCCAGACGCTGACGCGGGGGCGTCGGGGTTCATCTCGCTCGCCGAGCTCGACAGAGAGTAAACGTAATACTGGTACATGTTATTTAAGACGTTTCGTTTCATCGATCATTCGCGTTGACGAGGTACAGGTAGACCGTAATCGTCGGGTCGGGTCCATGAGTCAAGAATGCCCATCCGACTATCGTCTTGAGTCATGAGCAGTAAACAGTCACGATGTGTGCTGCCTCGTCAAAACCGCGCGCGCGCGTGACGCGCGTTCCCGATGCGCGCGTCGTGCGCGAGTACCCACGTCGGTGAAGTCGCGTGTTCGTCCTCGCGCGACACCGCGCGCACGAGCCGCGTTCGCGCGCCGCGCGCGTATTCGCGCGCGTGCGTCGAGCGTCGAGCGTCGAGCGTCGTCGCCCTAACCACCGCGCGTCGTGCTTCGGCGCTCATCGTCGGCGCCGTGGGCGACGAAGACGACGACGCGCGCGCACCGCGTCGCCGCCGCCGCCATCACCGCCGGGATGTCTCGACGTCGGCGATGAGCGATGTCGTGGCGAGCGGGGACGACGACGACGACGACGGGTCCTCGCGACTGGGCCAAACGCGCGTGCAACGCGCGGTCGATTCGTTGCGAACGAAGACCTGGCGCAGGGCGAAGAAGAACTTTAAAAAGCTGCCTCTGGCGTTGATTTCTCTGCTGGTCGGATTTTCCGTGTGTGCGCTGCTACCTCATCCCGAAAGCCCGCAAGACGCGTTCATTTCGTTCACCATAATCTTGCTCGCCGAGTTCGCCTCGAGCGTGCTCTACGGCGACGAAAACCAAGGCGGGATTTTGCGTTGGGTTCGCGAGGGCGATTGGCTACCGACGGTTTTAAATTGCTTCAAGATTGGTGTTTTATACGGTTTATTCTGCGATGGTTTCAAAGTCGGGTCGTGAACGCGAACGAGCCTAGTCATTTGCAACGTCAACGTCAACGTAACGTCGACGAAAAATTCTGTAGCTCTCCTCGCGTCGCCGCCGCCTCGCCCGCACATCGACGATGTCTTCCGAGCCCTCGACGTCGGGCAGGATCGCAATCGATGTCACCGCGCGCGAGGACTTACACGCATGCATTCGTCGCGCGAGCTCGCACCCCGACGTCGATCGCGACGTGCGCGAACGATGCGTCGAGGCGTTGAAGGACGCGCACGCGCGCGGTGTGGATTACGACGTCGTCTTCGACGCGTGCGATGCGTTGCGAGCGATCGGCGACGGCGAAAACGTGCCGAGCGTGCGCGCGGTGCTCACGCTCGCGAACATTCGCTTCGAAGTCGTTCGCGAGCGCGAGGAGCTGACCGAGGAGGAGAAGGAGGCGAGGCGAGCGCACCGCGAGCTCATGGCGACGCTGCGAGACGTCGTCGAGGCACGCGCGTTCGCGAAGATGACGTGCGATGTGGATCGCACTCGAGGATCAGACCGCTCGTCTCCGATGGGATTTAAGGCGGATACGCGCGCGTTTGGGTTCGCCGCGCACGTGCTGACCGTCATGTTCGCCTTCGCGTGCGCGGGATACGTCGGCGGCGGCGCGTTGGAGCGCGGCGGCGCGAATCCCGCGTGGGCGCGAGGGCTGTGCGCCGCCCTCGGCGCCGCTCTCGGGCTCACGGTAGAGGCAGGATTGATGATTTTACGCGAAGGTCGCGTGTAGTTAAAATGTAGAAGCTAGTCGCCGCCCAATCTGCGCCCTTGCCCCGCGAAGTATCGCTGTCGAGGCGGTTGCACGACGTTTGAAGCGGCGCTCACCACTCCGTTTCCGCTATTGATGTAATCCGCGAGTGCGTGCACAAACTTCGGCGTTTGGATGATCGATCGTCGCCCGCTGTGTAGTGGGTACAGGCGCGCGAAGAAGTAATACGCGTGCCCGACGATAATGCCCAAGAAATCAGGCATCGGGTCGCCTCCCATGAGCGCCGTCATCACGAGCATGGCCCAGGGAAAATAAAACGCGCCCACGCGCACGATTCCCATCAACGATACCCTCGCCCGCGGGTGCTCTCGACTCCACAAGTACAGGCACATGAAAATTAAGCTATCGCCGTAGAACGCTTGCGCGATCGACGGCACGACGAGCTCGAGCGGCGTCAACGCGCACGCGCCGAAGAGGAGAAACGCGATATAATCCGCCGTCCCGCTCGCGCCCGTGAACGCCTCCTTCTCGAGCGACACCGAGTACTGCGCGATCATCACCATGCGCATCGCGAACCCTAAGCTCAGCTTCCCCAAAAACGCAAAGTTCGTCAGCAATCGCCACGGTTGAAACTTCCCGCCCTTGGCGAGTGAAATCATTCGCCACGACAGCATCATCGCGCGCGGGTCGACGAATTTCGCGTGGAACCCGAGCGTGCTCAGCGCGCAGGACGTGAACCAAAACTTTGATATCGGCGGCAGCGCGGCGTACCACGCCTGCGGGGAATCCGCGGACATCACGCGCGGGCCTCGACGAAATCGAGTCGCAATCAACCCAAATCACGAAATCAATCGCGTCGCCGTGTGCCGCGGCTGCGCGGCCGCGATGGGCGAGCGCGAGATCGCGACGCGTTCGTCGTCGCGCGTCCGTCGTCGTCCGTCGACGACAGCGATGATGCGTCGAACGTCGATCAAGTCGTTGATCGAGCGCGCGAGCGCGGCGAGCGCGGCGAGCGCGGTCGCGCGCGCGGCGCGCGCGGCGTTCACGTCGTCGTCAACGGCATCGGTGCGCGCATCGTCGTCGTCGCACGCCGACTCGCCGGCGGTGTTCGTCGACAAGAACACGCGCGTGATAGTGCAAGGGTTCACGGGCAAGAATGGCACGTTTCACAGCGAACAGGCGATCGCGTACGGGACGCAAGTCGTGGGCGGGGTGACGCCGCGCAAGGGCGGAACGACGCACTTGAATCTGCCCGTGTTCGACACCGTGCGAGAGGCGAAAGAGAGCACGAAAGCCAACGCGAGCGTGATTTATGTCCCACCACCGTTCGCGGCGCGGGCGGTGATGGAGGCCATAGAGGCGGAAGTCGAGCTCGTCGTGTGCATCACGGAGGGGATTCCGCAACACGACATGGTGCGAGTCAAACAGGCGCTGATGTCGCAAAGCAAAACGCGATTGATCGGGCCGAACTGCCCGGGAATCATCAAACCCGGCGAGTGTAAGATTGGAATCATGCCTGGATACATTCACAAGCCAGGACGCGTGGGCGTGGTTTCACGAAGCGGGACGTTGACGTACGAGGCGGTGTATCAGACGACCGTCGCGGGACTCGGGCAGAGCACATGCGTGGGGATCGGGGGCGACCCTTTCAACGGCACTAATTTCGTCGATTGTCTGGAGAAGTTCGTCAAGGATCCGCAGACGGAAGGCATCATCATGATCGGCGAGATCGGCGGCACCGCGGAAGAGGAAGCGGCGGAGTTTATTCGCGCGAGCGGTACCGAAAAGCCGATTGTATCCTTCATCGCGGGGCTCACCGCACCCCCAGGCAGGCGTATGGGTCACGCCGGAGCGATCATATCAGGCGGTAAGGGTAGCGCAGGCGATAAAATCGCCGCGCTCGAACGCGTCGGCGTTCGCGTCGTCAAGTCGCCGGCGAAGATGGGCCAGGCGATGTACGAAATGTTTGGCGAACGAAACATGCTGTAAACTAATTCTGGTTGATATCGGTCGTCGACGCCGCTGTTACGCGACACTGCACTACTCTACGCGCTACTTGCTTGATAATACTATACTTACGCTTGCGTGCCTACGTGCGTACCGACGGACTTTGCGACGATTTCACGCGCACGCCGCCACGGCGTCGATGGGCTCGCGTCTTCGCTCAAGAAACTCGCGCATGGCCGTGCTTCGCGAACGCAACGGCACGTGACAGCACCGCTGATACATGGATCTGTGCAGGCCGAACTGCCGCCGAACGTCAGCCACCGTTGCGCCCGCCTCGCGTTTGATCCACGCCTTTGTGGTGATGTCGAGCACGAACATCACCCAGTGCGTCCACGCGAAACATACGAAACCAATGACATGCGCGCCCGACAGGGCGCACGCGAGTAACATGTAAGGCCACGCCGTAGAACGCCACGCATTCTTGGACATCTTCGCGAGCGAATACGCCGCTACAATAAATATGAGAACTCCCATCGCTGCGCCGCTCGTCAAGAGGGCCAGAAACCAACTATGGTTGTACTCACCGACGCAGTTCCCGATCACGCCGCAGTGATGGTCGAACCTTCGCACGCACACGTTGCATGTCGCGCAGTGCGTCGCCATCGGCGGTCGCCAGAGTTGGCACGTGACGCAAAACTTTAACCTCGCGTCGTCGTTCGTCGCGCTCGTTTCGGTTAGAGCTCGTCGCGTCCACGCGCCGCCGAAATCTCGATCCATGCCCCAAGAGCGCGCTTCGGCGTCTTCTTCGACGGCATCGATGACGCACTGTCTAAGTCTATCGCTGTACGATGGGCACTTGTCCCCGCTTTTGCTCTCCTCGCTCGTCGCTTCCGCCTTGACGCGCGTCGCCTCGTCGAGGCGCTTCACGCACGCCGCCGCGCGGTCGTCCTCTGCCGTCGGTACGACGATCCCCGGGTCGCTCGCGCGCGTCATCCACGCGCACACTAACGCGCACACCGCCGTGACCAAGATCGCGCTCTGCCAAATCCATCGGCGAAGCCCGAATTCGTCCTTCGTCGCGTCGTCCAGGGCGTTGTCTTCGTCACCAATCCACAGCGCGATCGACGCGCTCGCGGCGAGCGAGGCGAAGGCGACGATGCACAGCGCGAGAGAGCGACACGCGGCGCGTTCTCTCGCTCTCGCGCGCGAGCGCGACGCGCGCGAGGCATCCATGTCGACTGTACGACAGCCTGTGCGGCGAACGCGGCGCACCGACCGACGACGTCGTCCGCACTGCGACGCGCGCGAAAGATGACGACGACGACGACGACGACGACCAAGGCGTCGACGACCAAGGCGACGACCAAGGCGACGGCGACCAAGACGGCGCAGCGCCCCGTCGCGACGCGCGCGGCGCCGGCGAATGCGACGAAGCAGGTGCGGCGCGCCGAACGCCACCGGACACCGAGCGACTGACTCTATCCACTCGCGCAGGCGAGCGCCGAGTTCGAAGCGCCGAATCAGTACGGATACTTCCCGTCCGCGATCGAGGCCGCGAGGAAGAAACGCGCGACGCAAACTGGGTTCGACAAGCAAGTCAAGATGACGAAGGCGGAGCAAAAAGAACGTTTCAGCTCGCTGTGCTCGAAGCATCCCGAGCTGCAAAAGTGCAGAGACGACTACGTGTCGCCGCTTCGGGTGAAACCGTCGACGCAGAGCGTCATCAACGGAAGCGTCGTGCGCAGCGATGGTATCATTTTAGTGCCCGGGAATAAGGATGACTTGGTGACGTGGGCGCTCGATCCCGCCATGTCCGGCGACACGCTCGGATTGTTGCTCCCGACGCTCTTCATCATCATCGGCGCGCAGCTCAAGCAAGCCGCGGGGGTGCCGGAGTACGTCTCTGGCGCGGTCGGGGTGACGACCAAGCTCATAGCCACCGGTCTCGTCGCGTTGTACTGGGTGCCAAACTTTGTGAACTAATATCAGCTCTGATCGCTCTCGATGAAGCTGACCATTGACCGCGATATCAACGGCGCGAGAAACAACGGACTTCGGGCGCTCGCCGACGGCGGATTCGGCCGAACGAACGAGTACTGGACGACAATGTAAACAGAACTACCCCGCCCCGCGAATTACGGGGTGACACAGGCAGCCGAGCGAGCTAGGCGTTTCACTCGCGCCGACGACGCGGGGGCGGCGTTCTAAAACTTTCATTCTTCTACACGCTCTACACACTATTCCTAAGCGCCGCTCGGTGGGATTGAAACCGAGACGATTTGCTCGCCGCGCACGAAGACTTGCTGTATGCGCCGCGTGCGAACATCTAACTTTGGAAGGATGCGCGTCTTCGTCTCCGTCGTCGTCGCGCCTCCGTCGATTTCGCTCGGCAGCGTTCGCTCCTTCTCCACCTCACGCATCACGCGCACGCTGTACGTTTCCTCGACGTCGGTGAGAATCATGTTCGAAAACTTATCAAACGCCTCTACGTACGCCGTGGCGACGCCTCGCACGCCTCGCGCGTGTCGCGTTACGATTTTCACTCGTTCTCTGCGCTCGCGCGCGTCCCTCAGCACCCGCAGCGGTCCATCTCGCGCGTGCTTCGAGTTAGCCAGCACATCACACACGCGTTCGCGCTGCGCAAACTTCTCGCCCTGTTTCGTGAACTTCTCCGCGCGTTGCTTCGCTCTCGCCTGCGCCGCGAACGACGTCGCGTCTCGCGTCGCTCGCGCTCCGCCGCGCCCGAGCCCACCTTCACCCTCGTCCGCGCCCGACGGGAGCAATCGTCGACACTGTCGCACCGTGTCCAACGCCCGCGCGCGCGGTCGCGGCGGCACGGCGCCCGAATCTTTTCGCAAAGCCAACGCCGGGTCGAAGTCGGGCGAGTAAAAGTCGAGCGCCGACGCCGACGCCGACGTCGACGCGCGCGGCGCACGAGACGCGTCGTCGGGGCGCGCGTCCATGACGCACGTTTTGACCGACGGACGACGCGTCGTGCGCGCGCGCGCGCGCGCGAGTGCTGTCGCGGCGCTGGTCCCGAACGTGGCACAGCGCGGCTCGCGCGACGATCGATCGATCGATCGATCGATCGATCGATGGGCGTCGATACGCCGACGGTGGCGAAGATGGACGAACGCGATGGGCGTCGTGGTCGAACGCGCGCCGCGCGCTCGGCGAAGGCGTCGCTCGCGTGTCGTTTAACTCGCACGATGGTGATTACAATCGTGTCACTGCTGGCGACGAGGTCGTCGTTCGTCACGATCGCGCGCGCGATGGCGAGCGAGCGAGGGACGCCGATCGATCTCGGGACGGCGCTGCAAACGTCCAAGACGGCGCATCAGAGAGCGAACGAGGCGATGCGAACGGAGAACTATTATCAAACCACGGATGAGCGCGAGCTGTTCGCTACGCTCGGCGACGCCACGGTGGTGTTGGCGCTGTTGATCCCGGACTGTGAGCTGTGCGCAAACTACGCGCAGGAGTTCAGATACGTGGCAGAACTGTTCGCACGATCGGACGCAGATGGGAACGTGGACGCCGCGACGCCATCGAATTCGTTGGTTTTCGTCGAGGTGCCCGACGCGCGTGCGACGCCGAATGCCACGGGCGCGTTCAACGCCAAGAGCGCGCCGTTCGTGGCGCTTTTGAAAAAGAACCGGTGGTACTACGTCACGCCTCAAGGCGAGACGAAGATTAGAGAGCCAAAGCGCTTTAAAGGAGCGTTGAACGCGAAGGAAACGGTTGAGTGGTTGAACTACGCGCTCGGTCGTAAGCACGACGCTCGCGTATCGGTGCCGCCCGTGGTCGACGAGTTGACGATGGAAACCATCGACGAGTACATCGTCGATGACGATTACGACGTCGTGGTTGAGTTCTACGCCAAATGGTGTGGACATTGCCAAGCTTTTGAGAAGGATTACGAGCAAATCGGCGCGCACTATTTTCGCGAGCGGCGCGCGAAGAATCGTCGCGTTAAAATAGCAAGAATAGATGTCGACAACGCTCGACCAGCGGCGATCAAGTACAACATCACCGGATTGCCCACTTTACAGTTGTTCCCTCGCGGGCACAAGACCAAAGGGTTGCCGTTCAAGGGCTCGAAGAAAACGACGCAACTGGTAATCGACTTCATCGATTCCCCCGGCGTTGCGTTGTATGAAATGAAAATTAAGGACATGGAGCCTTGGCAGTGCTTCGATTGGTTGCGAGAAGAGCAACTGATAGAGTTCGATGACAATATTCAGAAAGCCGTCGATGGTGAGAAAGTCACACCGGCGGAGTGCGATGACATCGTGAACAGCGTATTCAACTTTGCGCAGGCGCGCGCGAACAGACAACAATGGCGAGAAGCGATGGTCATTACCATGTGCATGGCGGCGACCAAGGAGCTGAAGAACACACCGTCTGGAAATTCCGCGGCGATGTGGAATCTTTTGGACAACGCAAAGTTTCACGTCGAGAATCCATCGACGGAAGACGACGAGCAGGCGCGCGAAGCGGAGCACACCAAGTATCGGAGGCCCGACGGCGAGATGGATTGGGAGGCGTTCCGAAGCGACCAAGCGGAGGCCTGGAGGCGCGAGCGCGAAAAACATGGTTTGTACGACCTTGAAGGCGAAGACGATGCGATGTTTGATGAAGAGGAGTGGTTCGACTTCGCTTCACCCGAGGAAGGCGGCGCGCGTGTGGAAATCCCGGAAATTCACCGAGACGAGCTTTGATCCTGCGCGACCGACTGCTGCACTACTAGCTAAATATTTGTTACAATAGACCCATGGTTATTCGATGGGCATCAAACTACCTTTCAAGTGCTCGCCGCCGACTTGATCCACGATCGCTCTTAGCTTGAGCATGAGAGATGCCAAGACGTCGCCCTTTGCCTCTGCGCCGTCGTCTCCCGCGGTTGCGTCGGCCGCTCCTCCATCCTGAGGTTGCATCGCAGTCGCGCGCGCACGAAACGTTTCGGCACACGAAGCACATCGATACACCTTGAAGCCACCCAGAGAGACGTTCTGCCATGTTAATCTTGAGCACGCGAAGCACGGTTGTATCCAGCCGTCTTCGGGCAACTTTGTCTCGCCGTCGTTCGCCGCCATGAATCCACTTTCAATTTCGCGATCACCCTCTTCCGCGCGATCACCGTCAAAGGCTTCGTTTGGAAGTCGTAAACCCGGCAGCGCGCGGCGCGCGCGTAAAGATGACGTCTTCCCGCTCGTGCCTTGAGACGACGTCAACTCTGAACACCCGTCCCCGAATTCGTCATCGGCATCCTCTTCCGCGTATTTCTCCAGTACGCTCGCCGGTACGGTGTTGGACACCGCGCGCTCGCCGAGCGCCGAAAGCACGTCGTGCTCGCTAAGCTCTAATCCCGAGCGCCCGGACGTCGACGGACGGTCGTCGCCGCGAGCGACGGCTTCAACCGCCTCTGCCCGTCGCCCTTTAGGCTCCTTCTTTGCCTTTTTCGCGACAGGTGACGCGCGCTTCCGCTTCGCGCCGTCGTCACCGGCGATCGACGCACCGCCGCTGTCTCGGCGCTTCGACGATCGTCTCGTCTCGCGCGGCATGTCGAGAGTCGACGTGTGCCGCGCTCGACGGGGACGGGCAAGCGAAGGCTCACGCACGCAACAAGTGGTCCCGAAACATCGCGCGCGCACGCGCGCCGCTCTCTATCGTGCCGTGGCACGGTACAATGACGTCCCACTGAAATTCATCGCACACGCGTCGCGCGCTCTTCTCGAATTTTTCGCGGTTAGTTACCATCACTTTCAGGTAAATTGGCAAATACACTTTATCCATCAACGCTTTCCAGAGCTTCGTCCCCAATGGAATCGCCACGCCGTCGACGGGCTGTGCGGGGTAGCTCCAAAACACGTCCGTCACAAACAACGCTCGACTTGGCTTGTGATGAAAGACCACCTCGTTAAAGAACGCACCGCCGACCACCGGCGTCGCCTCGCAGTCGAACCATTCCATTTCAAACTCGTCCCACCACGTCGCTGGGAGGACGCCATCCTCGAGGTCGACGTCGTACGAGATGTCGGGACGTTTACTCTTCAATCCGGGACAGGCGTATAACGTCGCGCCCGGGTACGCATCTTTCCACTGTTGTGCGTATTTAAGGTGCTCGTAGTTCGGCGACACCACGTGTCGAACGACGCCCAGAGCGTCGACGACCGCTCTCGTGCGCTCGTCCAACTCGATCGGCGAGTGCACCCAGACGCTACCGTCGGTTGCGAGCTTTACGATCCCCATTCGACCACCGACGTCGATGTCGTTCCAAATGAACGGCCGCGCACACGCGAAAACTTTGTCCGCCACGACGACGTCCAGCACCGAACCGCTCGGGTTGCTCCACGTCTTTTCGTACGACGACGACGACAACGACGACGCGCGAGCCGGGCGCGAGTGAGGGTGATTGCGGTGATGCCGCGCGGGCGCGGGCGCAACGGGACGATGGGACGGCCAGGCGCGGGTGGTTGAAGCCATGATGAGGCGTCCGCGAGGCGCGCAGTGCGGGACGACGATGACGGCGAGGGAATCGCGCGTGATGACCAAATCAGGTTGTAGGCTTCTATGTGCTAGGTTTCTATGCTTCCGTTCAAAACGTCCTTCTCGCGCGATTCGCTAGTCCGCGACGGGAAATAATGCTTCTAATATTTTATCACTCGCAGAAGGACCGACGGATCTCGCCTGTGTCTCTGCGGCTGTCCTAATGACTTGCAGCTCCATGCGCGCGCGGTGCCTGTCCCGATCCACGACGCTTTTCAGTGAGGATGGCGTGGGGAAAACCTCGACGACCGCCTGAGCCTTGATTGGACCGACGCCGTCGATTTGCGCGAGCATGCGCATCCACGTGACCTTAACCGTGCTTTCTTCTTTGTGTTTTATCTCGCGAAAATCGCGTTCATACTCGGCAAAAGTGCGAGCCTTCTTGCTCGCCCTGGCGCGAGTGAGCGGACCGTACGTCGCGTGCAAGGAGAGCGTCAAATTCTTCAATAACCGCTTCGTATCCTCCAGGTGCATGGTATTTACCACTTTGAATCCGTGAAAGATTTCCGTTTGCACGCGAGCGCTGAGTAATCGACCGACCATATCCACGGTCGTCATTCCACTATGCGTGGGGACAGACGTGCGCGCGCCGCCGCCGCGATCGCGACGAAACATGGCGCTCACGTTGCGCAAGTTGCCTTCGATGAGATAGACCAGGTTCTTCAGCCCGCTATAATTTTTCATGCGATACTTCTGCCGCACAAAACGCTGTCCGCTCTTGTCGCTCGGTATGATGCTCGCTCGTAAATCATTCACCTCTTTACGTTCGATGAGGATATCTAGCACATACGCGTCGCCCAAACTCGGCGCGAGGCCTTTCGGGCACGCGACCCAAGCGAAATCACCGGCGTCGAGGCTGTGCCTGAGCGTCTTCACGCCCGCATTCCGGAAGAACTCAAGATCGCGTTCTGTGAACTTCGTCTCGGAAACGTCTACCACTAAGACGGTTTCGTACCTGTCAGCGTACGTTTCGTCTCCTTGGAGCGGCGGGAGCGCCCATTCGCCTCTAGACGGACTCACGAGGTTCTTTAAAGCCGGCGCCGCGTTCGTCACACGCGGTACTTGCGACGACGATGGCAGAGGTTGCGAACACACTGGTGTCCAAACTCCGGCGTCGTCCAGCATCGCCACTTCGTCGTCGTCGTCGTCGTTTTCTTCGCATTCGCGGGCAAAGTTTGGGTTGACGTTTTCGCCCGGCGCAGCGAAACCGCACGAACAGTCCCCGCGCGCCTCCGCGGCGGCGTGTAATTTCGCAGCGAGCTCCGTCCCCGTCTTACTCAGACGGATTTGCATCGCGTAGGACTTCTTCCACGTGTTCACCATGGGTTCGACGTAACCATTCTGCAACGTCTTCAACGACTTGAAGGAATTCCAACCGCAGTACGCGAAGTGCTGCGCCGCGCCGCGCCCACCCATGACGGCGCGCGACGTCGGTTTGGGTTTGATCCCCTTGGCGCTCAAACCACTCACCTCTGTTTCGTCTTGGAGCTCGTCTTTAGTCAACACCTCCCGCCCCTCGAGCGCGAGCCTATGCGCGGTGACCAAGAGCGCGAACGCCGCCGTGCGATAACCGGGCACCCACGGTTTGGTATTTCTCGCGCGTTTCGCCGCCGGTTCGCTCTCCGTCGCGCGCGCTCCTGCCGCGCGCGCTACTTTGTGTCGCAGATGATCGAGATCTGTGACGTCGTTTCGACTCGTCGCGCCATGCGTCTCCCGCGCCCGCTCTCCCGCGATTGCTCCCGCCGCTCCGAAGAAATTTCTCGCCCCCAGCGTCTCGCCGTACTCTGTCACCGTCGGCGCTCGACTTCGTCGCCAAAACTCCTCCATTACGTCGCACATTTTCGGCCCGATTCCCTTCACCACGATCGCGCGTTCGCGTCCCGAGAGCGCAGTCTCCGCCTTGGCGCACGCCTTGGCGCAGTTCCGCAGCGCGCGTCCGTACGCCGTCTCTTCTCCCGTTCGCGCGCCGCGTTCGAGTAGTTCGCACACCGTCTCCACGAACGTTCCCAGCGCCGCGTTCGCGCGCACGCGGTACTTTTTCCAATACGCCGCGCGCGCGCGCTCCCCATCTCGCGCGCTCGTCGTCGCCCAGCGCGCGTCGTGCGCGTCGTCCATCGCGTCGAAGCGTCGCAGCGTCAGCGCGTACGCGTCGTCGTACAGCGCGTCGTCGGGCGCGGACATGGCAGTCTTCGGTCGTCGCGACCGCCGAGGCGATCGCCGTCACGACCGCCGTCGCGCACTGCCGCAAGGAACGTTCGGTTCGATCCACGTCTGTCGTTGAGTCGTTTGGATTTATTCCACATTGCCGACGCCGCATCGCGACGCGACGCGAGGGCAACGAGCGCATCGCGTCGCGCGATAGGATAGAATAGCATCGAATCGGTCGCTGCGTCGAATGACGACGACGGACGCGACGGACGCGACGGATGCGCGACGAGACGCGCGACGAGACGCGCGCGATGGCGTTGGCGTTGGCGTTGGCGACGGGACGCGTCGCGCGCGCGCGCGACGCTCGACGACGTTACCGCCGATTCTCACGCGAGGCGGGAGACGAGACTTGGTGAAGGAAAACATGCGCGCGGTGCGAGAGCGGTCGAAGGCGAATCTCGCGGCGAGAGTGAAGGAAGAAGCGACGCGCCGCACGGTTGACCGCGCGGCGGCAAAGTCGCCGCCGCCGACGACGGTGTCGCCGCGCGTGGAGGATGATTTGAGAAGGTATAAAGAGTTAGGCGAGACGAGGAAGGAGCTCGTGGAGGCGCGCGTGCGGGCGAGAGCGCCGGTGCGACGACATGAAGGGTTCGGGGAGACGCCCGCGTACTTGCGACGACGAAAAGCCGAACTGTTGGCTGAGATGAACGAAAACATGGAACGAGCGCTGGCGGAAATCGAACGGCGACGCGTCGAGCGAGCGCTCGAGCGCCAAACACTTGAAGACGAGAGGGCGAGGCGCGCGCGAGAGGCGGCGAAGCGGCGACAAGCGTTGCGCGCGAGAGCGGAAATCGACGCCGACAAGGCGACTCCAATCGAGCGGCGGCGGCACGCTTTGGAGTTGGAGCGCACGCGAGAGCTCTTCGCGCGCGCGCGCGTGCGTGCGTACGAATGTATTTGAACTAGCCATACGAGGACGTCGACTTCGTTGTATCGACCTAGAATTAAAAAACGCTAAACGTGTGTGCTGCTCGGCGTTTCTTCGCGGCGGCTTCATCGAGAGCGACTTGCGTCAAGCGTACGTGTTTGTGAGCGCACGCGCACGAGCGACGCACGCGAGAATATGCGCCGCGCATGCGCGCGAATGTTTGTACGCGAAGCGAGGCGCGCGATTCCTCGGTTCATAAAGGATCCTCCGCAGGCTTTCCACTCAAATCGACTGTGTGTCACGCAAGACGAGTGCTTGGGGTCTCATTATTTTCACAGAGGACAAACTACGACTGGTCGTTTGTCGCCCAACACGACCACTGAAGAAGGAACTTTGACGCAAGAGTCCGGCGACGTCCGGAGCGTCGAGGGGGAAGTCTGCGGTGCCGTGCTGGTCGACGAGTGATGGCCGTAGGGTGTCGTGAAGGTGCCCAGGGTTTAGGGTTTAGGGTTTAGGGTTTAGGGTTTAGGGTTTAGGGTTTAGGGTTTAGGGTTTAGGGTTTAGGGTTTAGGGTTTAGGGTTTAGGGTTTAGGGTTTAGGGTTTAGGGTTTAGGGTTTAGGGTTTAGGGTTTAGGGTTTAGGGTTTAGGGTTTAGGGTTTAGGGTTTAGGGTTTAGGGTTTAGGGTTTAGGGTTTAGGGTTTAGGG